>NW_024412405.1:7098681-7188895 GCF_014898765.1 Herpailurus yagouaroundi | reverse complement strand
TTTTTTTCCAAGACAATATTGCTACATTTGCTGAAGAAGGATCCTCCTTCTTCCTCCTGAAGAAGGATCAATTCACTGCGCTCTAGTTGTGGGATAAATAAACATCAAACCTTGTGTTTTGTCTTACAAACTAGGACAGTGAATCTCTATTTGTCACCTTTGGGCACTTGGCTTTACGGCCTGTCACAATCAGCTGCTATTTTACGGGTGTGTTTATTTTTCACCTGCTTGTATGTGAGCTGCATGGGGGCAGGGAGCTTTTCCTAATTCATGGCTGTGTCCTCCCTAAACTAGACCAATGCCTGATGGAGACTAAGTATTCGATGAACATCTGTAGAGTTAGTACCACTATGAATTACGGAATGAATACATGTACTAAATTCACAAGTCATGTTGATGACGTTTTGGGGTAATGAGGAGTTCATGGAGTCTAGAGCTGATGGCCAAGGAAGAATTCTTCTGATTTCTTTAAAGCATGGGACAAGACCCCTGGGCAGGAAGAGCTGCATTGGGGTCTTGATGGGTAACTCATTATATACCCTCAGGTTAGGAAGGGTCAGGGATAGAGTAAGTCTCTGAGGAATTTTGGATGCAAAGTTTCCAGGCCCTTGAGGGGCTAGCTATTGCTAAGGAAACACCATTTATTGCCATTTAATAAAACCTCAGGGGCATCTGGGTGGCTCAGTTGGTTGAGCATCAGACTTCAGCTCAGGTCTGGATGTCTCGGTTGGTTTGTGAGCTGAGCCCCACGTTGGGCTCCCTGCTGCCAGCACAGAGCCCACTTCAGATCCTCAGTTCTCCTCTCGCTGCCCCTCCTCTGCTCTCTCTCTCTCTCCCTAAAATAAACATGGAAAAAAAAAATCTTAAAAAAAAAAAAAAAAAAAAAAACCTCAGTTCATGAAACCCTTCAGATGCATATCAGGGGCCATAAGCTTGGAGTAGGATTACCTGCATGTATCTTGGGGCAGTTTGAGATAAAGGAAGTAGACCGACAGGATCCTTGAGGTTGGGATAATGTGAAACCAAGATTCTCTTTTGCCCCCAGCAAAGTGTCATCATCAAGGCAGCTGAGCTCCTGGAGGGAGGTCACTCTGTGGGTTTCAAGGACTTGTCAATGGGCCTTAGGCAGTAAGGGAATTTTAATTTCTCATTTGCCTTAGTTTCCCACATCACCATGGCCAGCAGTTAAAACCCTTTCCTTTGTTCTTTTATTCTTGTGTAGCCAGGAGTGTCTGAGGAATATCACACATATTCCACCTGCAGAGGTGTGTGTGTGTGTGTGTGTGTGTGTGTGTACTTGCACGCGCAAGCAGGAGTCAGCCTGTATTTAGCCCTCAGCTTGCCCCATGCTCCCTCATCAATATTAGATGAATAAAATACAATGCAATGCCTCAGGGTTCCAGGCCTCAAATGTCTTAAAATAATTATTTTAAGAATATTGCCAATAAACAAAGGAATTAGCGTGTTTTAATATATCACCTTTAAAGAAAAACCTGGATAAAAAAATATTATTCCTAATTCTCACATTGATGAAATATTGCGAGTGAATGGATTTGGTAGAAAAACACACACCAAAGTGCTTCAAGTCTTTGGTCTTGCCTAGCACTATTGCTTCCAGGGAATTCTGGAAAGTTGTGCCTAGGATGTTGAAAGATAACCTTATTTGTCAAGCATTAGAACATGAAGTTCTATATTATATATACAATAAGTTCTATATTATATATCTAATATATTATTAGGGGAAAAAGTTATTTTGAACTGAAGAGCAAAGAATTTAAAACTCCAATCTCAGTTAATTTAGGAAACAAAAAAGTAAGATCTACTGCACATGAATTAAAAAATCTAAACAGACCCATGAATAATGGAATTCATATTGCAAACATCAGAGAATCTAGCTCCCTCTTTGCACTAAATAAACATAGAGCATCCACGTGAAATCAGGATAGGTTCCAAGGACCAGGACCTACCAATGAAAACTTACACAACTCATTTCCAAGATTATTTAGGGGAAAAAAAAGAATAGGACAAATCAACTTTAAAGTTTTCTGTTAGCCTAGAGATCTATGTTGTTCACGCTCTGACAATGGTACAGCAAGGTCCAACCAAGCAGCTCACTGTGATGGAAACAGAGGACTCTCTAATTAGTCATGAAGAAGGTCCTTGTGGAGGGAAGGAGATAACTTTTTCTTTCCATAGCACGAAATTGTAGACCTCAGGTCATCCGAATGACATCTTTCATTACTGCTGAGGATAGAAATATGCTGAATACAGAAGTGGCCTCTGGAGAGCTGAGTTATGAATTATTCTACCTCAGAAAAAGGCAGCCACTCACTTTAAAGCATTGATCTTGCTTAATATCAACAAGATTTTGTTACTTCTACTGCTCATACTAGAAAAACACTGCAACTCTGAGGGTTTATACGTGTTTTTTTTGTTATAGACCCAATTTCTTGGGATTGATTTGTCTTTACAACTATTTTAAGTTACAAATGGAATCTATGCTCCCTGGACATAACTTGTCAGCTCAACTGAAAAGGTGTTTCACAAAACAGTAAATCACTTGTTAAGAGTGCGGTACAGGCTTAAAAATGAAGCAACACATTTTTTTTTTTTTTTTAAGTCCATTAACAATAACATTAAGGAACTCACTGAACAGTCTTGGAGCCAAGCAAGTTACGTTCTCCTTATAGAACCAACTTCATTTATCAAGTCAGAGATGTTCTGATATATGCCATTAATGGTAGCCCAAACAAGGGCTAGAATTATTCACAAGGAAGCACATGAAGGGAGAAATTCAACATCATGAGAGGCGCTGCCTTCCGAGGGGAAATTCTCATGACCTGGTTTTGATAATTTATGAAGTTCAATCAGCAGCATTTAAAAACTTTGATAATTCGAGATAAGGAAAATAGTAATTTGCAGCCATTATTTTTAAGTGATTCCTAAGTGCCTCATAATTCTCAACTTGTTTCTAAAAGTAGTCATTTTAGTTAACATAAGCGGGCGACAATAGGTGAATCTGTTTTGATAAACTTAAAGTGGTAAAGATTTTTAATTTAACTTTCCCTAATGGCAGAGAAATAATTCAGGAACGAATTCTAACGGAGGATCTACACTGAACTTGGAAATGGAGAAAATTCAAATCTATGCATTTTTTGGACACAGGAGACACTGAACATGCTGGAGATTATTGTAGGGAACTTGGAATTTAGGCTGTTGGTAAATTCAGACACGACTATCACACGCAGCCTTCTGGCAATATATTTTTTTTTTTCTGGCATAATGAATTTAGACACGTGTGTTAGTGAGCAATGTCCTATTCAATTTATGTAGTACTATAATATAAGTAAGTCCTTAATTGGATCCACCCTTTGATAATGAGATCATGGCAATAAAATATCATCAATATGGACCAATGATAATTAACTATCTCAACCAGGGAAGAATGGATTAATTTTCATCAGGCGTGATTTTCATAGACCGGAGTAGGCTAGGAACAGAGAAGATTCAACCATAATTTTCCAATATTCCTTCCTAACATTGCCTTACCCATCCCGATGTATATTTTATTTTTCTAGCCCTATATGATTGGGTAAAGGTGCAAAATATGAATGGCTCTTCTTACTTCTGTATACACAATGTTAACACCCTTCTGAACATTGGGTACAGCCCATGAATTACAATTTATTAAGGTTAGTTCTACAAATGAGAAAATGGAGATTTCCAGAGAGATTAAGAAAATTATCTAACCTCCAAAAGCTAAAAGAATGATGGAGTTGGATTCAAGGGGATTCCATCACAGATCTTTCCTTCTTCTACTATTCATACTGAATCCCATATAAACCATGGCCAGGGAGGATGTACTGTCCCTCCCAATGGTAATGCTAATAAGCAGTCTGACATTTGTGGGACTAGCAAAATGGCGGCTCTCTATTAGCTCCCTAGCATCTGGCCTGACTTGCGTAGTCTCATTCCCAATAGTCACAATAGCCCCGCAAACACTCATATCTATTTTATAGAAGAGAGTAACTGAGACGCAGAAAGGCAAGGCCAAGAGGCCATGTTCCCAATGTCGCCTTGAATCTAAAGCTTGTGTTTTCTACATCATGAAATAACTAGTCAAAGAAATGATTCCACAGCATTGCCAATTAAGCTGTTTCACAGCATTTTTTTTTCCTGTTTCTTTCCCGTATTTTTATGGTTAACCATTGATGATCTCTCAGTGAGTGGACAAATGCTTTAATACAATTTCTTTATTGGTACCCACAATCCCATTCAGCCACCTTGACTGAGTTTTTGGAGCAAAGTCGATGAGTTGTTTGTAATTCAATAAGTGTCTTGGTTATTGATTAATAAAAATTACATCACAGTCTGCTTATCATATCACGTGTGGAGTAATCTGCCTTGCTCGTATCTGGGGCCAGGTAACTTTTTTGTCATGGGGGACCCTGTTCATCACAGGGTACTGAGCTGTGTCCCTAGCCTCTCCCTACTAGATGGCATACTGGCCCAAATCGCCTCCTGTTGAGAACCACTGGATTGCATAGCTGTCAGTCCTGTGACTCAAATGAAAACTTTAGATCCTAAAATATTTATAACTTACTTTCCTTATTTCCTAGGTAGGAAATTTCCTTTCCTTATTTCCTAGGGGTTTTCTTGGAACTGAGGCACACTGACAATATTTCTAGTATTACCACTAAGTTGTGATAAGAGAAATTTGCCTTTCTTTGACCGTTGGTCAAAACCAGTTAATTTTTCAGAGTCAGAAATCATAGGCTAAGACCATATCTCATCTACCTCTTTTTATCTACCTAGGCTTTACCCTGCAATTTGAGCAAAATGCATGTTTAATATATTTTTGAATTTCATAGTACAGAAGTTAACTGCATACCTGGATATAACCTAATTGGGAACACTTTAGAAATATGATATAAATTTTAAGCAACCGATGTAAATTAAGGTGCCAATAAAGCCATGAGGTGCTTTTGAAGGAATATTACCTCCAAATGTGGCTGTTTTAAGGCACAGGTGCGCTGGTCTTTCACATTGTTAAATGGAAATCTCTTGCTTCGAAAAATAGGAATGAAATGAATAGAGAGAAAGAAAACAAAGAGATAGGATAGTAAAGCATATACTGCCATATACAGCCAAATAGAACATGTGTAAAATATGGGCCATCTCACCAGTTTTTAAATTCATGGTTTTCTACTTGAATCAGTAATTTTCCACTTGTGTTCTAATGTATTCGGTAGCACGTGGCCAAAATGGACCTCATCTGAATTGCTTGCATGAAGGAAACTTACCTAAAATATAAATAAAATATCCATTAAACTTCTCATTCTGGGCATCATTATTAGCAACCCCCCCCCCCCCGCCTTTTCTTAAGATCATTCGACCATAAGTGTCACTGGTCATACAGCTATATTCTCCTTTTTCTGTTTCTTTCTCATGGATGACTCAGCACTTAGTTGTTTCAATATTTGCAAAACAGGTTAGAGGGTTAGAGCAGCCACCTCTGAAATACCTTTCTCTCTTCCACATTGGCTTTAGGAGAGTCAGTGGCTACTAGCTCTAACCCACTAGCCTGGGTGGCTCAGTTGGTTACCCACCCGACTCTTGGCTTCTGCTCACGTCATGATCTCACGGTCCATAAGAGCCTGTTCATGGAGCCTGCTTGGGATTCTCTCCCTCTCTCTCTGATCCTACCCTGGTCTCTCTCTCTCTCTCTCTCTCTCTCTCTCTCTCTCAAAATAAATAAATATACTTTAATATATTTTAAAAGGTGCAAAACACCAGAGGCAATTAAATCTGAAATGTTACTTGGACATTGATGGAAAATAAAGAGACATGGAACTTTAGTTACAAGTAATGTAACTAGTAATCATACTCCACACTAAAGACCCATATCTTGATTCCTCTTTTTGTTTTAGATTACTATCAAACTATTTTATATTTTAGAGCCTAATAATGAAGTTGAAATAGCTAAAGAAAACACACCGTATCTTATCTGGAAACAAAGGAGACTGTTTTCACTTCTCGGCAGCTTGAAGTCTGCGGCCTAAAGAAAATATGTACGTGCTAAGCACACATGGAGGTAGATGTCCAAATTTAATTTAAATACTTGGCAAGTACCAGAAATCACTGCCTGGCTGATAGACACTTCAGATGTCTCTCAGTCTGCTCAGTGTCATTTTTCTAGATTTTCAGATGGAGTCCAGTAAAAATGGTTTACAACGAGCATACACGTTGTGTCCACAATATGCCTTCATTTATTAAAAATAGCAATGAACCTCTGGGAGCTGTCTCATCGTAGCAGAATCTTGCTGATATTAAGGCAAAAAAAAAAGACATTTTGGGTTTGATGGTTTGTAAAAAGAAAAAGAAAAGACAGAATTTGATTTGGCACATCCATTGCAGCTATGCCCTCCAGAGTGTTTTTTTGTTCCACGGTGTGCATTTTTTTCCCCGAGATAGTTTCCTTTTTGTACATAAATAAAACTCAACTGGCATCAGGAAGCATTTTTAAATTACTGGAAAGACCGCAGTGTAGGTTGTAGTTACAAGAGTGTTTTATTGGCTTTCCAAATATTGCATTTAAAAATGACATTTGGGTCAGATTTTGTCTGTGCTAAGACTCAACTTACAAGATAGCACCTACATTTAAATGTTGGGACCACCAACATGACCGTACCTTAGGCCACCAGATTAATTAGCTTTTTTAGCTATGTTCTGTGCCTCAGAACATAGCTTCTCCTGTCCTCTCTATGCAAATATCTGGACTGCCAGCAAATGGGTCATTTATTAGACAAGTGGTTACTCTATAGTGGTCTTTCTTTACAATTCAGCTCTACCCATGTTTGCTCATGTAAAATTGGTACAGGTGAATATACTAATACATCTATATGTACAGGTGAATATACTAATACATCACATGTGGGCCATTAACCAAGCAAGGATGATGTCGGCCATCTGCCTGGCATATGATCTTCACGTGTGCGCATGTCAGAGGGAGCACCCAGTGGGTCTCACCATGATGGCCAAGTATAGGAGACAGCTTTTGCTTTAAGTTTGGAGTGATTCTTGTCTGCCTTTTACATTGATGACAAACACTTGGACAGATTTTAGATCTCTTAGCCATAACATTCTGACACAACATATTCTATTATGCCTCTTTTACTCTTTCGATTATTTACATTTGAGATATCTCTGAGATTACGAAGCAGGTTGATTAAAAAAAAAAAAAAAGTAGTTCCCATTAGTGAATACATACATGTGGAAATCAAGATCTTTTCCATCACATGCAACCAAACCAAAGAAGACAAGATTTAAAGGCTGCTATTTAAAGCAGAGGCATAGCTAAGGGAAACAGTGGGGGAATTACCACCGGGGTAGAATCTGGGGAGGTACTGAAGGGAAGAAAAGGCACAATAGACAGATAATGTCAAGAATTATTTCAAAATATCAGCCATGGTTAAGGCAGTGGCATTTTCTTAAATGTTGTGTCTCACATTTTGGGAGCATTTACCATGTTCCCGAAAGGCAGGTGAAAGAAAGAATATGTCAAGATTTTAACTTTGCACAAAAGGATATTTTGTGTCAGTTTCACGCCCCATATCTCCTTCAATAAAAATTAGTCAAAACTGGAAATTTCGCATTTGGCAAGCTCGGAAAATATCTTAGAGAAAAATCAGAATCATATTTTTAATTCCAAATTCACTGAAATATATACTTGCATGTTTAAACATAACAAGACGAGGAAACTTGGAATACAATTAGCTCAGAAGAACTTCAAAACAGGAGTAATCCTCTGTTACTCTCGTAAGGTAACTGGAGAGTCTTAGTACGTAGTAATATTCCAAAGCTGCGTCCATCTTATTATTGTAAAGTAACTTGAACTTCATTTCAAGACTTCATTTCACATCCAGTTTTAGCTGTTACCAAACTGGCAGAAGCTGGAGTTAAAAATTAATCGACCGAGTACTTTGCGAAACTGGAAATACTGTAGGAATCAGTCCTCCAGTCTAGGTTTGTAAGGCAAGACTGCCAAGACTTTCCTCAGGCCTTGGGTATCATCAGTACAACGTAGAGGTTTACAAATCAACAGTGTGCCTTGTCCACGCACTTTTCTCTCCCTGGGAGCATTTCTCCTGCCCTCTACCAGTCCCTTCTCTCTAAGACAAGACCAGGGCTGTTCAATTCCTGCTCTTCAGGTTTTTAAACTTAAATATTTTAAGCACAGAATCTTTCACATCGCCCCAAGGTTGCTGTCAATTTAGACTAAGCTATTTAGCTGTCTTTAAAATAACAATGTCAACACCAAGCAGGGTTAAGAATGTCTGAGTTCCTGTTTGTGCTAAGGAAATATGAAAATATTTGGTGTAGGGGCTCCTGGGTGGCTCAGTCAGTTGAGTGTCCGACTTGAGGTTAGGTCACGATCTCATCGTTTGTGAGTTCGAGCCCCGCGTCGGGTTCTGTGCCCACAGCTCGGAGCCTGGATCCTGCTTCGGATTCTGTGTCTCCCTCTCTCTCTGCCCCTCCCCCACTCACACTCTGTTTCTGTCTCCTTCAAAAATGAATAAACATTTTAAAAAATAAAAAATAAATAAAATAAAATATTTGGAATAAAATCTATGTATGCCAAATAAATAATGTGGTAATCTTCCTAGGAAAATATACAAGTGGAATAGTCCATACTTATTTTGGAATTAAAATCGCATTAATTCCTCAAAATGAAAAATCAAGACGCTTCCTGTAGCTTTGCACATTCTTTGATTACGTGATATTCTGAAAAATATTCTGAAAACTATGGAGACAATAAAAAAGATCAGTGGTTTCATGTGGCACCTGGTGGCTCAGTCAGTTAAGTGTCGACTTCGGCTCAGGTCATGATCTCACAGTTCATGAGTTTGAGCCCCGAGTCGGGCTCTGTGCTGACAGCTCAGAGCCTGGAGCTGTTTTGGATTCTGTGTCATCTTCTCTCTCTGCCCCTCCCTTGCTCTCATTTTGCCTCTCTGTCTCTCTCTAAAATAAATAAACATTAAAAAATAAAATAAAAAAAAAAGATCAGTGGTTTTAGGAGAATAACTAACAATGACTGGGCAGACCACAGGATTTTTAGGAAAGTGACAGTACTCTGCATGATATTATAATGATGGATATAAATTATTATGCCTTTGTCCAAACCCATGGAACATACAACACCAGGAGTGCATCCTGAGGTAAACTATCCATTTTGATAGTTATGAAGTGTCAGCGGTCGATTCATCTTCAGTAAAAGATGTACCCTCCCCCAGCAGTGAGAAATGTTGATAATGGAGGGCACCATGCATATGGGAAATCTCTAAACCTTCCTAATTTTGTTGTAAACCTAAAATTGGCCTTAAAAAGGAAAGTCTTAAAAAAAAGAGAATAAATGCCAAAGAAAACCATGTAAAACTGAAAGGCAAATCATCAAGGAAGAGGAATGTTACCTCCTTTTAAAAAAAGAAAAGATAAAAGGCAAGGGGAAAGATAACACAGTGGGGGTGGGTGGGTAATGTGACTTTGTTGAAAGATGGCCATAACAATATTAAGTCATAAAGGAATTGAACCTGAAGGAAATACTATACAATTTTAACAATTAGCAATCAAAAAGCACAATAAAAGTGGCATTACTTTATCATCTTTCCTTGTATGAAAACACTAAGATCAAACATCAAAGAGTCACATAAACTATTAATAATGCACTTAAAAGGACTGACGTGGGCAGTATAAACAAGGGTATCTATGGTAGCTAATTCTAAAGTGCTGGCTGATTATTCTCAGAGGGCCGCTCAAATCAATTCTAGAAAGAATTGCTTAGTTCCTCATCATGGATCATGTACTTAACCACATGATACAGGGTGCTTATGTGTCATTACTCGCATCGTGTAGCAACAATCCAAAATCAAGAGGGTGAAAGAAAGAACTGGGAAGAAATAGCCCCATAAAAGGAATAATATATTACAATGTTACACATGGTATCATCTCAAAATGCTCTCACATAACCCTGGAGGCAGAGGTCATGGGGAGAAAGAATCGGGCTTTGAAGGGGTAAGTACAGAGGACAATTAGCTGAGAGAAAGCTGATTTGGCTGTAATGTGTAGCTGCTAGAAAAAGGCAAGGTAAAAGAACTTAATATGAGGTGTGAGAAGAAAGTAGGTTTTTCTCGTGGCTGTTACTTTTTCTCATTACTGTGTCAGTGTCAACTGTACATCTACATTAATTAATTACATTAATGAAATGCACTCTTGGGGCGCCTGGGTGGCTCTGTCGGTTAAGCGTCCGACTTCAGCTCTGGTCATGATCTCATGGTTCGTGGGTTGGAGCCCCGCATTTGGCTCTGTGCTGACAGCGTGGAGTTTGCACCTCCCCTCCTCTCTCTCAAAATAAACAAACAACAAGCAAACAAACATTGAAGAAAAAAGTTCATTCTTAATCACACCAGATATTCTACCAAAAATTTAACTGATAATGTGGGTTATTGTGACTTTTAGAATTTCTAGAAGGGCACAGTAGAGAACTTTATATTCTTGTTCTCTAAATCAAGCAAAAAAAAAAAAAATATATATATATATATACCCGTACATACACATTCATACACTGTGCATCAAGTAAAAATGCATATATATCCCCATTCTCAAATTTACATGAAATACATATATATACACATTCTTGCCTTTCTTTTTTTTAATGCTTATTTATCTTGAGAGAGAGAGACCGAGCATGGGAGAGGGGCAGAGAGAGGGAGACACAGAATCCGAAGCAGGCTCCAGGCTCTGTGCTGACAGCTCAGCGGGGCTAGAACCCACAAACTGCGAGATCATGATATGAGCTGAAGTCGGTTGCTTAACTGACTGAGCCACCCAGGAATCTCATAATTGAGAATTTTAAGAAACCACAATGCTTAAGAAGAAAGCCTAAAATGTATTTACAGCTTTGTAAATAACCTCTACAGTACTTACACAAAGAAGCCTCCCTGTATAGAGGAAAATAATAAAGCAGACAGCGTTTTCTAATGGACAACAGAAAAATGTATTACTAGACATTTGTTTGAATGAGTTCAATTACTGACCTACCCTGGATCTATCTACTCTTATAGATCAAACTATTCTGATCTTAAAATGTTTAACTTTGCTTTCCTAATTCATAGCTGTTTCCTATCCGATTTCCAGGTCTTTTTAAATGAAGGGATTGTGAGAATTTCCACACTGTTTTGGAAGCAGATGTAATCATGCTTCTCCCCCGGCATCTAAAAGGTGGCCTATAACCTAATTGGAAACTCTTGCATAGAGGAATTTCCTTTAAATAGCAATGAGTGGAGTATCTTCCTTTTTTTTTTTTCTTCCTTGAACAGCTGTAGAGTGTTAGCAAGAATAGTTTCACTTTATTTTCCCAAAATTTGTGCTAAGTGCTAATCAGATTACAAATTCAAATGATAAAATCAAGCTAAAGGGAACCTTGAAAAACAAAATACAAGAGCAGTCTAGGCAGTGAACAAATAGCCTTAACCTTAAAATTATTATTTTTATAATGTGTACATAAAGAATATTCACTTTTTCCATGAATCATAGTTGCCAGGGCCTTACCTCTCAAATGGAGATTAGACAACACAGTCTAATTAATTCCATGGCTGTTGGAGGCAAAAACTATCAGATTGCAGGCAATGCATTAATTTGACTTTGCTTTTAAAGACAGCAACAAAAAAATTAAGACAAAAAGGAAGCTTTTGTTCTTCTCTCGCAGTTGATTATTTTGGGAATTTACCAATAGAATAATTTTGCTATTTTCCGCTTGTTGTTAAGAGCTTCTTCCCTCAATGCCTAGGTAGGCACAGAAATACCTTTGAAAGCTTGGGATATTGCCATTTCCTGTAAATGTAGCCACGCAACGGTGTGAGGTCTAAAGGTTTGTTTCTTTTACATTTTGACAGCTTACATTACACCAGTCAGACTAAAACCAACAGAGAAATGAAGGAAGGAGAGGGACTTTTGGTCACCCTCTTTCCTCCCTTGAAGCACATTAGAGGCTGTCTGAGTTCCCATCAAGGGCATCTGAGCCTTAGGCATCATCTTTTATAAAGAACAGTCTGTCTTGTTAGATGGAGAAAGGGCACAGAATATGCCCCAATGTGCTCGCTTTCTATCCAACTTCCATGTGCATATTCTATGTCCTTGTTACTGCTCTAACTCCCCTCTTTCGCAGTAGATATGAGGGGGGCTGGATCCTTTTGCTTGATGTTGTCCTTGCTACCCCATCAGTACTGACCAATTCCCGTAAGAACCCCTGTGCATCTACGGAGGCTCTCTTAGCAAGCAGCACAGGGCACCGGAGCCAGGCATCCTCAGGAAACCCCACTGTGCCCTGCTCCTTCATCCAGCATAACTCCATAGTCTGTGATTCCCAGTAGTTCGTTATGGTTTCTCTCTCTCCCTTTCAATTCTTCTTCTTTGAATAGTCACCTGGAACCTACTTATTGTTACAGCATCTCTCAAGTGGGCAAGCTACTCTAAGCCCAGTCTAAGCTGAAGTCTAAGTCAGTTATAGTTAGTTTCCCTTTCTTCTCTCCTTTCACGTTGAAGGTCAGTTTTGCTACATATACTATCAGCAACTATGCTGACTCTATTTCAATATGTTGTATCTACTTTACTGAAATTCACCGTGTTGCTAAATATAGTGACATGATTTACCAATTGTCTAAAATATTCTAGTCTTTGTTTCAAGACCTCTGGCTTGATAGCATGGCTTTTAATGTTGGTTAACTCCAGAATCCAGCATTGAATGGAAGCACTAAAAGAGGGCTCAGGAAGTATTTGCAGAATGAGCTATGACGGATTTGGTTTCTAAGACCCCCATTGTGGCTTCTAGCAATGTTTTCTTCTTCTGTGGGTAGGATTCAGACCCTCTTTCCCTTTTCTCCAGGTCCTTGAGAGGTCATCTAATGAAACCGGTTTGCTTTTTCATTTTCTTTTATTTTGGTTGTTTTCCTACTTCTCACTTTTTATTTAAAAATTTTTAATGTTTATTTATTTTTGAGAGAGAGAGAGAGAGAGAGAGACCGATGTGACTGGGGGAGGGGGAGAGACAGAGGGAGACACAGAATCCGAAGCGGGCTCCAGGCTCTGAGCTGTCAGCACAGAGCCCGATGTGGGGCTCAAACTCACGAGCCATGGGATCATGACCTGAGTTGAAGTTGGATGCTTAACCACCTGTGCCATCTAGGCGCCCATTCTTACTCTTTATTTTAATACTGATTCTGAAGTAGCTATAACAGAGGCCAGAGGAAAAGCATTTCTCTACCAGCTTGTTGCCCAGATTCATGTTAGTATTCTTATTGTCCCAGAGATGCCTGCCTGAGAGAATGAAAAAAAAATATTTTCTCAATAGGACTCAGGTCATCAAAGTCAAGAATCAATAACCAACACATATTAATGAGAAGGTTTAGCAATTAATTCACATGCATTGACGCTCATATTTGAATATATCGTGGAATTATATTGTAGTATTCCTAACTGCTAAATGACATTTGCTTTATTTTAATGCTAAAATGCCTGAGACCTTTTAGGGAGATCAGAATCAGTGGTAGGCTATGCAACTATCCTAAAATTAAAGGCTTGCTTCAGATAATCCCAACGCTGGTAAATGATAGCTAAATTGCTCTCATTCATCACCTCTAAAGACCGAGTATATTAAAATAGCATGTGGAGGCTGTGAATCTCAGTCCAAATCATAGATGTGTAAGAATATTCCATCTTTCTGTTTTCTGTGGTGTCAATTGAATTTTGAGGTTAATAAAGTAATGTTCTTAATTTCAAAGTCTCATAGAGTGCAAAAGTGTGTGTGTGTGTGTGTGTGTGTGTGTGTGTATTTTATCCCACAGGCAGGGAGATCAGTGGTCATGGGTGTCCTATTCAGAATAACATCACGATAATAATCACTTTATGTTTCCCTTATCCATCACAACTGCCTCTTTCTGAGCCAGACTGGGTCCCAAAACTTTTTTGTGAGGTTTACCTATTCATGATCCTCCCTGGCCACCAAAAATAAGCCATACGAGGATTCCCACTCTTCAGTGCTCTTGTCTTTCCCTTTGCCTGAAGAATCACTCTCACTCCAATCTGCTGGTTCAGTGTCAGCCTGTTTTTCCTAGCAAACTGCTTCCTACACTTCAAACGCTGTACGTGCAACTCTAGGCTTAGGTTTTGAAAACACATAAGGAACAACTGTGGGTAATTTGTGCCCAGATGAAGAAAGAAAAGACAAAATGCTAACTGAAGAAATTAATGCCTCAAAGCACCATTCATCCACAGTTAAAATGGAAACGGGACATTTACCTTTCTAGTCTACGTGCTTGCTTCAGTCATGCTGGTCACTGCTCTGTGTTTCATAAGCAACCAACCCAAATTAGCGTATTTCAATTACTAGAACTTAAAGTGTGGGGAAATAAAGGGGAAAAGAGCAAAGCAAAAATATGCTCTAATTCTGCCCTGCTAATTAAAATAGCAATCTTGGGGCGCCTGGGTGGCTCAGTCATTAAAGCATCCGACTTCAGCTCAGGTCATGGTCTCACAGTTAGTGAGTTTGAGCCTCCCGTGTCAGGCTCTGGGCTGACAGCTCAGAGCCTGGAGCCTGCTTTGGATTCTGTGTCTCTGTCTCTCTTTGCCCCTCCCCACTCATGCTTTGTCTCTCTCTCTCTCTGTCTCTGTCTCAAAAATAAACACTAAAAAATTTAAAATATAGCCATCTTGATGACTAATGTCTCATATAATTATTTATTTATTTATTTTTTTAATGTTTATTTTATTTTTGAGACAGAGAGAGACAGAGCATGAACGGGGGAGGGTCAGAGAGAGGGAGACACAGAATCTGAAACAGGCTCCAGGCTCCGAGCCGTCAGCCCAGAGCCCGACGCGGGGCTCGAACTCACGGACCGCGAGATCGTGACCTGAGCCGAAGTCGGCCGCTCAGCCGACTGAGCCACCCAGGCGCCCCTAATATAATTGCTTAAAGTATAATGTAATTTAACGCAAGATCAAGTACTAATTTCCTACAAAGAAGAAGTCTGACACCAGATCTGAATTGATGGACTGATTGATCCCAAATTTGACCACGAGGACACCCAATAAGATGTGAATGGATTAGTGAGAAAAAATCATTGCGAGCAAAATAACTACAAATATATTCTACAGAACAATGGGCAATAGCCAATAATATCATCATACTAAAATAATGGCACATATACTTACGATGTAAGATGTAAATGAATAATTCCAATGACTTTAAACTTCTTCAAGCATGTAGTGAAGTAATCAAAACTCTACAAAATAGTAATTGTTAAAACTATCTCCAATCCTGGTTAGGTCACTTCCTGTGATGTTATTTTGTGCATCAAGTTTCTGATTTTTGTTTTACCTTTTTTAAGTTTATTTATTTATTTTGAGAGAGAGAGAGAGGGAGGGAGCATGAGCAGGGCAGAGGCAGAGAGAGAGGGGGAAGGAGAGATTCCCAAGCAGGCTCTGCACTACCAGCATGGAGCCTGATGCAGGGCTCGAACTCATGAACCACAAGATCATGACCTGAGCTGAAATCAAGGGTCAGACGTTTAACCAACTGAGCCACCCAGGTGCCCCAGTTTTTTGTTTTTGTTTTTTTTTTTTTTTAGAAGCGTTAATAAACAAAATTACTGACAGTGTCTGAGGTTCAGTTCTGGGGGCACCTGGGTGGCTCAGTCGGTTAAGCGTCCGACTTCGGCTCGGGTCATGGTCTCTCGGTTCGTGGGTTCGAGCCCCGCGTCGGGCTCTGTGCTGACAGCTCAGAGCCTGGAGCCTGCTTCAGAGCCTGCTTCCAATTCTGTGTGTGTGTGTCTCTCTCTCTGTTTCTCCCCCACTCACATTCACATTCTCTCTCTCTCTCTCTCTCTCAAAAATGAATCAAGCTTAAAAAATATTAAAAAAAAAAGAATAGTAAGTTCTGTATAAAAGTTGGCTAATAGTCTAACCAGCTTACAAATAGTCTGCAGGAAAAAAAAAAAAAAGACTATTACAGAGCCTTTGTATAAATGAAAAAAGGAGGTATCACTAAGTGATACCTCAGCCTGCATGGCTAGCCTGGGTAGCTACCAAATCCTTTCAAGGAAGCGTGGCCCCATTGTTCTGTGGCTAGAACTCTACCTGAACCCTGGCTGTTTTCACCCAAGCCAAATGTTGAGCTCCCACTGGAAAGAAACAAAACCTGACACCACTTTGGATGTTACAATTTGGAGAAGGGAATTCTCCAATAAATGTCTATAAAAAAATGACATTCTAATGTAGCTAGTTGTGGGACCAGAAATCCTTCCCTAATCAAACACCGTCCCCTCAGCCTGAGAATAGAAACATCTTTGAATTGCAAGGTATGTTCTACATTCTCCTTGGAGACCGGGGACGAGTCAGACATGCGCACCTTTGACCCAAGAGGGCGAGGCATGCTTCGCCAACACCTGGACGACCGACTTTCTGTCCTCTTTCTTTCCTTCCTCTTTCTTCCAAATATTTGGTAGTGGGAGTGTGCACAATCAGAGTCCTGCTGGTTTCTCCATTACCACTCCCTCAAATAAAAGAGGTTCCTGGTTGAATTTGTGAGCGGCCCTCCCTGACTCCCCTGCTCTGCTTGGGCCCCAGAGCTCAGATTCCCTGGAAAAGCAACCATGCAATAGAACCAGGTGTGGTGCCTGACATAGGGCTAGAAAGAAAATTTGCAACTCAAACTCTCACCCAATGAGTTTAAAAAGGAATTTGTCATTTGCTATCAAAGCTAGTCATGATCTGATGATGCTACTAGCTTTAGAAAACCTTTTGCCAAAAAGAGGAACGAAAAGAAGTAAATAATTGTGTGGGTCACACATATGAAAACCCACCTAAGGTATTAAGCAGAGTGTTAGCTATGAAAGCCCAATGATGTTAATGGAAAACATACCAACACGGTCCCTCTGTTTGGGAGAATGTCCTTTGCCATGTTTGGAATTCTTTTAAAAATGTGGAGGGAAACATTTAAAGAGTTTAGGGACTGTTTTTATTTTTGCCAACGTGTTACCTTTAATTCTCCCAAAATGCAAAAAGTTGTTCCAAAAACAACACAGAGTTTTAGAACATTCACCTGTTTCTATAAAAAAAAAAAAGGTAATATTTTGATCAAGTGAAAGTATATATGAATTCATTAAATTTACCATTTACATCATCTTAAAATGTACATATTGCACTTTAGGAAAAAGTTATATGGAAATTGCATTACATCAAGCGAAATAAATGTTTGCTGTTAAGAATAAATTTCAGGGGCACCTGGATGGCTTGGTAGGTGAAGCATCTGACCCTTGATTTCGGCCCAGGTCATGATCTCACGATTCATGGGATCAAGCCCCACTTCAGGTTCGATGCTGACAGCGTAGAGCCTGCTTGGGATTCTCTCTCTCTCTCTCTCTCTCTCTCTCTCTCTCTCTCTTTCTCTGCCTTTCCCCCAATTGTGCTGTTCTATTTCTCCTTCCCTCTCTGTCCATATGAATAAATAAACCTTATAAAAGAAAGAATACATTTCATATTTCACCCATAGCATAATACAGCTGCTACATGATTTGGGGTGATTGATACACAGCTCACATAAGGATTTCTAGGCCTACCTCTGTCTTCTCTTTTTGTGGAAGGTACACAGTAAAAGATGTATACATGGAAGGAAACTTCGGGTATCAAGTATCAAACAAGAACATTCGAACTCACACAGCAATATCTCTGTGTAAAGCAGTTTTCTAAGTGCTTTCGTTTTTAGGAAATGCTTACTTATAGAATGTTGACTTCTCCTATTAGAAGTTAAGCCTCATCTGCCTTATCCATGTTTCTATAAATAACGGCAGGGCTGCCCCATTTTCTCACTGAAACACACCTGCCCACCAGTAGTCGCAAACATGCTTGTCTTCCTCGGCACCTTCTTAGGCATGAATCCCCCTGCCCTGCAAGCCCTAAGCAGCCCCTAAATCTGCCCCTCGAAGCAATATTCCAAGTTCATCAGGAGGCTTTTCTCTTCTCCAAAATCATGCTCTCCCCTGCATCCCCAGGCACAGATGTATGCTTTTGTGTTTTTTTCTAAGTTTTTTAATGTTTATTTATTTTTGAGACAGAGAGAGCGCGCGCGCGCACATGAGTGGGGTAGGGGCAGAGAGCAAGGGAGACACAGAATCCAAAGCAGTCTCCAGGCTCCGAGCTGTCAGCACAGAGCCCGACATGGGGCTCGAACCCACACACCGTGACATCATGACCTGACCCGGGGTCAGACAGATGTGTGCTTTTTCACCTGTTTCCCCCTCCACCTGTCCTGTGATTAATTTCAAGTCACTACTGTTAGTCCCCGAGCGACAGAGTGACTCCCTTGAAGGTAGTTTCTTCTTCACCTGAATAGCCCCTCGGCCAAATATAGCCTCTATTTAGCATCTGGAATATAGTAGGTGCTTAGTAAATGTTCATTATAATAGTGAACAGTCAAGGCACGCGCTAAGACATTCCCAAACTAAGTAAGGCTGAATTAGAAGAATATTTATACCTCATTACCTTCCAAGAGAAAATTTACATTTCAGATGCGAAGTATTTCATTTGTGCTCTGGGAAGCTTACAGTTAAGTCATTCTCAAATGTAAAAGCAGCGTTTGGCTTTTCCTTCTACTGTCAGTCATGAAGCAGGAAGTAAATGCAGGTAATCAAGATTTATTTTTGTTTCTAAAACTCCTCTCAGGCTGACCAAACTGGAACTTTTGCTTGAATGGCATCTTTCTGGGGGGTCGAGACGTACGTAAATTCTATTCGTATTTTTCTTAATCAATGAGCACTTGGTACATATTTCATGAGCAGCGTTTAAGGGTACCTTGCTGTCTTTTAGTAGAGAAAACGCCAAATATTTGTGTCTGATGTAGCTCGATGCAACTGTGCCAATAAATGACTTGGAGTCTTGTCAAGCTGTGAACCCTGCGACACTCCCCCTTCCCTCCTTCAAGCATTTACACCCAGGCTTCACGGGCTTAATGAAATTTTCTAAGAGAAGCTTGGCTTGCTTTTCATCGTAAGATGTTGGATTTTTTTTTTTTTTTTTTTTTTTTTTGATGCTGTGTGTCTGTACAAAGATTGGCTTTTCACGTGCATAGTAGGAAATGAAATCAGACATTCACCACCTTTGAGTTTCTCAGAGCCGCCGTTTGGTGCCTAAGTTGCTCATATTCTTAAATGAATTACATTCCCAACTGCTGAAAAGTAAAAGGTTCCCTGGAGACAAGAGGGGGAAATTGTGAGTTTCTCCATGAGCTCCCCAGGGACACTTCCCTTTACTGCGGTCAGCATAGCATAGACTGATCACAGAAAATAAGGTATATCATTTTTTATTTGGGTAGTTTTATTCGTTTCCTTGGGGGCCTTGCCGATCTGAAGGAGTCTCCTCTCTGTCATGGTAGCTAGGGCCCAAGAACCCGGAGGCTGCTAAGCGGCTGTCACCCTTCTCAACTCAAGACCCACTTAATTTTTCCTTTGAATGGCCCGGAGGGTCCCCAATGTTCCATGTACGATCAAAATCAGACGAGGCTCTCGCAAAATGGTGATCAGCTCTAGAATCCACTGCTGTTGCTAAAATACAGCATTTGGAATATACTTAAATGGGCAAATATTAGCGACTTTGAGTCTTACGATTCCCTAGTCTAGGAGTCTCTTCTACTATGGTCGAGAGGGCAGAAGTTAACGGCGTTTCCTTAGGATGGATCCTTCTCTCCTGGGCATCACAGGGCCTGCCACGCCTTCCTGCCTGTTCTGTGCACTTGGCATAAAAAAAAATGCAGTCGGCATTCTCTTGAAATGTTTTCCCTGGTCATTCTTTTTTTGTATTATTCATGGTCTCCATACTTCCATTATTTGTACGTTAGCTGAGAAATCGCAAAGGTTTCCTCCTGAACTGATCAATGGATCTGATGCCAAAATAGGGGGGCATTAGCCCTGGAAAAAAAGCCACTAGAACCAAGGCCTCCCTTCCCCATCTCTTCCACCCCTGCACTTTCAGAGGCTAGCGGGGTCTGGTTCCATTATGTTCATCTCCTGGACCCTGAGTGGTGAGAATGTGCTCCTTCAGAGTTCAACTTCTGTACCGAGAGATAGGAGACAGCAGGTCAGATCTGGGCCAGCCATCCCTTCATCCAGACTTTAGTACTGCATCCAGAAAGCCTCCCGTTTATCCTGCAGACATTCTAGAAGGTGTTCTTTTAAAAAAAAAAATTCATTTTTGAGAGAGTGCAAGCAGGGAAGGGGTGGGGGGGGGGGAACAGAAGATCCAAAGTGGGCTCCATGCTGACAGCAGCGACCCTGATGTGGGCCTCGAACTCATGAACTGTGAGATCATGACCTGAGCTGAAGTCAGGTGCTCAACCGACTGAGCCACCCAGGTGCTCCCTCTAGAAGGTGTTCTTGAAACAACAGTATCTCATGGCCCCCATTAATTACAAAGAAATTTTGCCAGATGACTCCTACACAAGAATCCCTGCAGAACAGGAACGCAGTGAGGACAAGGCCCCTGCTCTCACTCCACACTCTGGCTGAGCCACACGCTCACAAGTTCACTCCTAGTTCTAAGCATTTGTCAGCCCCCATCTTACAAAGGACTGATTATCTTTTAGAGGACTACCTCTAATTTTATTTTTTTTTCAGTTTCTTTTTATTTCTTTTTAAAGTTTATTTATTTATTTTTTTTAATGTTTATTTATTTTTGAGATAGAGAGGGACAGAGTGTGAGTGGGGGAGGGGCTAACAGAGAGGGAGACACAGAATCCAAAGCCACCTCCAGGCTCCGAGCTATCAGCACAGAGCCCGACGCGGGGCTCGAGCCCACGAACCGTGAGATCATGACCTGAGCTAAAGTTGGAAGTTTAACCAACTGAGCCACCCAGGGTGCCCGAAGTTTATTTGTTTTTGAGAGAGAGAGAGACAGACAGAATCTTAAGTCAGCCCAGAGCCCAACATAGGGCTCGAACTCACGAACCACTGAGATCATGACCTGAGCCAAAATCAAGTCAGAGGCTTCACTGACTGAGCCGCCCAGTGCCCCTCACACTCATTCTCTCTCTCTCTCTTTTTAAAATACCTTCCCTTTTAAGATATTTATATCTATCCCTATGTTATATTCATTTCAACCAAGTCATTAAAGAGAGAGACGTTGCCTTCCTTGTGCTCGGTGTGGTATCCAGCCCTCTCCGTTGGTGACTCCACTGACCGGTGACAATGGCACCTGTTCATGTGGAATTGAGAGAGTTTGCAGGGTTAGTTTCTTAAAATCATCGTTTTTTTTTTTTCCAAAAAACAAACAAAGAAACCAGACCATTTGTAAGTTTCAAAATAAACCTCAGGTCAGCAGGGATAATTCTAATTTTCCTGGTTGATTCCCAACCAACACGGATGCATGCACATTGCTTACGGGCTTTTCTCACGGTCTACACCAGCATTTCCAGAGATTGTTTCTGAGGCAAACAGAAGCAAGATGGTATGTCCTCCAATTCAATGCCTATCATTTATATTTGGTGGTATTCTGAAGATTTTCTGGGTTTCCACCTTTTTTACAATTAGTAGGCTCAAAATTTCATTCTAGAGTAACTTTTAGTTCACAGTAAAAACGGGAAATGGATTTTCTCTTTCACAGCATGGGACCTAAGTTTGTCAGAGGTCCAACTTTGCTCAGCACACACTGTCCCCAATCCTGCACGCATATACCCCTGCTGTGCCACAGGGGAGGGAGCCTGTGTTAGCTTCCTGTGGCTGCTGTGCCAGTCCCCACAAACCTGGTGGCTTAAAACAACAGAAATGTATTCTTTCCGAGTCTGGGGGTTGGACGTCCAAAATCAGCATCTCTGAGCTGAAACCATGATGTCGCAAAGCTGACACTCCTTCCAGAGGCTCTAGGGAGAATCTGTCCCTTGTGTTTTCAGATTCTGGAGGCTGTTGATAATCTGCCTCCCTGTTCCCCTCACCTTCTCCTCTGTCTCTCTCAGGTGACAGCATTAAGGACCTACCTGGATAATCGAGGATCATCTCCCCAAATCAGGATGCTTAATCACATTTGCAAAGACCCTTTTTTTTTTTTTTCCAAATAAGGTGGCATTTATAGATTCAAGGGATTAGGATCTGATCTCTTTGGGGGAACGTTATTCAGCCTATTATAGAGGTGTAAAGAAAGAGAGTAGAAACCAAAGAGGCGATTTACAAAAACCTCCTTGGGACACTGAAAGCATTGGCTGTGTTACTGCCAGATGTGTTTGCAACACGGGAGACAATGCCTGTGATTGTGGCAGCAACCACTTTGGCATCGGCAAGAGAGATTTCAGATCCGCACATCGAACATGAGAAGCCTCAGAGCAGCTATCAGCTGGCATTAACAAGTCTCATACGGACGGCGGCAGCCATAATTAGGCTGGGCCTTGGCAAGGGTACCTCTTTTGTCGGACCGCACAGTGGCCAAGGCATAATTGATAGATATTAGTGGCACAGCTTCCAATTTCAGGCTTCGGAATCAAGAGCACACATCATGACAGTGATTCAGAGGAAGCGAGGAAAAATAGGAAACGCGAAACGGAAAACAAGAGAACCAGCTTACGGAGCACTAACGAGACCCCTCGGACACACATATTCTAAGGAGGCGGTTCCAAAACTATTTGCAAGGATTTTGAAGGAACCTCTCCTTCCATTCCAAGGTCTTTCATCAAGCATGAAACCCTCTACACGGTAAGAAATCCAACCCAAGAATGAGATCGTTACATTGGAATTTTTAACCCCAGAGCCTTGCACATAATAGGTGCTCAATAAACGTGTCTAAAAAGGAACAATTAGGGCACCTGGGTGCCTCAGTCGGTTAAGCGTCTGACTTTTGGTTTCGGCTCAGGTCATGATCTCACAGTTTATGGTTTCCAGCCCCGCGCCGGGCTCTGCGTTGGCAGTATGGAGCCTGCTTGGAATTCTCTCTCTCCATTTCTCTCTGCTTTTCTCTCTGCCTCTCTCTCTCTCTCTCAAAATAAATAAATAAATAAATAAACAAACATTTTTAAAAAGGAATAATTGAATATCTATGTTCATATGCATTACTGATTAATAGGCAAGGCTCCGGGATTGGTAAATCCTAAATCCAATTTTCAGTTCCCCAAAGATAGAAATATTTGACACTTTGAGTAAAACTTTCTAAACCTCAATTCTCATCACAGCTAAATCATAGATAATAACATAACTTCCCTCACACAAACTGCTAAATTGCCCTTTGAAATCTTTTTCATCATGGGGAATGCCCTCTCCTCTTTCTTTCTCTTTCTTTCTTTCTTTCTTCCTTTTTCTTTCTTTCTTTCTTTCTTTCTTTCTTTCTTTCTTTCTTTTCTCTTTCTTTCTCTCATTCTTTTTCTTTCTTTATCTTTCTGTCTTCCTTTTGCTCTTTCTTTCTTTCTTTCTTTCTCTCTCTTTCTTTTATTTTTCCTCCTCACTGGAGCTGCCAAGAAAAACAGATCAGATGTGGCTGATCAGCCATGAAGGTGAGTCGTCAGAAGTAGAATCTGAGAACCAAACTGGGAAGTAATTGGGAGAGGCCTGGCCACTGGCCAGCTCCCCAAGGAAGAGAAGTAAATATACATGGGCGCTAACACAGAAGGCAGAACGAGGGGTAGGGTTAGCAGGAAAAAACGATGTAGTTAGGATGTCAGCGGACTGAGATGTGGAGCATGGTCTTAGGACATGCAGGCTTCCTCTTTGCCTAGAACACAGGTCTGCGCCGGTAGGTGTCATAGCCAGCTTGGGACACTACCCACCACCTGCATATTTGTGACTAAATGACCTGAGCACAGGAAAAGTAAGCTTGCCACCACCTTTCAGCAAAGGGGACTGCCCGGTGACTTATTCCTGGAGGATGTTGGACCCGCATAAAATCACGTTCACTCATTCCACTTGCCTCCCGTAAACAGCAACAACAACAACAACACATTATTGAACAAAACCAAAGGTTTTGCTTTTCTTTTTCCCTCCAAAAGACAAATAAGTGTCTTTAGGTTCATATGCTTATACGAGAAGAATCTGGGTTAATGATATACGGTGTCAGCTCTGCCCCAGCATCACATGACCCTCAACACAAAGCAACTGCCCCATCGTGGAGAAGTCTCCAAGAGGCCACAGCTTTATCATATTAATACAACATATTGGTTCCTCAGAAGTGCATGGGGAAGTGTGTCCTGACATGGCCAGTGGGGAGAGTTCTATGGCTTCCCCAACTTGACGGGGGATTTAGGCTGAATGTTGCTTAAGGCATAAGTTAGTAATGAAGATAATACTACAGTATCAGATGACTCTCTTAACTATTTTTTTGCAGATACATGCTCTACATTAATAATCCCTTACTTGTTTGCATAAAAATTATATCCAGTCTGATTTAAACTCAAACTATTCATGTTACCTTAAGGAACTGTTGCTATTCTATTCTTTCCTTTTCTTTTCTTTTCTTTTCTCTTCTCTTCTCTTCTCTTCTCTTTTTCTTCTTTTCTTTTCTTCTTTCTTTCTTTCTTTCTTTCTTCTTTCATTTATTTTGAGAGAGGGTCGGGAGGCATGAGTCGGGAGGGGTAGAAAGAGACGGAGTGAGAGAATCCCAAGCAGGCTCCGCACTGACAGTGCAGAACCCAATGCGAAGCTCGAACCCACAAACGGTGAGATTATGACTTAAGCTGAAGTTGGATGCTTAACTGACCGAGCCACCCAGGGGCTTAGGAACACTTTCTTTCAAAATGTTTGCCTTTGGCCATCGTTTCATAATGTTTCATCATGGTCATGATACTGACACGTTCAATTAAAATCACAGTTGTCTGCTATGAAAACAACAGTTTGGTTTGCATCCGAAGCCCGTCAGTGCCAGCGTAAGTCACACAGTCCTCCACAATGCAGGTATGATGTTTCCTCATGGGGCCACGGGGATTGCCAATGCCATGCAACAGGAAACACACCCAGAGGATGACAGCCTCACATCCCTGCACAGGGTCACAGCAGGGGGTTAAGTGGAATCTCCAGCCATACAAGTCAATCTGACAGCAAGCTAGGAATGCCCCTGTGGTCCACCTATGGGGCACACATCACCCTAGTGGATTGAAAGTTGGTGTATTTTTAATTCCAGTATTCTTTAACCTCTGTGGATATCATTTGGCCCAATTTGGAAATCTAGAGAATCTTAGAGAAAAAAAAAACAAACCAAAAAACTAGCAAATTAGCAACTGAAGTTAGGTTTGTTGAACCATACTTATTCCCCTGATACGGAGTAATAATTTGAGACTAGACCCCATATATTTTCCATGTATTCCATAATGCAGTTAAAACTTATCTTGCATATTTGATTTTTGTGGGTTTTCTGATGGCCAAATGACACACAAGTGAATTTTGCTGATTCCTCTGCACTAACTAGAGTCTGTTGCACTTGGCTTGGCATTCAAGACTTCCCTCCAAACTATTGTGCTGTCTCCGTGCTCACCTCCCACCCCAACGCCAAATGTGCTTGACCTTCTAGACATACACAATCCTGCTCCTTATACAATGGCTGCTCCTATGCTTACCCTGCTTTTGTCAGCCTGTGATGTCTTTCTGTATCTCGCCAACAAATTTCGGTTCAATTGGACACACATGTATTGATCCCTAGACCCATTATGGTGTGTGACTCATAGATCGTGCACATTTGTGTTTGTAAATAAATGATGAAACGGCTATGTACAAATGTTTTCTTAAGTGCTGCAAGGCACAGAAGGATGCAAAGGATATGATCTTTCACCTTGAGGAAATCACAAGCTAGACAGGAAAATAATACTGTAAACAACTATTAAAAATGCATGAAATCAGTTTCATAGTCATGAGGATGGCATATGAGGCTGGTCTGAAATAAAAAGTGTTGTTGGGAGCTCAGGGAAGGCTTTCCAAGAGGGTGGCATTTTATTTGGGGACACTGATATTTAAACACAGTAAAACCGTGGATTGTGAGTAACTTGTTCTGAGTGTATCCTGCAAGGTAAGAAAACATTTCTAGTACATTTTAACTTGGTAAACAAGCGATGTCTTGCAATGTAGTACGTGATGCTGAATGTCACATGATCACAACTGAACCAACGGTTCTTGAAATTTGCTTTGATATACAAGTGATTACAAGCATGTTTCCGGAACAGATTATGCCCACAAGTCAAGGTTTTACTGTATAAGGAAAGGCAAAGCTGGCTTTGGAAAAGCTCTCAGCAGTGTCTTCTGGTATGAAGGTGTGAGGCTGGGTATTGACAACTTTCAAGAGCTGGTTGATTACAACTCCATCCTCAAAGCTCATGGCAAATCTAATTTCCTCATAAAGCTTTTCTTAAGTCCACACTCACTGCCTGCATCCTTCCCTTACTCCCCGAGACTATATGTTTATTTGGAGGTTAGATGTATTGATCAAGTTAGGCAAACTGAAGTGAAGTAACTTATCACTCTGAAATCTCAATGGCTTTACCCAATGAAGATCATTTCTGGTGTAGGCTCCAACACCATCATAGGAGATCAGGTACACATAATCTTCTCTGACCCCTAAGGCCTCCATGGAGTCCTCCTGTAGACTATCTATCTACAAAGAACGAGCATGCAGAGGACAGACCTTACAGGAATGCCCATAGAATGTCTCCACCCACATTCTATGGCTGCGACTACCACGCACTCCCCAGAGATGTACGGGAACTGGAAAAGGCCATGTTCCTGTGCACCAAGGAAGAATCTGGAAGTTTTGTGGATACACAATATCGTGTGTGCGACACAAGTTCATAATTAATCCAGCACTTGTGACATACCTACGTGTATCTGACACCAGAGCAGGTCAAGTCATAATATCAACTGTCTTTCAAAACGTGAGTATCTGAAAATATCATGAACTATACAGTTCAACGTTCTAGGTCTCGTTCTAGTTAATATTTCTGCTCAATTCTTATCCATGAGGATTTTTTAAACTTTAAAAAACATCAATATGGTTTCTATTGACAAAAATTCCAATTTAAAGTTTTTCAAGATGGCCATAAAGCCTGGAAACAAAAGTAAATTAACCTGACAAATGGGCATTGGTATTATGTTACATGGGACATTCAATATGTTATCTCCTTAGAAAAATGTGTGCAAAATTTTAATGAGCATGGTACATTAATAAAGCATCTCTATCAATATATGAAAATGTACCTGATGTGTTGCTTCAGTAATTTTTTTTTCTGATTTTCAGCAATTGAGCATGTGCTTCTGGCATATTCCACTAGAAGTAAATTTTAATCTGTAAAATCAACCTATCAATCAAGATTAAAAAACTTAAAATACACATTTCAAGGCTCTATGACCATGCTATATATATTTTTATGATTGCCGCAAAATATTTCAAGGTTACTTTAAGATTTTAAGGGTAGTAGCAGTTTAAGATTACATTTATGGGGTGCCTGGGTGGCTCAGTCAGCTAAGCGTCGGACATCATGATCTCATGGCTCGTGAGTTCGAGCCCCGCATCAGGCTTTCTTCTGTCAGGGTGGAGCCCACTTCAGTTCTGTCTCCCTCTCTCTGCCACTCCCCATCTCGTGCTTTCTCTCCGTCTCAAAAACAAATTAAAACATCCAAAAAAATGTAAAAAAAAAAAGGTTAAATTTGTAATATCTAACTCTTCAGATTAGTTTTCAGAAGTCCTGTGGGCTAAGCAAAAATCTAGGGGTACACAAGCATGGCGGGGCTAACAGACCCATCCTATACACTGACCTGCCATATTGCTCTTTTTAACATGATTCTATCCAAAAACACCTGAGACATACATAGCATTCTGGTTTTCCTTCCTCAATTCTTTCATAACTGTTCTCTACAGAGGCTGTCACCTTTACTGGGTATTTATGCTCTTTTGGGCTCTCACCCATCATCATGAGAAGAAGATGACTAAGATCGTCCACTGATCCAAGGAGACAGATAGAGGCAAATTGAGCAGACTCCCCCCACCCCACCCCCAGATGTGGTGGGGAAAGGATGGAGAAAGGAAATTATCTATAAGACACAGGGGACTTGGGATCCTGACCCAAGATATATCAACATAAAATGCCCAATATGTAACTTACTCAAGGTTCTACCTTTGTCTAACAGTAGCATGCATTGGCCCTAAGCGCACAGCAATGAGAAAAACCTTTCTTATTACACGTTAATCATAAGACAAGTGTTGGGAAAAAAATAAAAATCCAAGCTACTTTTAACTGTCAGATACGTATAAACATAATGAAAAATAAGCCACCAGAGGAGTAAAAACACGTGAGCCCTGGGATTATGACTAAATAAAGCACAGAGGATTTGGGGGGCAGTGAAATTATTCTGAACAAGACTGTAATGGTGGGCACATGTAATACACATTTATCAAAATGCATAGAACATACAACACCGAGAGTGAACCTTAATATAAACTACAGACTTTGGTTAGTTAGTGTATCAGTATTGCCTCAGCAAGTATAACAAGTGTCCCACATGGATGCAAGATGTCCATAGGAGACAAAACTGGGGGCAAAAAATCACATTTGTTAAAACGTTTTAAAAATTGTTTAAAAATTAATGAAAATGTAAATGAACATCAGGGAATTGGGGGAAAAACAACAAAAAATCACGTTGTTAATATCAACTTGATTTCATTGTCTGACCCTCTGTGATGTCTCATCACTGAGAGAAGCCACTGATGTGACTGAGGTGCACGTATTCATATTCTGGAGGCAGACGAATGGTCCAGAATCACTATACAAGTCGCAGGTTCTGTACGGTTCACGGCTGCATTCTGAGTGGTCAAACAACAGCAGCTGGCAGCCTGCATTTGAGCAGCTGCGCAAACCCCCACCGAGGCAACACGTCCATGCATTCCCCAACCCCTGAAGGTTTGTTATAACCTAAGTGCATTTGCAATCTATTAAATCAAGGGTCTGAAAACTAGAAGCCATGGGCCAAACCTGCTCACAGCCTGTTTTTGTCAATATTTCATTGTAACACAGCCACACCTACTTGTTTCTGTGATATTTGTGGATTCATCTGTACAACAGCCAGGTCGAGCGGCTGCAACAGAACCAGTGTGGCCTAGAAAACCTAAAATATTTGCTATTTAGTCCTTTCCATAATACCTTCGTCAACCACTATTAAACTATTAAATAGTAGCACTATTCATGTTACTCTACTCTGACATATATTCTTACGTGCTTTGCAAAAAACTAAACTTTGTGAAGTTCCTTCCATCCATAATTAAGAATATTTAGGAACTAGTGACTCTCTCCATCCACTCCTACTCTCAAAGCAGATTGACAAGCAAAACGTAAACCCTACATCAAAGTTCCAGCTTAAGGAATATCAGCTGGATATTTTCTAATGCATTCTCTAAAATCACGTGTGCTGTGACATGCTCACAATGAACTGGGTAACGTATAATCCCCACAACATTCTCTCTAAAAAAGACAGGCAGAAAATCATGGATGTGCCATAAATCACTCTTAAATCCCATCAACAAACATGGAGCAAATTATATGTGCTAGACCCGTGAGGTCAATGCTGAATTAAAAGTTTTTTGTTTTTTTTTTCTATTCTCATGAAGAATAAACTCCAATAAGATCAGACTGACATTGAGCAACGCACCCAGGAAATCAGACGTCACAGCGGTGCTCGTGGAAAAGTACATGGTGCTTTGGGAGCAATTGTGAGAAGCAGCCTTGGCACATTTGGTGAAATCTGATGAAAGGGTGGGACGTAGGTAGTGAAATCAGAGATCTAGCCTAACGGCATCAAGCAGTGGAGAGAACCACGCACATGAGCACAGCAAGAGTGAAGATCAGGAGCCCATAGAATCAAAAGGAAGTAAGAGCAGGCACCAAACCTAGAGGCTCAAGGCCTTGTGTTCATTTCTAAAGAAAGCCTGCTGGTACAGTCTCTTCCAGATAAATGAGAGCAAATGTCACTGTGTTCTCTTGACAGGCAATGGACGCTCCAGAGCACTAAGTATGAATAGTGGGTTGTTTGCAACATAATTTCAGGGAAAGAGTAACTTACTCATGAGTCAAATACAGTAAAATCTTGGATCGCGAGTAGCTTGTTCTGCGAATGTGCCACGGGATGAGCAAACGTTTCTAATAAATTTTAACTTGGTAAACGAACAGTGTCTTGCAATAGGGGTCATACGTGATGCTGCATGTCACAGGATCACAACTGAGCCAATGGTTCTTCTCTCTCTCTCTCCCTGTGGGATTATGGATGATCGTCTCCCATGCTCAGATGCTGGGTCTCAAGCCATGGTGTTTCGCAGAAATCAATGATTTTTCAGAATGTGGGAAGGTCCCCAGAACTGTCACTAGTGTATTTTTTGTCACTTCAAAGCACCTACGGACAGTCCTTTGCTCTTCCGTACAAGAGTGGGCTTAGGAATGCTTTGCTTCGTTCTAGGTCAGGCTGCCTGCAGATATAGACCCTTTCCTCTGCTGCCTTATTGCTAGTCACATTCAATACAGTACATGACAAGAGTTTATTAACACTGTTGTGTAGTCAACATCTGTGCGAGCATATACAATGGCCCCCATTCATAAAAATGTTGAAAAGAAGGGTGGTAAGAAGGAGGAGATGATTACGGTGGAAGGTAAGAAGGAAAGCACTGAGAAGTACAAACGAGGTATGTGAGTGGCCAAAATTGCAAGATTTTATAAGAAGTCTATGTCGACCACTTGCACACTATTAAAGAATAAAGAAGAAATAAGGGGGTTAGATGCAACACAAGGAGTAACGAGAATATCAAAGCAATGGCCATGGTTCTGGAAGATGGCAAAAAGTTGCTTCTGGTTTGGATAAACGAGAAGCAACTAACATGTGATACTATGACCGCGAAATTTATCCGCGAGAAGGCAAAGGCCTTGTACACCGACCTCATAAGTAAACTGCCAGGTACGTCAACAGAAAACAAAGAAGGAGGAAGGGAGGGAGGGAGGGAGGGAGGAAGGCAAGCTTGAAGTGGCATCCATAGTGTTGTGAGGCATGGAGAGGCTGCGACTTCAGATGCTAAGGCAGCTGAGGTGATTGCTACCAAGTTCCAGAAAGTCATGGCTTCTGAGTGTTACCTGTTGGAGCAAGTTTTTAACTGTGATGAGACAAAGCTCTTTTTGGGGAAAAGAAGCCAAAGAGGACCTACGTTACAGAATAAGAGAATGCACGCCAGGTCACAAGCCTGTGAAAGACCGTCTCACCCGCTTGTTTTGTGCTAAAGCAAGAGAGGATTTCAAAGTCAAGCCTCTGCTCGTGTATCATTCTGAGAATCCACGAGCCTTCAAGAAATGCAAGGTTCAGAAGAGCCAGTTAAACGTTATGTGGAGGTCCAGCAGCAAGGCTTGGGTCACTCGTATCTTGTTCATTGAGTGGATCAACGAGGTCTTCGGTCCTGCAGTGAAGAAATGCCTTTTAGGAAAGAATCTGCCACTCAAAGCCTGGCTGATTATGGGGAAGGCTCCTGCCCCTCCTCCGGACTTTGAGGATGACTTACTGGAGGAATTTGAATTCATATAGGAAGGTCAAGTTCCTTCCTCCTACCACCACTCCAGTCCTTCAACTCATGGATCAGCAGGCCACTTCGAACTTTAAAAAGCTTTATGCCAGAGCACTATTTCAGCAAATCTTTGAAGTGACCAAAGGAACAAACTTTACCCTCCAAGAGTTTTGGAAAGATCACTTCCAAGTTACGAACTGCCTCAAGGTCATTCATAAACCCTGGGATGGGGTCACCAAGAGAACCCTCAATTCTACTTGGAGAAAACTGTGGCCTCATTGCATTCTTGGACATGACTTAGAAGGGCTTGCTCATGAACAGCAGCCGCTAGTTGTTGATGAAATTGTGTCCTCGGGGAAGACCATGGGACTGGAGGTGAACGAGGACAACGTTCAGGAGCTGGTGGAGGAACATGGCCAGGAGCTGATCACCCACGAACAGATGGATCTACGTTGCGAACAACAGCAAGGGGTTATGGAGGAGATCTCGTCTGCAGAGGAAAGGAGAAAAAGGCGGAGGACTCCCTCACTTCAAGTGAGATTAGGGAGATGTGTAAAATGTGGGAAACAGTGCAAAATTTTGTAGAAAAGCATCACCTGAATAAGGCCATAGCAGTGTGAGCGATTAATCTGTTTAACGACAATGCAATGTTACATTTCCATGAAATCCTCAAAAGGAGACAAAAGCAAGTGTCATTGGATAGTTTCCTTGTTAAAGCTGCACTAGATGAAAAAGATCTCATTGAGCCAACGGATATCGGGGATTCCGTTAGTAATGGTGAAAGTCTCCCTACACAATAACTCTTCTCTCTCTTGTCTCCCTCCCACTAGGCATGATGGTTTTCAAAGGGAAGTGCAGGTTAATTTATTTTTCTTTATATTATGTATTTTCTTTAACACTTTATATTATATTACAGTATTGAATCATTTTATATGAATATTTTTGGGTTGTGGAACAAATAATCTGGGTTTCCATTATATTTATGGGGAAATTTGCTTTGATATACAAGTTCTTCAGACTATAAGCATTTTTCCAGAACAAATTCTGCTCACAAACCAAGGTTTTACTGTACTTTAAAATGGAACCAAATTAGGAGCACCTGGGTGGCTCAGTTGGTTAAGCGTCCAACCTCAGTTCAGGTCATGATCTCCCGATTTGTGAGTTCAAGCCCCGCATCGGGCTCTGTGCTGACCGCTCGGAGCCTGGAGGCGGCTTCGGATTCTGTGTCTCCCTCTCTCTCTGCCCTTCCCCCCCACTCACACTCTGTCTCACTCTCTCTCTCTCAAAAATAAATAAAACATTCAAAAAAATAAAAAACGGAACCAAATTAAAATATGAAATAGAATATAAACTCCTAAAAAGGACTTTTTAAAAGCGTTCCATATTAATAATATGGTAGGTGTCACAGGTGGCAGAGCTGAAGATAAAGAACACTATTAGTCCAATAGACTATGTTTTAAGAGGCAAACTGGTCTCCATACACACATATGTCTAGGTTCCAGGAGCCCAAGGACCATGTCTGAATCTCCGGCATGGCCCAATGCTCAGCAAAGGGCTAGCCACCTGCCAGATACTAGGGAAATATTTTAAATGATTCAAGGGAAGAGCTCTTTGCATCACTTCCTAACTGGTAGTAAATTCCAGAACCAGTATTCAAACCCAGCCTGTTTCTCTTGTGTTGGAAAATAGAATTGAATCATGCCTGGATGGCCCCGTTCACGGGCTGTATTAGGACCAAAGAAGACATTATTGAATGAGAATGTATTTTTTAAGTCAGAAACACTGGAAAAATGTAAGTAATTGAAAGATGGAATGTAATAAGTTTGTATCACTACTTTCAAAGTTAGAAGCAATGTTCTCTAGCAATGAAGAACTGGAAAGGAGAACCATCTTAGATTTTTTTCTTTCTTTATCTAGGGAGGTTCTGAAACCTCTAACATATTATTTCTTAAGTGTTCACTTTTGTGTATTATAGGTTCATGGTTAATGACTTTTTAAAAAAATATATATCTATTTTGAGAGAGAGAGAGAGAGAGAGAGAGAGAACAGAGGAGGGGCAGAGAGAGAGAGGGAGAGAGAATCCCAAGCAGGCCCCATGCTGTCAGTATGAAGACCAGTGTGGGACTAAACCCACAAATCATGAGATCATGACCTGAGCCAAACCAAGAGTTGGTCACTTAACAGACTAAGCCACCCAGGTGCCCCTGGTTAATGACTTTTTAATTTTAATTTTAATCCAGGAGAGCATTATACTTTATTCAACACACAGATCTCCACGAACTCTTTGAAAATTGCTTTTTCCCCCAACCTATTCCAGCAGACCACACACACACACACACACACACACACACACACATCATTTGCATTTTGGAAACCTTAAAATCATTTTTTTTTTTTTGTCTCTGCCACAAGATGAAAACATCCACCAACTTCCTGGAGTCTATCGTGATCAATAAACACCGGACGTCTGAGAGTACCACAAATCTCTCCTCCATATTTCACGAAGAGTTTTTCTGTCTCAGGCTCTAGTCAGTAAACAGAGAATAATGTTGATGCTTTGGGAGAAGTATCTGATTGACTGTGGAGGAAATGTCTCAACTTCCTCATCTAAAGCTGTGCGATACTTTTTTTTCCTTACCCTTTCTAGTTCTAGAATTCTTAATTAGCCAATGATACAGCATTTGGATATTAAGGAATTTGAAGCACTCTTACGTAGCCAGACACGCACGCACGCACACACACGCACACACACACCAACATAAATCACCGATCCAACTTCTAATTTTAGAATTGTTTTCAGATCCAATTAGGCAATTTTTTTTTTTTTTTGCACACGCTGGTTTGGGGGCTACAGTTCCATCTGGCCATTGTCATTGTCACATGGTAGAGGCCACATCTCACGGGCACTACTTGAGCCACACCATTATTTCAGACTGTAATGTCCACACGACTAATTGGGCATCTTGTTAACTGCAGCTACGGGTTCGATGGGTCTGGAGTAGGACCCAAGAGACTGCATTTCTAAGAAGTCCCCAGATGATGCTGATGTTGTTGGTCCACAGGTCACACTTCTAGAAACAAAGGCCCACATCAGTTCAGTTTCAACACTTAGACCAGAACTGAGTTCTCCTTGGAAGCTCTGCTTGGCTTCTCAGCTCAGAGTTCATCATTGCTGAAGGAGGTCAGTGGTGATGCTGTTGTCCAAATTTGCCTGGAGTTCACAGAACATTTGAAGGTGTTTGTTTTGTTTTGTTTTGTTTTGTTTTTGTTGGTTTGTTGACTACTTTTCAATACGTCTGTTATGTTCCACTTTCTTACTTTGTATTGTAAATAATACCTTCAAAATGCAATCATAAAACAACTCGCTAATGAAAAGAAATCCTATTACCATGGCGCAGTTTCCTATTATATTCCTATCAGATTATATCAGTTTGGAGTTTTTGTACTGACATAATAAAAGTCAAAAATGGAACCCGGCTATCTCAACCAAATGCATCGATTTACTGGGAAGATGTCGGGAATCAAAGAATTGATGCGATTTGGGGTCGGAGAGCAGGAAGCCCAGGTGAGGTCTCTGGTTGGCCGATGGGTGGCTGCTTCTACGACAGGAGACACAGTATCTTTCAGTCTTTGCGGCACCAGCTCAAGACCCAGCATCCTAATACCAAGCTTCTGACTGGCACGGTTTGAGGCAAGTGCCTGTCTCCCCTCCCCAAGCACGATCAGAGGACAGGTGGCTTCAGTGTGGGCAGCACACCCAGGAAACCGATTTCCTGCCGAGACAACACAAACCAGGGGGCTCCTCCCCCCCAAAAAGGGAGAGGGGCTGCCCGATGAAAGGAGGGAACTTGGATACTCACCAGTGGGGGAAAAAAATAACAAATGTTGCCATACACAGGTAATCAAATATTCTATTAACGTGATGTTGTCACACAATTGTCATTAAATACCTCAGGAAACATACAATGCTTAAAAAAAAAGTCAATTGTAGACACCTGCTTAAATGTTACAGGAGACGGGTTTTCATGGTTAAAGAAAACTTCCTAATATAAGACCTTTAATTAGTTGTTTGTATTTTGTTACAATTACAGAACACACAAATGTTCCATTTTCTTCTGAGACTTTTTCTCCTTCACAATTATCCTGTTGGGTGATGTATGGGTGCTGAATGCAACTGTCTCCTTCTACAGTAATTTCTACTTCTTTCAAGTCTGTTAAATGAGCATTGCCTTTTCCCTTTCAGGTGAATATTAAAGAAAAGAACAAGGGAAAGGTGGTTAATTCAGAAAATCCTAGTATCTCCCAGATACAGAGATACCATTTATACACGAAGGGCAAACAGTAGCATCATTTTTGTTTGGAAGAAATAAAAATTGAATGTTCGTATTTGTATTGTCGGCAGTTTCCTCCTTAAACAGAAACACTTCGGTTGTCTTTACCATGTCTAGTTATTTAAATTATTTTTTAATGTGGCAAAGGCCTTGGAATTAATCAGCCCCATCTGCATACACAAAAGACATGACATTGGGAACAAAAACGTCTGAGGACAAAACTAGGCTTCCTTTCACAGGCAGTGGGGGAAATTAGTGTCATCACTAGGTTGAAGACATAAAGAGATTCAAAATTAAAAATCCTTTGAACGCTTCCAACAAGATTCCTATAATCAGCTGAAAGATAAGTAATGATCAAAGCCCTTTAAAACAGTATTGTTCACTCCATTAGAACTGTTTAAATGTACCCTACTATTCACCAGAAATTACACAAGATTACTGCAGAAGCTATGCTATTGTTTCAGCGAGGTACCCAGATGTTTTAAGGATGGCTTCCCCCATCAACATCAGGTTAAAAGCCAAGATACAAAAACAGCTGCAGTTATAAACCTTAATTACCAGGAACATCCCCCCACCTAGGTGCTCAGTGGCTCTGACAGACTGATTTATCCCGAACAGAGTGGACTGGAGGTGGTGTTTGGGGACTGGGGAGGCAGACAGGAGAAAGGCAAGTCCTTTCCTACGTGGAAACAAATTTTGGCCAATTCTTCAGACAAACCCTTCCAAAGCCTTCACTAATTTTGTATCTGGGATACGTTAACCTGCTAAAGGTGGCTTTTTCATTTAGTCCATGTTATCCCGGCCCCGGCATGATGGGTGAAAAGAGATAAGCATGTTTCTGCACACCTCATTACCACTGTTATTTTATGCACTCGCCCGGGGATATTACACACAACAGTGCCACATTGGGATCTGAGAACATTCCTAAGCAGGAGTCCAGAATGGTGAACATTTGACAGATTTACTAACTCTTTACTCTTACTCCCTGATGCACTGTGAGGTTTTAATAACAATATTGTTATTGCTTTTATTGATAGCAATTTGGAAGGGACATCTTCTGTCTCCATCTTTAAACACATTGAAGGTTTCACATGATATTGTTTATTATCACTAGCTGAAGATGGGGAAAGAATTGGCAAGGTTTTAGAAACCGATTTCTACCAGCCACTTTGAAAAAATACAGTGACCTCAATTTTATGTTCCCGGCAAGATCAGTCTAAACAGTCCAGACTACACTGAGTCCAAGAAGGCACATAGAGAGGGAGATGTTATGATCTATGTAGAATCTCGGAAGGTGTGTGAATCAAATCAAAGTTAAGTGGGCGTGGGTTACAATATGGTATTTCTGGTGTCAAACTCTAAACGTCTAGTCCATTCTGGAATAGTTTAGCTCTAGAGTTTTCCTCCCTCCCACTTTATTCTCAACCACCAAGTAGCACATCTAGGGGAAGCAAGGATGTAATGAACATAACTCCTATCCTTAGAAAATCTTGAAATTTGAACACACGAGTAGTGTCATGGAAAACAGCACCATTCAATGTCATTAGGTTTGCCGTGGAGTCACACAAAGGGCTCTCTGAGGTTCTCATATACATATACTTAGCAATCACTTGACAAAACAGAAACACACCGCATCCAGCCATGACTTCTGGTATGCATTCCTCACATCCCCATGTAAGAACTCCAGGAGAATTGCAGGATGGCAACATTGAGTTCTTGTGTTCCGAGACAGTGATTCCTGAGCACGGGTTGCATCAAAATCATCTTTGGGAATTGTTAGTCTTAACAACCACCATAGTTATAATCATTAAAGCTTGCATTTACTGAGCACCTGGTGAGTACTGTGCTAACCACTTCTCAAGGATACCCTCTTCCAAGGATATGAACGTTTTAGAAAATCAGAATCACTAGAGGTGAGGCCCTGGAACTGCCCAGATGATTTCAATTTAAACTGTGCTTTGAAAACAACTGTGAAAAAGGGACATTACTCGCCAACTAAGTTCCCCAACCCTGGGGATGAGTACTCATTGATGAACAGAGGGTTTATGATGCCTCAAGGACGACCTGACCCATCCTCCCTCAAACCCACAGGAGCTTTGAAGTAGGTCAAAGAAGAGATTCCAAGATTTCTTTGGAAGGCTTTAATTTTGACTTTCCTGCTGTGACTCTGGGCTCCCACACTTCTCTGCCATTATGCTGTATTTCCACATTCCCCGGTAATTTTTAAGATATACTGCCCCAGGTTTACATCCGGCACCATGCTGATCCAAACCAGGTCTCGTGATTAGCATCCTTGTTACATTAGAAGACTCCAGAGTGTTTATCTGTGACCTGTGGAGTTCTTTGCGCTAACTAAGGAGGAAGCTTTGGATGAAGATCTGTAGACCCTAAGTTCCTGGCAAAGTACTTCTGAAAATCATTTTAAGAAGCCCTGGTCTTATAGACCTCCACATATGCTGGTACTTCCATTTGGAACAGTTTTTCATCAGTGGAAACCCTGTGAGCCAGTGAACTCTAAATCATTTTTCCTGGGTCTTGAATTTTCTTATTATATTTTATAAATGAAATGGTAAATATCCAGAGGAGCCAGGTTAGAGTATGACTTCCTCAAGGGCAGGCAATGATCTTATTTTTGTAACACTTAAATACAGCCTATGGAGTTTCATTAGAGTTGAATGAGCAAATACATATTAAAAAAAAAAAAGAGTTAATGATTTAACTCTGGAGGTAGCTTAAGCTTTCACTTAGACTTTGATAAGCTACAGATAACACACGGTACAAAATGTGTGTTCTCTATGAATGCCCTAATTAACTAGACTTTAAAAGAAAACATGCAATGAGGAGGTTTGTTCAGTAGCATTGCTCTGTCATGAGAATCACAGGTATTTTCTAGTCTTTTATTTCACCGAAATATATCAACAACTTTGAACAACAATTAAATGATCGACTTTGACGTGCACCCTCAGTAACGTTGAAGACAGCTAATCAAAGACCTTGTACACAACATACCAAATAATCCGGCAAAACCACCATGTTGAAAGCTGACATTCTTTGAAGTAAAAGGCCCCTACGTGAAATTGATGTTGAAATGTAAAGGGTTAACCAAGACTGACTTTAAAACCACTGTTCCGTGGGTAATATTGCCAAAGCCAAAAGGAATTGCTATTTTGCATGAAGTAAGCAATACAGTTCATTGAAAGTGAGTTAAAGTGTTTTCGATATTTACTCTATATGACAAGCTATAGGCAATGGGGAAGAGCTGGATTTTATTACATTCTCTTCACATTAGGCCCTCAAATCCTGATTCTCAATCTTTAAATGTACACTGAGGATCTCTTCATGATAGAAGAGAAAGGCGTATTAAAATCTGTTTAAAGCAGGCCCTATCAAAATGATCGCTGCTGGCTGGGCATTTTCCCCATTAGTCCATTTTAACTTAACCATGTCAGATTCATGCCTCCTAGCCATATTGGCATGGGTAGCTTAATGAGATAAAAAAAAAACGAAAAAAAAAAAAAAAAGAAAGAAAGAAAGAAAGGAAGAAGGGACACGAGCTAATGAGCTAGATTGCTTTGGTAGCCCTGACCTGAAAATACTTTTTTCTATATAGATTTGTTTTAATGAACACCATGTCAACCTGCCCTTATTCACCTTGCTGTGAATCTTGTGTCTGAGTGTATCAGATATCAGCATTGGCAAAGCAATTTGCCCGTCCAGTTTTGAAAGCCAAACTCTCCTGTTCGTGACATCATTCAAACTGCCGCACCAGAGTTGTATTCATAGTTGCAGATAATAGAACTTGAACTCCTTCCTCCATAACATATTTGGGGGGAACAAAAAGGAAGAGAATAATGAGAGATTCATTCCCGGGTAAGGTCACCATTTGATTACTTGGGTCCAATTCCAAACACACGTAGGTCCAATGAACTTCACCCCTCACCTTAGGCCTGTGTGCAATTTTTTTTTTTTTACTCAATTTTCTAAGGAACAAGAAACATCTGTCCTTTTGAGTCTCTTCCTAGCACCAACCCCATGGACAGATGTTTCCCAAACACGTTGTCTGTGAACATTTAAAGGAATACGATATTTGCATAAACTCTGGGAATTCCAAGCTTCGTGCTTTCCATACTGTTTTAGTTTTTTAAATCAATATTTTTTTGTTCTGTACCCATCATTTTGTTTTACTCCTCATAAAGCAGACATTGTGTGCACACATCTGTTAAATCTGGGCTGCATTTATTACAGTTCTGTTCTTCCAGAAACAGGAAGGATTAATTACCACAGACCGGTTCTAGAAGCACCCCCGTGTTTCTTAACACACAAAATTAATTCAGAGTTGACAAAACTCTTTCAGACACAGCCTGCTTCCTGCTGATGATGCTTTATTAGCATATTCTTCCCAGAAAAAAAAATGCCTCATAGACCCTTTTTACCTCTCCTCTGAGTTCAATTTGTACAGCACTGAGTGACAAGCAGCAAAATGGCTTGAATATATCTAAGGCAAGTTGCCAAAATCCTCGTGATAGAAGCACTTTGGAGCCTTTGTTCTGAGCACATTAAAGTCACAGAAGGTCCATGTACTGTAGACAGTGTGGGGCAGGCAGGATGTTCTCAGTAAGACAAAACAGCAGGTGATAAATGACATTAAATAACAGTGAGAATTTACCACAGACTAAATTAACTACTGGAGTGAAATGTTCTCAGCTCTAAGGCTATATTAACAGCGAATTTATAATTAGGCGATTATCATTCTTTTTAGTGTTTGAGGAAGTCTATATGTAAAAATGATGAAGACAGCTGTATTTGACTCTGGAGACACGCTGCTGGAAGTGCTTTTAAAAGCGCTAGAGAATAATTCTTCTTTCAGGCCTTATAAAGTCATTTGTAAAAATAAGTGCTTGGAAGTGAATTCGATTGCTGGATATCTCACAAACGTGCGCACGCGTGCGCACACACAGGCACTCTCTCTTGCGCACGTGCACACACGCACACACACACACTTAAAAATTACAGCCTCAGAGGACAGACTTCCAGGAAATCAAAATCAAACTCTTCGAAATACTGTCTTGTTGGTGATCTCAAAATCAATCGAAGGTAGACTGCCAGCATGAGAATTTTCAAGGTGCACATCGGTATTGTTTTCCTTTTTCCGTCAAAGGGGTTATCCTTAAAAATATCCATCAAAGATAGAAACCTCGAAAATACCCTCTTCCTTTTCTAACTCTTAAGGCATTCCTTTCTCACCCTTGTCATATTTGGGGTCTTGGGTTTTACCCTACAACCTCTGAGAGTCTAAAGAATTACAACAGAATCTTAAAAAAAAAAAATGTCAGAGAAGGGAAACGAACTGCTGAATTAGTCATTGACGAAGCTCTTCTAAAATCGTCACGCAGCAATAGCTTTGTCAAATGCCCTTAAACAAAATAATAAAATCAGAAAACTACAGGGATCTTCAAAGGTCTTAAAACTGTTTTCCTTTATACAGTATTTTTTTCTCTCCCAGACCTATGCTTATGTCCGAGGAATAGCACTTCACAGCTTCGTACCTACCTATAAGAATCCCTTCCTAAAAAAAGGAACAAGTTCCAAATGGTGCCAGGAGCACATATGGGTCTTTGGTAGAATTCTCACCATGTAACATCTTGTGCACTTTCCATGAGGATTTCTCTTAAAGCTAGAACACTTCATTTTTGGCAAGCGAGCCCCGTATGTCTAGACACATTATAGTGCTTGGTTACAATTGTATTTCCATAATAAACTAGTATCCATTCATTCATAACTTTCTCAAAAAAAAAAAATTCTCCATTTGGGCTTTAAACACTCCAGGCTTAGCCTCAGCCAAAAGGTGAATATTTGGAAAGTTTCTGCTAAATCCATTTTATCAGATATTGACTTATATGACTCAAAAAATCATTTTCCATATGTCCACAAGAATTATTACCCAAGAAAGGAACCCATGAGGAGCCGACTTCAAGAATGTAAGTCTTGAATGCGATTAGTCCTTTGAGAAACAGACTCGAAGACTGGAATGAAAGATTCCAATTTCAAACCCAAACTGTCCTCTGTGTGTGCTTCTCCCATTAAAGCAACAACACTCACAAACACAACTCCATTTTTTCAGCACTGGTGAACACATCCGTATTTGCACATCCTTTCCACTGACTGCCTTGAAACGTTAGTAGCAAACTCCCAAACTGTTAGAAGTTCACAGCTAGTTGTATGTCTTTCGGGAAACTATGGTGTCTTCCAAGATGGCTGTACTTTCTAACGGCATCTTGAAGCCCCCCGACAGCCTTGGTCCTGGGCACCGCTTTGCACACTCCACATCTCCATGTCATGCAGAGTGGGTGAGCTATTTGCACAGGTTTCTGTTTCGCGGGTGATTTCTTAACCTGCACTAATGTGAGTTTTTCATTTCTCCTTTTTGACACAGTCTGTAACTTTTAACAATTGAGACAGAGTGACGTGTAACATTACAGAAAGATCATAGACATACCACATGTACGAAAAACCTAAACATAGCACGTGAGTCCATTTGCACACAATGGATGCATTTCTCCTCTTTCGATTCTATCTGCCTCTTTGGGCACCCAGTGGAGAAAGGGACTTTATTTTTTTTTAAGTTTATTTATTTTGAGAGAAAGAGAGAGAGAGAGAGAGAAGGAGTGAGAGGGGGTAGAGAGAACAACTGGGGTAGGGGCATAAAGAGAGGGAGAGAGAATTCCAAGCTGGTTCCATGCAGTCAGCATAGAGCCCGACGCAAGGCTCAAACTCACCAACAGGGAGATCATGACCTGAGCAGAGATCGAGAGTAGGAAGCTTAACTGACTGAGCCACCCAGGCACCCCCTCAAGGAACTTTCTTTTCTAATGGATTAATTAATGAGCACTAATCCAATGGCTTAATGAATCAGCCCTTCCAACATTGTTTTTATTTAAAAGAATACTCAAGGGCGCCGAGGTGGCTCATTCGGTTGAGCGTCCAACTTAGGCTCAGGTCGTGATCTCACGATTAGTGAGTTCGAGCCCCGCGTCGGGCTCTGTGCCGACAGCTCGGAGCTTGGAGCCTGCTTCGGATTCTGTGTCTCCCTCTCTCTGCCCCTCCCCTGCTTGCCATCTGTCTCCCTCTCTCAAAAATAAATAAACATTAAAAAAATAAAAATACAAAAATTAAAAAAAATAAGAGAATACTCAAAAAATAAGGTAAACAATAAAACGAACAGAATTTGAGGCACATGGCTCCTTGACAATTGTGATATTTTGTTCAAAGTGATTTCACAGTAAACCCCCGTAAATTACTCATTTTACCTCCCTGTGCCTCAATTTCCTCCTCCGCTGAATGGGAAAAATAACAATGTCTACCTCTTTGGCTAATCGTGAACCTTAAACAAGGCTGTGCCTGTATGTCACTTCAAGGAATTCCGAATAAAAATGTCTTCAGTAAACATTAGTTACCATCAGTGCTACTGCCATTATTCTGATTAACAGGGATGACTGAAAGCGCCCAGAAAATATCAATCCTGAGACTAAATCCAGCACTCACAGTCATAGAATAATTTCCCCCCACTTTTAAATCAAGGATAATTCGGAAATTCAGATAAATATCAATTCTCATGATCTGGGTAAAATGTTTTCCTACAAGCACATGCACACACACACACACACACACACACACACACACACAGAGTTCCCTTTCAGACTTACTGAAACAGACATTAAGCACCAATACATGTAAGTTCTACAAATGGCCGCATATTGTACGTGAACAGCAAGCCTGAAGTGATTTCACTGTGATCGCCTGATACAATCCAAACCCACATGTCCTTGGAGTAGGTACAGAAAGGGGCTGGCATCACTAACCTACCCAACGGCTCATGTCATCCACTCCAGCAAACCATTTTCAATCTTTCTAGTTGTTGTACAGTTGTACATTTTGAATCAAGGACCATAAGACATCCACTTCAAGACTGGCCAACATATGCTTTCAGTATTCAACTTACTAGACCATTTCTACATAGTTTTATCTATAAAGAGAGGCTACAGGCAATACGACCTTATATGCCTTTGAGCAACTTTGCATCTGTTTGTCAAACTGGAAAGAATAGTACACAATTTAAGAAAAACATAATTTGGGGGGAGGGGGCGCCTGAGTGGCTCAGGCAGGTAAGCGTCTGATTCTTGGTCTCCTCTCAGGTCACGATCTCACGATTTGTGAGATTGAGCCCCACATTAGGCTCCTAGCTGTCAGTGTGGAGTCTGCTTGGGATTCTCTCTCTCCCTCTCTCTCTGTCCCTCCCTGCTCATTCTCACTCTCAAAATAAATTAAAAAAAAACAAAAACAAAAACAAAAAACAGAACAAAACAAAACTTAAAAAAAAAGTAATTTGGTGATGCTGAGGGACTCTAGTTAATTTTTTTTTAATGTTTATTTATTTTTGAGAGAGACAGATCACGAGCAGGGGAGGAGCAGAAAGAGGGAGACAGAATCCAAAGCAGGCTCCAGGCTCCGAGCTGTCAGGACAGAGCCCAACGCAGGGCTCGAACTCACAAACCGTGAGATCATGACCTGAGCTGAAGTCAGATGCTTAACCGACTGTGCCACCTAGGAGCCCCACTTTTTATTTTTTATGAATATCACAACACGGCAAAGGCACAAAGGATTTTTTTTTTTTTTGGTGTCACCAGAATAGAAACAGAAAAGAAACACCTTCTAAGACTATTTAATAGTAAGCTCAAAATAAGCTATTTATAATGACTCATAGGATCATGAACCAAGACTAACTTTACTAAAGTCTAACTTTACTAATTTACCAAAGCAAGTCTAACTTTACTAAAATGCAGTACTTAAAAAATACTTATCCCTATCACACAGTGCAAGGTAGCAAAGTATCTACAAACAAATAGATATTGCAGGGCCTTCCATCTAAAATCAATCTTCCTTCTAATTCCTTGTCAGTATATATGTTTTTCCATCTTTACTTTTATTATTAGTGGCGATTTCTGCTCCTATGCTTAAACCCAAAATATGATTGAGTAAAAACTACACATAAAATGCATATACTTGTTCTTTCTTATAAGGTAACAACCCCGGATTTCAATAACATTGACATAACACTTACCATTTATGAGGTATTCCCCTAACTCAAGAAACCAGTTCACCATCGCCAGAGTCCCATAATGCATTCGTTAATACCTTCATTTTACAACTGAGGTTAAGTGGCTTACCCAAACTCCTGCTTCTATAAATTACCAGAGACAAGAGGCAGAGCCAGATCTTCAGGTCACAAATCCCACCAGACCACACTCCTCTGTGGACCATTATTTGAACCCACAATTGATAGCACATTTGAAATCACGGTTAAAAATTAACTAAAGAGATTTCACAATCGCTAGGCAGTGCCGTGCTGTTTATGTTCGTTATTTTAATTAATATTCAACACAACAATGCGAAATATGAGCTTTATTTGTGGCATCTTACAGATAAGAAATTTCTCAAAATTACAAAGCTAATAAATACTGCACTTGGGAATAAAACCCTTGTATCTCTGCACCCAGATTCTGTTCACTGTAGTTACGATGTCGGAGAATTATGGGAACTCGTTTCAGACATTTTTTTTCATGGGCCTTCATGGAAAATTATTTACTAAATTGTTGAAAGTGAAGGTTATATGAGAAAACTGTTGTTGTTGTTGTTGTTGTTGTTGTTGTTGTTGTTGTTATTGAGTTGCTAAACACATGGTGATGATAGGCATTATGAGGTTTATCTTCCGGGTTCCTATCACCAAGGATCCTAGTGAACTGAGGAGTTAGATGTGGGTTAAGGAATCCAAAGAGGGAAGAGAGTGACCATGTAGATTTCACACACTATATAAAAATTAGCTCGTAAGAAGTAGGAGGCTTTGCAGACAAAATCTGCAAGAAGAGGCCAGTGCAGCCAAGTGGTTGGAGATGATGCCACATAACTCTGCAATGAGGAAATCATTTGCCAGGTATCTGTTGGGGGTAAGTGTTATGCACGGAAGAACACAAATACAGGCCAGGCTGTGGAGAACAATTCTAAGTGTGGGGATCATATTAAGTGGGATTGAGGAAAAAGAATGAGTAATGAAAGAATGAGACTTTGAGAAATGAGACATCGCGGCCAGAAATAAGTCAAGGTCATGGATATCCTTGGAGTCAAGTAATGTTAAGTAGTGGGGAATAAAATGGAGTCTTTTATGATCATTTATCCCTCTGGATTGGATCATGCATAAGAGTAGGATTAGCTGAAAGTCAGAAAGGCTTGAAGCCAGAAAGTCAGAGCACTACAAGAAAGACATTTCATTAATCTAAATATATTAGTTAGCCAGGGTCTAGACAAGGACTTTATGGATCAGAAAGTAAAGGAGGAGGTAATTTAACACAACAGAAATTGGAATGACCATAGCAGATTTAAGATAAGAAGCGTCAAATTTAAACCCTATTTGCATTTGAAAAAAGTGTAATAGATTTTAATAATAAATAAAAACCATAGCAGCTCATTCAATTTTTTTTTTTTTTTTTTTTTTTTTTTTTTTTGCCAGCCTGCCTCCCTTGTGGGGATTACATAAAAAGTAAGATCGGTCATATTTTTTACTACTTCTATGCCGGGGCATAAAGACGGTCTATTTGCTGTGTCAGTGATGAACTTAGCTTCCAAAAAGTGTAAGGCGATAAAAAGGAAAAAAGGATTTGATCAGATCTGTTCACAATGCTGATGGATTAAGATACTGATTTTTTTTTTTTAACGTTTATTTATTTTGAGACAGGGAGAGACAGCATGAATGGGGGAGGGTCAGAGAGAGAGGGAGACACAGAATCCGAAACAGGCTCCAGGCTCCAACCTGTCAGCACAGAACCCAACGCGGGGCTCGAACTCACGGACCGCGAGATCATGACCCCAGCCAAAGTCGGACGCTTAACCGACGGAGCCACCCAGGCGCCCGGATACTGATTTTTAATTTGAATATTAACTCTGCATTCTACAAGCTATATCTGTAGCGTATTGCCTGTCTGGACAAATAGTACCTACTAAGTTATTTTTAAAGCTCTTCAAAATTGCACTGAAGTCATGAATTTCGTAGTGCCCTCCACCCAGTATTTATTTTTTTTTTCCCATCATTCAGATTAGCATCTGGGGGCTTCAAGGGCTTTTATTTATTTGTTTATTTGAGAAAGAGAGAGAGGAGAGTGAGAGAGAGTGGGGGAGGAGCAGAGGGAGAGAGAGAGAGAAAGAGAGAGAATCTTAAGTAGGTGCAGGGCTCCACGCAGGGCTCGATCCGACAACCCTGAGGTCATTTGCAGGCATGGCGGGGCCTTGCGATCTCTAGAGGTCTGACAGACACTGTGGAATCCCCTTAACTTTCTACTTCCACTTGCCTCTGAGAAATCCCACAAAACTGCAGAGGAAAAAATTCAGTCTGTGTCATCTAAATTAAATATAGCATAACCAAGGGGTGCCGGGGTGGCTCAGGCCAAGCGTCTTACTTCGGCTTGGGTCACCAACTCGCAGTCTGTGAGTTCGAGCCGTCCTTTGGGCTCTGTGCTGACAGCTCAGAGCCTGGAGTCTGCTTCAGATTCTGTGTCTCCCTCTCTCTCTGCCCCTCCCCTGTTCACGCTCGGTCCCTCTGTCTCTCTCTCAAAATAAATAAACATTAAAAATTTTTAAAAAAGATAGTATAACCAAGTATCAAAATAAATGGACAATAATAACAGTTTTATATACTCTTGACACAAATATGAAGGCCCTAGGGAATACCCCCTCACCCTTCCGAACACACGGATGACACAGAATGACATTAATATGTATCTACTTTCTTTCTGCAAAAAGAGGGCATGAGAGGTCCGTGACGATGTCAATATCAAACGAGAATAAGGAGAAATGTTGAAATTACAAATTTTTCTTAGAAACAAACAAAAAAATGGTTTTCCAAAAAAATACAGCTTTGTAAATCACATTGAAAAACTGCCAAGAAAATATAAAACTCTCAATTTATCACATTATTTGTCTACCTATCATATTTCATCATCTTGAATTGCTATTATTACCACTACTAACACGTATTTTTAATTGTGTATTGAGGAAAAAGTACCTAAATGCTGTTTGGGTTGATGTTGGCCCCTTAATCCTTAATTCTGCATTACACACTAACAACAGAAACAACAACAAAGTAATGGTGTGTTGGATCAAATCTCCAGTTCAGAAAACCCAGACCTAAATTTCAGTATTCATTTTAAATATTGCATTATTAAATCTTTACAAATCTCCTGCATGGTAAATAGCATTATTTTCGATTTAACCTGATAAAACAAAATCTAAAAGAAGTCAAAATGCTTACCCAAGGTCACACAGCGGGATTGTTGACGACACCGGGGAGGACACAGGTTTCCTGAGCTCCTGTGTCCATATTCACGCACAGGGCCTCCCTCTACACAAAGGCTGGCCTCCCTCCCTCACTGCAGGGCTTGGGAGATGGGACCAGACGCAGAGGCTGAGCCTCTGCTGGGCTCTCCACCACGTCTCCATGAAGTAACAGTCAAGTTTGCTTTTTACGATGTGATAAATTCAGTGGGTCGGCCGTTGTCCAGGACTGTCGGGGAATGGAATAAAGTAGTCTGAGGATTTGAAGGCACACGTGTTAGGAGGCCAATAGGGCCTCAAGGCCAAGGCTTATTCTCCAATATAACTTTTATTAGAGATAGCTCAGCTGTTTTAATCCCAGGTCTCTGATCCGCCATGTCAGTTTCTTGATTGGCTACAATCTTGGGAGGAAGGAAGAACATGAGTGACTGGCCGCCTTCCCAAACCTTTCAGAAACTTCACTAATAGAACTAGGACCAAACCCAGGTTGTGTGACTCCAAGTAAAGGGACATTTAGGGAACACTGCTGTCATTCTATGATTAGGAATGAAATTCAAGTGTAAATATGAAGGCAATTTCTGCGGAAAAGGTATATGCATATGATAGAAAGTAGTAACGTTTAAAGACTTGTAAAATAGTAGCTAGTAATTATTACTACTGGAAATATTCATAACGGTCAAGGTTAAGAGAATTGAACTCTGATGTAATATACTCCTTAGCATTATTTTTTTTTCAAAACCAACACGAAGTACAAATACACACAGAGAACAAGAGATCAAGTGTAAGAAAGAGAAGAGAGCATTAACTGTTATTAACATTATTTCTTTCAGGAGGTAGGGTTTCAGTTAACTTTTTAAAATTGTTAGCTTTTCTTTCAGTTTTCTGGTTTTCCTCAATACTCTGCACTGACCATTTACTTTTTTGTATAATTAGATATATATTTTTCTCCTTTAAATTTTAATAGCTTTGTGGAAGCTATTAAAAGCTTTGTGGCACCACTTTCAGGTGCCTGTTCGGCATCTAGTCATTCACAACTCCTTCCTTACTAACAGTTTCCTACTTTTTGTATAATGTTGCAATGTACCCAATTTAAAATATTTATCTTCCCAGAACGTCTCGCAGATAAGGTTTGCCAAAATGTGCGAATAGCGATATGTTAATATAAGTAACTGCTGACATATGTCTTCTAGGCTTTTGCATTTTATCCTTTGCTCTCCTTAACCTCCTTCCTGTGAGGAAGATGGCCAGAGATGTACTAGTCATGTTGCTAACATGAGAATGAGAAGCTGTAAGCTAAGCAAGAAATTAGAAGAAATCTGTGTCCTTGATAACATCATCAAGGCTTTGCACAAGCCTGTACTACCTACATTTGTGAGGGGGGAAAAATAGCTCTCTACTTTGTAAAGTACTCTGGACGGATTTGCTTTCTATGTAACCAATAGTCGTAACTGACACAAAGCAAGAGAAGAAAAACTTTCACTTGCATTCAACTCTGAGCTGTAAATGGAGATGGTACAAAGCCCCTAAATCCAGTAGGCATTTGAATCAAGTGGTTAAAAAAAAGATAAAAGGATCCCAGAAGACTTCCAGAATGGGGATTTTCTCCCAGCATCCTCACCGTATTTCAAAACTTTGGGTACCAAAAGTCCTTAATGAACATGCATTAGCGTTCATTTCAACGTCAACCTCAGGAGTTAGGCTTTCCTTATGAGCTGTCAAATGTTATGCAATCGGATATGTTTTCTTTCTGTTCCAAGGACTGAAAACAAAAATTTTCATGTAGTAAGACATTTTATGTCAAGTGACTTTAAAAGCAACATTATATGTTCCCAAATAGAATTTTAGGACTTAAAAGTAGGGGCATGAATGAAATACTGTCAAGAGAAAAGAGAATTTTCACCACTGAACATGGCTCATCTCTGGAATATCTGTGAGATTCAAGCAAATAGGATTTATGCCTTTGATTTTCCTCAAGACTTAATCTGCCTCTATACGTCATTCTTACCCTGGGTCATTTCAAATGTAACCTCTGTTGCAAAAATATCCATTTCTTTTCTCTTACCTTTCTGGAATATTGAAACAAGTTTCTGGCATTGTCAGCATGTAGTAGACCCTTGTAGACATGACTAAAACACCCAGCACTAAAAGCCATTCCACGAAAATGGAGGAAGCATCTTTCTAAATGATGGTTCAACAAACCATTACAAAATAGAACCTCCTCTGTCTCTGGAAGTGATCAGACAGGTTCAAAAAGAATATTTGATGATATGCCAAGCCAGCACATTGCTGTGATTATACAGGGAATGCCCGCACCCCAAACAGCCAGACTTTTCTTCTCAATTATAGACCAGCTGCCACCCATAGTGAGCCTGATTTAGCACAAGATCAAAAACCCCAACTCCCTCTACCTGGGTTCAGTGACATTTCACAGTGGTGCAGAACCCAGGTAAAACCATTAAAAACATGTTTTTGGGCCCATGTCAAGAAGAAATTGAGACCTAGGGCTGTGTTTCCCCTACCTTTAGACATTTTCTTATATTAAATGACTGGTCCATTTAGAAATCTCACTGAAGTGTTGAAAACAAGCTGCCTGCTTTGTAATTCATTTATAAGTTCATCCATTGAGCAAATACCTATTGAGAAAATATAATTAAAATGTTAGGATTAAAATGTTATACTAAGCTTCTTATCCTGCTTCAGATGCTAACATTATGTTTTTTGTTGGTTTTTATTGTTCCTTCAGACAAATTTGGTCCTCCACACACTGTCATACACCTGTTTTGTGAAACTAAGGAGAAGCCAGCTACACTGTCACTCCGTTCAATTCCATGTTTCATGTTATCAGTACTCAAGGTACCCAAACTATATTTTCTACTATTTTATATATTGTAGAACAACACACAAAGCCGTAAGTTCTTACGCATGTGCTAACCAAGCTGTAGCACCATGTCTATGTTATTGTGCAGGGATGCAATGTATCATTAATGAAATAATAGAATCTCAGAATGGACGCACAAGGTTATCCAGTTGACAGCACTCTTTCACAACATATCAAAAAGCAGTGCTTTCAACTGCTGGATGGATAACATCGTTTTCAAAAGATAGGACGCTGCATTGATGTCTACACCTGAGAGTTCCTGTTCTTTTTTTTTTTTTAATTTTTTTTAACGTTTATTTACTTTTGAGATACAGAGAGACAGAGCATGAACAGGGGAGGGTCAGAGAGAGGGAAATACAGAATCTGAAACAGGCTCCAGGCTCCGAGCTGTCAGCACAGAGCCTGATGCGGGGCTCGAACTCACGGACCGTGAGATCATGACCTGAGCTGAAGTCGGACGCTTAACTGACCAAGCCACCCAGGCGCCCCGTGAGGGTTCCTGTTCTGAAAAGTTTAAATGTTCTTTCATGTAACACCCTGAAATATTTTGTGAAAACAGCTCCTTCCACACCTGTCAATCCTTCCCCACCTGTCAATCCTTCCCCACCCCAGTCTCAACCAGCTTACCTCCTGGTAGAGAGGAGTCTCCTCAGTTCTCTCAAATGATCCTCATAGGAGATGATCTCCTAGCCCATCGTCATCCTTCTTCTCTGGATGTGTTTAAATTAGTTCGTGAATGTCCTTCTTGAAGCGCAAATGCAGCTTGTAGGTGGGATGCGTCAAGTTCATGGAAGAGTGAGAATATTCTTGTCTCCCTCACTGGCTCTATTCCTCATCAGGCTGGCTTCACTCACATTGGCATTCTTGTCCTCCCTCACTCTCTGTTGTCTGATATTAAGCCTTCAGCCAAATAAGACTTATATCCTTCTTACAAAGGCTGGTATTGATCTATATATAACCCACCTATATTAACCAGAGTTTATCTTTTGGACTTAGTGTGGAGTGTTACATACAGGATATTTCATTTCCTTAGCGGGATTCTATTCTTTACGTTTTCAAAATCTTCTCAATTTCTGAAATGTTTTCATGTGAGTCTGATAATTTCATGACCGCTCAAAAACAAAAAACAAAAACAAAACACTCTCAAAAATACCTAAGACGATACCTGACAAGGGGAATATTCTCAGGGTAGGATTTAATTCCCTCACCTGATTTTTCCAGACGCAACTCCAGATTAGAAATTGGAGTTCAGAATGGTATCTCTGTGTCCTGAGATACCACGCCCTCCTACCCTCCTTTTAGGTACTGCAGAAAAGGAAAATAATCTAAGTCACATTTTAAACAAATTTTTAACATTTATTTTATTTTTAAGAGACAGAGATAGAAAGAGATAGAGAGAGCTTGAGTGGGAGATGGGCAGAGAGGAATGGAGACACAGAATCCAAAGCAGCTCCGGACTCTGAGCTGTCAGCACAGAGCCTGATGCGGGGCTCAAACCCACAAGCTATGAGATCATGACCCGAGCCGAAGTTGGATGCTTAACTGCCTGAGCCACTCAGGCACCCTTAAGTCACATTTTTTTGTAGTGAACCAGAGATCACATCATCTACTAGGAAAGCTTCAGGATTGGTGTAAGAGTCAAAGGTGGTAGTATTTGCAGAACGTTATTGAAAATTTTACACTTTAAGCAATTATAAGTTAACTGTCTTTCCAGGAAAGTGATCTGCTTCCTGTACGATGTTTCTCAGCCTTTTTAATTTAGGACCCACACTATTAATTAGCACTATATTAAAAGTGTTTATCACATCTCAGAAATAAACCCATGCTTATAAGCTCAACTAGTGTACCACAAAGGAGGCAAGAATATGCAATTGGGAAAAGACACTCTCTTCAACAAATGAGGCTGGGAAAACTGGACAGCCACACGCAAAAGAATGAACCTGGACCACTTTCTTACACCACACACAAAAATAAACTCAAAATGCATGAGAGACCTAAATGTGAGAACTGAAACCATAAAACTCTTAGAAGAAAACATAGGCAATAATTTCTTTGGCATTGGCCATGGAAACATTTTTCTAGGTATGTCTCTTTGGGCAAGGGGAACAAGATTAAAATTAAACTGTGATTCAGTTCTCATCTGAAATCCTTCTTTGAAATGGGGGCAGGGAAAAAGAAGAAACAGTCATGCTACAGAACGAGTGTGCCAGGGACAAAATAACGTGAAGAGGGTATAAAGAGGGAATGCAGTTAACGAAGGGATAGAAATGCTATGTGTTTTCTGGGTTGTAAGAAGTAGAAGCAAATCAACCCACATCCTGAATACCAGATCCTCTCTTTGAACTTAATTTGGATCATGACACCGAATGGTGCACACTGGCCATTTTTTCACTGATACTAAGTCAGATCAACCGACGCATCCCTATGGGAACCACTTCCATCATCCGGGAAAATGGGAAGCGCAAATGATGATTATGAGATTCCATTTGGCAATTTCAATACTGCGTGAACATGTGGGTCAAGATTATACCCAGATTGACTTACAGCAGAAATGTGATATGTTCACTTTGTCTTCTGGCATCTGACAGGTTAATCGCTTTCTTATATTGCTTATATATTAATATGCATCATTTATAAATATATGAACATCAATGTTTGTGTTTACATATGTAATTCACTTGTACCAAACTAGTAATGTGGGAAAAATTCTAATAGAGGTTTAATCTGTATGCTCCCTTGAGAACTTCAGAAAGGCAGAACAAGACATCAAGATACTTATTTATTAATAGGCTTGAGGTAGCATGAATTAAATAATGAAAAACAGGAAAGGGATATTAGAAGGTGTGCAACATGCGAAGCATCAACATAAATGAACAGAAGGAAGGAGAGTCGTAACATTATAGATGGTCTGAATTTCTGCTTATTTATTTACACTGTCTGAAAAAACACGGTAACAAAGAATGCATACCACTGGCACTGTTTGCAGCGGCATGAATAAGATGCATAAATAATGGATGACAACAGACGCACAAGAGCAGTGCCTTGGTAAATGAGTAAGGCACAGACAACAGGAAGGCTTTAATGGTCTAATGTACCTATCATTTCCATCTCTTCAGAGACAAATTTGTTTTCTTAGTTTTCTCTTTCTTTCCCTGAAAAGGGGTTTGACATTAGCAGTAAGAGCAGTACCCCTTATGTATTATTTTCCTTCAAAATGATCTTTCGGTTCAATTCCAAAGCATTATGAGTGGGTGTTAGATCCGTATTGATTACGTCTCCATGTACCTTACTGAAATGCATTAAAATGAAAGTGTTAGAGTCACTAAAGTTTGGTTGAACTAAGGAATTTCATATTTTCTTAAACGGATACACAGAAATAAAGAATATAACGTGTATGTAACGTAAAGTTTATTCTATGATTCAATGTCTAATTTAAGTCTGGCAATGCTTAATCAAAAATGATTAGAATGCAACATTAGACATTTAGCAAGACACATTAAAAATCAAAAGACATTTTTGTTCTGTGTTAACTTTGACAATTTTTAAATTAATTGTCCTTCCATATCCTATTTCTTTAGAAATCCTTTAAATAACAATAGAAAACAGTCATAAAAATTTATTTTGCCCAAGATTCTACTTCCCCTACAATTCATTACTAAAAAGTCTGTTAGAGAGTACAGATTGAGGATTAAGACAAAGAAACTAACAGTAGGAAATTGGTAACAAATGTCTAGTTTATGATATGGTTAAAGAATATTTGAAATTTCTTTGAGCAAACATACAGTTGATTTATATTCTAAGACTATTCATCGGAGTTATAATTATGTTAAAATAATTCATTCTTTAATTTTTCAAGACTGACAAATCAGTGTACGAATTTCAAGGTATACGACTGAAATAAAATATGAGATTGATTACTTTAAACACTGGTTTGAGGAAAAAAAACCAGGAAAATGTCTATTTTCAAAACAAATTTTTTTTGTGACACCATATTGCAAAGTTTTACATTGACTTACCAGAAACCTACTAGAGTAAAGGAAAACTCTTGTGTATTTTAGGACTAGGCCATATCTGTAAAACTATAACTAAAAAAGATGAGGAGAAAGAATAATCACTCTATCCAATATTATAAAATCTGTACATACATTTAGTCTACCGAATATAAATCTGGAAATATTAAAACAAAATAAATATTCTAATTCACCAATGATCATATGCATATGCAAATTAATATATTAATTATTTTTAAGGTCATCCAAAAGTACCATAAAAGTGAATAAATCTTATGGAAATATAAATTAATATCTCTAGGGCATTGTTGACGGCATGAGAAAACTACAAAGCAATCAAAAACATTTAATCAATATGTTATAATTTAGACATGAATATTTTGTTTTGCCACTGAGTATCTTATAATAGCAGAAAGTTATGAGTCATACTTATTGTAGCAAGTACGTCATAACAGAGATGGATTTATTTGCACCCCAGACGGATTTTATTTTCCTCCAAAGTACGTGGTCCATCCAAGCTCAAAGTAGAATGGTACCAGATCTACTTTTGACCTTACCTCTATTCAAAGACTTAAATTAATACACATTTATGTGGAAAACTATTAAATGAAATTAAACCTAAGTCAGTCACAGGATAAACGTCACACATGTTATTCTTAAAATAGCTTTGTATCATCTGTCCTGCTTGAAGCTATTATTACCTGGAAGAAAACCTACAGGCAATAATTCACTTATATTTTTTAAATAAATGTAATTTTATAGTATAATTTTTAATGCTCAGATTGCCTTGAACACTCGAGATGAAGAAAAGGACATACAATATTGACTTATCATAAAAGTCTCTGGCTTTTATGGTCATTTATGGTCAGATATTGGTCATTTTTTTTCTTTCTTTTTCTTTTTTCTCTTTCTTTCTTTCTTTCTTTGTGTGTGTGTGTGTGTGTGTGTGTGTGTGTGTGAATCCTCACAGCCTGCTTCCTACTTTATGCAAGACTTTGTGCTACATGGAGTCCCATCTCTCCCTTAAACAAATAAACAAAAACAGTGTGTGGTCTCTTCCTTCCTATGCCCTTTGAAGTCAAAATGAAATCAGAAAATCCCAAAGGCAACTGAATGTATCTTACCATCAAGTATTTTGAAACTTGAGTGGATGATATAAAAATGAAAGTTTAAGGTTTGCATCTGAGGTTTAGTAGTCCAGTAAGTGATGTCCTAGGAAGGCTGAATCTGGTGGCCACATTCTCTGAATCTTGCCGTATATCCCCATTTCACTGAACCAGTTTCTAATTCTTTCCTGTTCAGTGTCTTAACCTTTAAGTAACCTTTATCTCTCAGAGTCCTTGAATGGAAGAGCAATTAATTTTTATTAGCATAAGCAGAAGAAGCAATTTATTAGGATAATAATAAGAAAGGTATAAATGTGTCCATTTCCCAGTCCATTTTAACATCATTGGCAAATGAGGGAATTACCTAAGACTGAGAACACAATTCTCATCCCCCTTCCTATCTACCCAATCTTCATTGTATCTACACATAGAATTTGGTTAGAGCTAAGCTTAGAATAGAAGCTAAGTGTACACAGGAAAAAAATGACATAGTAAAAGGATTGCCAGACTTATTTATATCAGTAATCTTTTTGAGTATTTTCAAAAGGAATGGGTTCTGAAGGTGCTCAATCCAAAAAAAAAAAAAAAAAAATCAAATTGGATCCTTACCAAAACCTCTGGTTACTTTGATCAGTTGGACTTATTTCTAGTTGTTTAATAAGCCTGTTGTCTAAAAATTAGTCCCAATGGAAACCCATGAGGAGTACAATGACAGAAATTCATTGTATTTAAGGTAAGAAGGATATAAGAACTTTGGAATATGGAATGTTAGAATGTCTGTCCAGATTGTAACCTGATTAACCATTCACTATGATTCTCCCAGACCATTCCTTTTATCCAGAGATTAGATAACTTTTATCCAAAGAGATTACAGGTAAGCGATGCCAAAGTAACACAGGTGTCTCCCAAAACACTGGGATTGGCAGTATTCCTGTTGTCAGAAACCAAAGACATGGGATTTATTTACAAGAGGCAAAGGTCTGTTGTGGCCCTAATGAACAATAGGGCCATTAGAATCATCAAAATTATAGGACTCATAGATTATTGTAGCTATAAACTGACCATGGATTTCCAAGTATCATAATTAATGTCCTCTCATTAAGGTACTATTATATCTCCAATATTAAAAAGTATTCTAGCTCGTGCATAGAGGCCTGATTGAAACCACCAAAATAGAGTTTTAATCCCCACTCAATTCCCACATTTGAGTAAAATTATAGATCCAAAGTCCTTTAAATAAAGGGAAGGTAGTAAAGATATTGCAAGAACACCAAAAGCTAGTTCTATCAGTTTTTTCTAGCATTTAGCAAAGGTGTCTTATCCATATACAAGATTAACTGTGCACTTGTGATGTGAAAACACATTAGATACCAGCTTTATTTTCATTTTGAGAAAACCACAGTGAGAAATTGCACTGCAATTTACTTCCAGTAAACGAAACTACAACAACGGACCTGGAAAATAAGGATAGAAGATAGCTTCCTTTATTTGTTAAAAGGGAACTATAGGGGCGCCTGGGTGGCGCAGTCGGTTAAGCGTCCGACTTCAGCCAGGTCAGGATCTCGCGGTCCAGGAGTTCGAGCCCCGCGTCAGGCTCTGGGCTGATGGCTCAGAGCCTGGAGCCTGTTTCCGATTCTGTGTCTCCTCTCTCTGCCCCTCCCCCGCTCATGCTCTGTCTCACTCTGTCTCTCAAAAAATAAGTAAATGTTAAAAAATAAAACTATAAAAAAAAAGTCCTCCTCAACAAAATATTTTATTGGTCTAAGTTCTAAACAATTACATTCTCTTCAATTTAATAATGCATGTTTAAATATCAAATTTGCATACTTGTCGCTTAGTAAATACTATATTCTTCATTGATGCTAAATTAGAGAACTTTCAGCTATAAAAGTGTACTTGAAAAACACTTGACTAACCTAGTCATTCATTTCAAGAAAAAGTTTATAGAGATTGGGTATCATTTAGATTTGCTTTCAGCACAGTCCCTGTCTCCATGTGTTTGAACAGCTAGTTTGAAATAAACAATTCTAATACAATAATTGTAAAGATGAAGGAACCAAATTTGAATAATATTAATTGAGGCATTCTATATGATCATTTAAATTTTTTTCTATTAAGTTGTTTTATTATTTTTTTAACGTTTATTTATTTTTTTGAGAGAGACAGAGACATAATACGAGTGGGTTAGGGGCAGAGAGAGAGGGAGACACAGAATCCAAAGCAGGCTCCAGGCTCTGAGCTGTCAGCACAGAGCCAGACGCAGGGCTTAAACTCCCAAACTGTGAGATCATAACCTGAGCTGAAGTCGGACGGTCAACCGACTTCAGCCACACAGGCACCCCATCTATTAAGTCGTTTTAACTGAAGGGACATTTGGAAACCAGAAGAATCAACCTCAAAGAAACAAAAATATTGATAGTACTGCAGTTTCTGGAACTTACTGTGTGATTTAATTTTTGTGACACTACGCCAAACAACCATCTGTTTAAGATATTCCTTACTATACACAATTCATATATATATATATAAATATATGTATATTATATATGTATATGTATATATACATATATATATAAATATAAATATACACATATTTGAAACTAAAGTTAATAAAAAAGAGTTTGATAAACTATCAACAAAAATGACAAGGAAACCTACTGAATGGGAGAAAATATTTGCAAAGGATATATCCAACAAGCAGTTAATATCCAAATTATATAAAGAAGTTCTATAATTCAACACCAAAAACAAATAAAGAACAAATAATCCAACAAAAAATAGGCAGACGACCTGAAGAGAGTTTTCTCCCCCCAAGGAAGACAGACAAATGGTCAATAGACACATGAAAAGATGTCTAACATCACTAAACATCAGGGAAATACAAATCAAACCACAGTGTAGGGTGCCTGGGTGGCTCCTCTGCTTGCACTCTCTCTCTCTCATTCTCTCTCTAAAAATAAGTAAAGATTAAAAATAAATAAATAAAATCTTAAAAAACAAAAACAAAAACAAAAAACCACAATGAGATATCACCTTAAATGTGTCGGAATGGCTAGAATCAAAAAGACAAGAAATAAGCGTTGGAGAGTATGTGAAGAAAGAGAAACCCTTATGCACTGTTGGTGGGGAGGAAAGTTGGTTCAGCCACCGTGGAAAAGAACATGGAGTTTGCTCATGAAAATTAAAAATAGAATTCTTATGATCCAGGAATCCTACTAAGTATTTATAAAAAGAAAACAAAAACACAAACTCAAAAAGATATGCATCCCTATGTTTAGTGGAGCGCTATTTACGACAGCCAAAATATGGAAGCAATCCAAGTACCCATCCACAGATGAATGGATAGATCAGATGTGGTGTATATATACAATGAAACACTACTCAGCCATAAAAAAGAATGAGATCATGCCATTTGCAGTAACATAGATCAACCTAGAGCAGGTAATGCTAAGTGAAATAAGTCAGACAGAGAGACAAATGCCACATGATTGTGGAATTTAAGAACAAAACAAACAAAAGACAAACAAAAAGCAGACTTTTAAATACAGAGAACTGGTGGTTGCCGGGGCGGGGGTGGGGTGGGGGGGCGTGGTGGATGGAGGGAATGGTGAAATAGGTAAAGGGGATTAAGGGTACACTTACTGTGATGAGCACTGACAGTGTATAAACTTGTGGAATCATCATATTATACACCTGCAACTAATATAGCACTATGTTAATTATACTTCAATTATACCTACATGTGTGTATGTGTTAGTCACTGATCCTCCCCCTAATAAAAGGGTTTGCTGTTCAATTCTGAGTGAGGAAAATTAACCAGTTTACTAGTTTCTATTAACAATACATACATGAATAAAATCAATTTTGACAAAGCAATTAGCAATATCTATTGGATGCTGATTCAGAGCATATACAGAGTTCTTGATAACCTTGTCCCAGGCCGGCAAGGTATTTTCATGGAACCTGTGTAGAGTCTTCAAAAGGTCATTCTGTCATCCCACCAAGCCAGCCACTTCAGCGGACCACTTCACGGTCTTTCAGCCATGGAAAGACTAGGGCATTCCATTAGCAGGAGCCCATTGTCACACTTCTTTTACTATGGAGTAAGTTCTTTGGTTAGAAGCAATGCTCGGGGGACTATCATGATAGCACACAGGAATTCTGTTAAGTGTATGGGTTGCTGTTTGGGCAGAAATATATTTGCAGGGAAGGCACATCCATATCCAGAGTAAGTGTCAATTTCAGGATGATCAAAATGCTGCCACTTCCATGACAGAAGAAGTCCAGGGCAATTCACCTGCCACCAGGTAGCTGATTGATCACACTAGGGAACTGTGCCATACCGAGGACTCAACGTTGATCTCTGCCGTTGACCGACTGGGCACGTGGCACCGGTAAGAGCTAGGTCAGCCTTGATAAATGGAAGTCCGTGTCACCGAGCCCATGCATAACCTCCCTTCCTACTACCAGGGCCATTCTGTTCATGAACCCCGCTGGGCTATGACAAAGGTGGCTGGGTAAAGAGGCTGGCTGGTAATTACAGAATGGGTCATCCTACCCACTTAATTATTAAAATTCTCCTCTGCTGAAGTCACTTTTGGTGACTTCATCACTTTAGCCAACATTATTCAATTAAAAAAATTGAAACATTTTTTTATCTTAAAAACTAAGATATAAGCCATGAAGGTACATTAAATAGTAATGTCTTCTATTTATTCAAAGGCTTTAAACTTCATTTAGAGTTTATGCTTCCCAAAGTTCACATAGGTAAGTTTGAGATAGGTTGGGTTGGGATAGAGGAATCCTGCTACTCAGAGCATTATACTTTTTTTTTTGAAAAAAACTTGGTGAGGAAGCTTAAATTTCAACCTCAAGGTCAAGGAACTGACGCTGAAAGTCCATCATTGATCTTTCCCACTGTGTCCAGTTACTATCATTTCATCTAATAAGGGACTCTGAGCTGATTTTCTAAGCCTAGGTATCTTTTTCAAGAGACCTGTAAACTAATCATAGCCATTTATTGAGTATTTTCTTTGTATTGGTCATTGTGACGGTGCTTTCATGTACTATCTTCTTTATTCCACACAACAATTCTATGATGTAGGTATGGACTCTCCTAGGAAGAAAATGAGACTGAAAAGGTTGAATAGCTTGCCCCAAATCATGCAGGAGATAAGTAGAATCAGAAGTCTCTCATTTGTGTCTGTCTGTAAAGTCTTTGTTCTTAATTATTATGTGATATTGCCTCCCACTGTCATAATTCCATTTTAGTAAATGCTAATCCCATGAACGCTTTTTAAGAGGGGTGTGTGTGTGTGTGTGTGTGTGTGCACATGGATCTGTACTCTATAAATGGCAAATGTATTTTTGTGTTCATATTCATATTTGTAATGTGGTAGTCTATAAAATGACTGTTTTACTCTCTAGCACAAAGTGCACATGAAAGTAAATGGTATGTCCCATCGTCAAGTACTAGCCTAGTCATTTTCACTCATATTAGATAGTTTCCCACTCATTACAACCATGAACCATAGGATTTATTGTTCCCTTTTTCCAGATCAATAAATTGAGTTGAGGGAATTAAGGTAATTTGCCCTAGCTGACATAGCTAATAATTGGAAGATCTGAAATCTAAGCCAAGGTCTATTAATTCCAAAGCTGGTGCACTACCCATGATAACACATTGCCTGTCTGGGTATTCATTATCTTGCTAACCAAACACCAAAAGTTTCTTTTCACTGGCGAACAGTTACTATTCTGTCTTAAATTGCCAGATACAATGAGATTTTTAAAGCCAAATTAAATAGAATATTCTTGTGCATGTTCTTGAGCTCCCTACAGCAAAGACATAGTGAAATGTCAAGGTGGCAGCCAGGCAATCTCAAATGAATTGCACTTTGCTTCTTGGACATAGTTAGGAAAACTCAGAACCCATAATAATGTTAAATCCATAAGCCCATTTCTGAAGTTTTTACTTAAGCTGATCTTACTTCAGTTCCATGAAGAAATAGTCTTTTTTTTCACAGGGGAAAAAACAAAACAAAATGCGTTATGCTAAGCTGCTACATTTTGCAATATATTTTATGAATGGATAATACCAGTATACTATAACCACGGCTTACGTTTTAATTTTAAATCCTGATATTAATAGATATTTCTAAATATAATGATTTTTCCTAATTTTAGCAGACTAAGAGTTTTTTCTTTCAAAATCTGTATCCTCTTGCAATTAAGATAGCATATCAAAAATACATCTTTGTACCTACTCCATGCTTTGCAACTTCAATTTTACATACTCAGAATAAGGTTCTTATCAAATACACCTAGAACATGAAGATAGTTGGCACAATATTGTTGTTATATATTATTATCAAATTCACCGCTGCTGTAGAGATTTTCTAAGTTATTTTATATATAAATGCCTCGATAGACTTTCTAGAACCATCGGAAGGAGCTCAGCAAATTTAGTATATTCTCAATGAATAAAAATATGACCACGCCACTTTTCCTCTGAAAAAGAATTACTGAGATACCTTGATACCCTTCTTAGGTACCTTTCTCTCCTTGAGTCTTTCTTTGGCCAATTTTCTTTGGGGTCTGAAGGTACTTGGGGCGTGATGTGGTGGGAGGTGGTATAACAAACAGTTCATTTAGTCAAGGAATATTTCTTGCCACACACTGTGTTCAGTTCTGAGGTAACAATGTTGAGCAAAAAGACAGTATAGTGCCAGGAATTCTACACGAGTAGAGGTATCCTACTACTGCCTCCTGCTCTGAACTTTTTTTTTCTTTTAATTCTTAGAAAATGATGATGCAAGCAGTTTAGCCATTCTTTGAGTGGCACTTATATAAAGAATTGTGCTAGACTTGGCACAAACTCCCCGGGATAATGTCTTTAGAAGTCCCATCTGGAAGACATGGAGGACAATGGGAATCAATGAGAATTGCATTATGCAAATCATAGTAGTATGGGTTGGTTTGGAACATTAACGCCTTTTCATGCGGTCAAGGCACCACCTCTCAAAGTTTTGGGGAGAACCGCTCCAAGGTTTGGACGAGAATCAACAAGGCATTGATCTGGAAAGAGCTATCCTATCAGCGAGTGAGTAGAATAATTGACAAAGAGATCACTTCATTGACTCCTTAACAACTAGGCAGGAACTCAGGGCTGGTTTCTCCATGCCTTCGATTTCTGGGAGCAAGAGACATCCTAGTCTTCAGAAACAGAATCTCAAGCTGATGAACACATCTTTCCTTGGGCAGCACTGGATGCGATACGGACATACACATTGGGGAATTTTAGTTAGGAGAGATAGGAAAGGTGGAAAACTCACCCTCACACTGAAGAGCGAGACTCTACCTTAACTGTTTCAAGCACAGGTAGAATAGAAAGGTGGCACTGTCAGAAGTAGCATTCAATGTTTTACTCGCCAGTATCCAACCTTCACAGTACAGTATGTGTTAGGGTATGTCCTCTTGCTGATAGATGAACATGAGTTTCTTATGAGACAGGGTGTGGAAGTGTTTCACCCTACTAAGCAAAGAGATTCTCCATCACCTGGGTCTTAAATTGGTTTTCTTGATAATGATACACACACATCAATCCTATTTTTCTGGGGGAGAATATTCTAAATTGCTCGTTTTGGTGATGGAGTTAGGTAAAGGTAAAATGTTCTATGAAAGTCTTGCTGTCGGGTCAGGGAATAGACATCTAGATACATAAAGTGGCATCTCACCTTGTATTTGTGGAATACAATTGTATTTATGGAAAACCAAGTGTCCAGAGGGATTACTTTGAATCCTTAAGTACATTTCGTTGTATTTAGGAAGGAAATTACACGCAGAAAAGTACATAATATACATTTTATAAATAGCTAGGGTCTTTCGTACAGATTCTTTATAAAGATGCAAGTGCTTTACTTTATTTATAATTATATTTCTTCTGAATTCTTTTTTTCCCCGTTAACAAGAAGGAAAATTAATTGGCTTGTGATTTAAGCCATAATGTAACAGGAAAAAAAGTCAGCAGGATATTAAAAATTCCTAAGCCTCTCTGTGACTTTAAAGATTCATTTGATTTCCATAAAATATCTAAAATTTTGTAGCCAGATGATATGCAAAAAAGAAAAGATTGACATTATTCACGAGGCCTGGGAAGCTCCACACACAAAAAATGTGCAATTCACATAACAGAATGCACAAATTACATTTTTCACTTCATATAACAATTCCTCCCCCCCTCCCCCCGCCATCTACACCACATTTGGTCCCTTATCTTACAATTGCTTTTGTACACCCCATTCAGGCCAGTCTTCTTCCACACCCGGCTTACTTAACCCATTTTTCCCCTCATCTCCAACCAAAGGTGCCCCTTCCCACCACTTGGCTACTAAGTTCCTTAAGGGAAACTCTGAGTAATTAGAAGATATTTTTTTTAAAAATTACTTTACCAAAGGTTTATCAGTTGACCGTTTCATAAACAAGAAAAAGAGCCCATATTCAAGGCAAAGTTTATCATCACTTCCTTGCCATGTTGTTTACTTGGCTTCGGCAATTTAGAACTATAACTCACTGTGTGTAGAGGCCGGAGTCTATACAGCAAGTGCATTTCAGTGACTGTGTTTGTAGATCTTAACATCGTGTGTAAGTGGATTCCTCATATGAGAACCAATACAGTCCCCATCAAAACAAACGAAGGGCATGACTACTTTCACAGATTCTTTCTGTCTGGTCAGGAAAATGTCTGGAGATAAAACCACTGGGAGATAATTGTTTCTATGATAAGCATATGGATGGCAGCTTAACAGTGCTTTGAGAAAGAACAGATCTGTATCTCTGTGAAGCAGATATTTGACATTGATATTTTTATCAGCCACTTCCTTTCGTATTTTTCTCAAAATACACTCAGCTGCTAACATTCTAGCCAGAAAACATTCAAATGAATAGAGATAATCCTTAGGCACTTGAAGCCCACTTCAGCCACAGAACTATAGGCAGCCTAAGGTTCTGGGGGATTTTGTACACTATCAGTTCCTTTTTCAGTGGAAAAAGTAATTAAAGTACAGAAACTTGGGCCATGAAGTATAATTAATTCTATTGTGAAATTAATACATTCTCCCAGCCCTCACAGTTCAGTGACTAAAGTCAGCATCTCAGCTCATCTACTCTACACCAAAAGGGAACACTTGCTTCAGACTTTATTTAAAACATAAAGAGCAGATCTAGGCCATACGGAGAGAACTTCTATCCTGGAGGCTGTGGGAAGGGAATCCGGAAAGATGAGGATAATATAATGTCTCACTGGAGAAGGAAGAAAATCCTAATTGAATTGAAACCAATGGGGCCTGGCTTTGCATGAGCGGCATTCATGGTATTCTCCCATACAGGATTGAACTTTATCAGTACTTAGTTATCCACAGATTTTTTAAGTGGAGACATTTTATACATTACCATTTTTGTGCCATTACAAACACACATAAATACGCACAGACACACGCGCAGGGAAGTAGGGTATGGCAGGCAAATTTCAATCACGTTTCGAGATTAAAATGTTTGAATAACTGCAATCTGAAGAGCGGATACTCTCTGTTCTCATCTGTAAGTTTCTCTTGGCCACTGAGTGTGAAACTCCCACTGCAGAGCTAATAATCGGTTGAACCTCAGAGGTGAGACTGCCACAGGAGGTTGGAAGTGATGGTGGTGCCATTGTTATCACAATCCATGGACTCAAAAAACAGCGAGCCCTACCGAGCCCAATTCTCAAAGTCCTGAGAGCACACTACTCCCTTAATCATGATGGCAGGGCAAAAATCCGTCTTAAGTTTTGTGAACTGATAGCAGCTTTACATAAGTAAGACATATGTTACCACAAGTAGACTAAGACCAGCATATAGATATAGATATGCATATAGATGATACAGATATATAGATATAGATATGTATGTAGATATAAATGATACAGATATAGATATAGATAGATGATATAGATGTAGATATAGATATAGATGGTTATAGATGTGGATATAAATACAGATACAAATGGATAAAAACAAATATAGTTATATATACAGCATACATGTATAATAAAGGAACTTACATTAAATCATTGTAAAAATTGTAAGCACTCAGAAACACAGGAAAAGCAATACCAGTAAACATCCATATGCTCATTACCCAGTAAGTCAGTTATCTGGATTTTGTGCACCTCCTTCATCTACCTTTTTGTCATCTCGACCCTTGTATTTCAGTAATAGTGACACACTTTATGGAAAACATGAAATTAACTCCTGTTTACCATTTCAGGAATAGCAAAATGTAAAAATAGTAAAAGAAACAGACTAGAAAGTAATTAATAAGAGAAGAACAAGGTCATAGAACAAGAAGTCTATATAGCTGTTAATTAAATGTAACAGATGCGTGCATGCAGCCGTATTACTAAAGAAATACAAATATAAAATATATATAATAAGGTATAACATATATATGCATATAAATAAAATCAAATATAAATATTTTATATATAACATAGGGTGGGTATCTATATATAATAGGTATATAATATATGTATATATATCTATATAAGTATATTATAGGTATATATATTCTCTCTATATAACTATATTTGTATATATCAATCTGTGTCTATCAGCTATTTATCTATCTGTACTTATATATACCTATAATATGCCTATTATGTATGTGGCATACCTACTATATATATTATATATATATATATATTATGTGTATTTGGATGGATATATATTTATTATATGTAATGGACACAACACTGTGATTTATTTTCTACTAAAAAAACATTTAAAAAGCTGTAAATATTGGTTGTCTTGGGAGAAGGAATTGGAAGGTTGGAGAAGGGGGCTTTTTATTCTGTGATTTTTTTAAATTCTACACTATTTGAATTGTTGTCATGTGCAAGTATTGTTCCCATTGAAAAATAAGTAGAACCATTCTGATTTAAGATTGCTTTTGTGAAAATCCCCACTTTTCCACTTAGTAGTTGTATGACTTTGAAGCGTTTGGTACTTTCCATCTTGAGGCTTCAGTGTTCTATATGAATGGGTTATTCATTACCTACCTTACACAATTATATAATGATTGGCACAAGGTAAGAGTCAATAAATAAATGCTAGTTTTATGAGTATTTTTAAAACTATTCCTTTATCATTTGTACGTTGTATAACTCCACTCACCTATATAAATGTTTTCTCTAAATTTTATATAGTATATATTTAAACTTTTTTAATGTTTTGATTTATTTTTGAGAGAGAGAACACACGCGCACACGAATGAATGGGGGAGGGGAGGGGCAGAGAGAGAGGGAGACACAGAATCCGAAGCAGGCTCCAGGCTTTGAGCTGTCCGTACAGCCCTATGGGGGGCTCAAACTCATGAGCTGGGTGATCATGACCTGAGCGGAAGTCAGACGCTTAACGAACTGAATCACCCAGGTGCCCCTATATTATATTTATTTAAAAATCTAATGAACATTTTATTTCCATAATGTTTCTAAAATTATTTATGTGATAAAAAACATTCTGCAGTAGCTACTGGATATGGAAAGTTTTAAAGACAAACTTCATATTCTACTCTAGAAAAATCTTACCTACCATTTTATACAGGGTCATGTTTTCAAAATTTTAGAATGCTGCATTTTTTTCAGTAAAAAATGATCGTTCATATCTGACGTCAAAAATGCCTAGGTATCATTTGTTCTGTATTTATTCAACAAATAGTTTTTGATCAACTGCTGTAATACAGATAAAAAAAATAGGTTGGGACTAAGATACACATTCATCAAAGAAAAAACAAAAACAAAAACCAGAAAAACGGCCTAGCCCCTGCCTTCAAGGGGTTTGGGGTGGAAAAGGGTAATTCAGAATGTGAATCAACATAACCACTGAAATGCTATCTGAATGGTAAAATGACATCAGCACCAAAACAGTCCCTTTATTTCACAGCAGGAAGCGTATTCCTAATTAAACATAATATTCGTGGGTCATGATTGAAACTGATCTAAATATTATTAGTGGAAATCCAATAATATAACCAAGACATCTAAACCACTAGGATTCTAGTGAACTGAGAAACCATAAAATAGCTTTGACATTATTGTTATTAAAATATTGATGCACACCTTGGCCATGGGGAAACAGCTATGTTTAATAGTGTCATGAGCAATAAAAACCCCTCAGGGTAAAGAAAACAAATAGCAACTGGACCATCAAACGTTTTCTTTAGCACAATGTTATTACAATGAGTTGTAGTATCAGTTCCGCCTTGAGTTACGTCACATGACGCAAGTTGAGTATGTAGCTGCCCATCCATTACCCTGTAAATTCCCCCAATCTTGGCCCTGACAAAGTCTAAGAACTCGTCTGTCTCCCCCAGCAAACTGACCTGGTACCAGGAGAGATTTCAGGAAGCTTTTGTGGATAGTGGCACTCATTTTAGAAGACTCCAGTTGTTATAAAAATGGAGGAGAAAGATGACGCTTGATTGCCCGCATGTCTTCTTGCAGTCGCTACAAATACAATGTAGTGGTTTGGGGTTAAAAGGAGGATTGAAGCAGTGAGAAGAGCAGGATTACCCGAGAAGATAGGTTGCCTCCAACATCTGGAGGACCCACCTTCACACTCTTTGACAGACACCCCCACCATCCCAATCACTACCATCTTCTTGCATGGGCTTCCTTAAGTTTGCTAACAGTGAAGATGCATATTAGCTTGACTCTGCCCCCTGGGAATTTCGATTTAAGGAGGTTTGGGAACTCAAGACTCCTGTTGGTACCGAACGCAGCTAAGTGCATTTCGCGGTGCAATTCCACGAAACCGCCCGATGTCTGGACTTGCTATACAGTTATTTATGAGAAGGTGTTATGATGTAGGGGAGAGATGAAGGGATTATTCCAGAAATAATTATGCTTTTGTTAATAGGTTTATCTGCATGAGTTTCACTTTAATTTTTCTCTCCTCTGCCCTTTCCCAATACAAGTTTTAGGAACCGTAATCACCACGTCCCATCATTCCGAAAATATACCAGGTCAATGAGACATATGGAGGCACACACCGTCTAAAAAGGTCCCAAGAAACTGGCTCAATCTCTAACAAAGCCTCGTGTGCAACGGTATCTCCTTACACTGCCGTGGCTGCACGTTAACACGCGCGTGTGCATATGTGCACACACACCCCCTGGTAAGTCCTTAAGTCGTTCAGCAGTCTTGTTCAACAGATTAAAATTGTGTTGAACAAAAGCCCTTCTGCTGCGTTCATTTGCAAAAGGATATAATTAGTTGTTCTTTCAGTTTCCTGGATAAAGATGGCACATATAAAAAAAATAATAGGCTGTCAATACCCTAAAGGGTTAGCAGTATGAACTCAACAAAGGAATACATTTTAAGGCAACAAGAGCTTACTTTTCCCTAATATCTGGGGTATTTGGGGGCCCCATATGGCATGAAAGCATGTGTTTAAAATGCAAAGTAAGCACTTTTATATTTTATTTTTAAGTCCTAAAATGCTTCTCGTCGTAATTTTTATGTTAAAAGCAAAACCACTGTAAATAGTAAGTTTATTAAGTAGAATAACATAGAAGAATAGCTCTAAAAAATAGTCCCGAGGGTCAGTTTTGACCCACAAAATGTATATTAACTAAATTATTTTTCGGGCTTCAAATAAGGCAATCGACGAGTATCTATTGAGGATATATGATCTTTCAGTCACAGTTTTCATGTACTTTTGAAAGAAAAAAAAGGGAAAACAGTGAGACAGATTAACCACAAATTGTACATTGCACCAAAGTAATGCGGCACACATTAAATTATTATGCTACCCTTTCTTTTTTTTTTTTTTTTTTTATGATACCATTTCTACCTATTTCCCATCTATATATTACCTGGAAGCTTAAAATCAGTACTGAGTGATTCTTACCCCCTTTTGGACCACCATCAGCTTGAAGAGGTTATGAAATCTTAGTCTAGGAAGTCACAGATAGTTGGGACACAAATTTTACACAAGGCATTGCACCCCGTGTCAGGGAGTTTATCTTCGAGGCCAGCAGGAACAGCAGGTTAGGATCAGCCACCTTGACGATGAGAGACATGATATCGCTCGAGTTCTGTTCCAATTCATCCAAGCTGAGACGATATATATTAAGACAGACTTATCTTTCCATTTCTTATATTAACTGTCACCAAGGCAGAGAACACAAGCCGACAGTCCCAACTGGCACCAGTAGCTTGTATCTTGCAATTCAATTGCAGGCTTTTACTTTCAAGCATAATTTCTCTTAAAATTTCTGGGAAGGACGGGCCGCTCCTAGGATTGGGTCCTGACGTTGGCAGGAGGCACTAAGGACTGTAAAGGTGAGAAACTGATAAGCATTATACACTCGCTGGAGGACGGGGAGAATTCTAATGGCATTTTGTCAGGAAGCCAGCTCCTTCCTGTTTAAAAGGTAGTATGTTCTTATGAGCAAATAAATGATCCCTCCCACCATTCAGTTACTTAGGAAGACAACCTAAGAGGCCACCAAACCTCCTCCACAAAGCAGGGAATAGCTTTTAGAGGAAATGACTGTGCAAGCCGAAAGTAGTTCATCAAGACAATGAATGCAGATGCGAGCCCGAAGGTGGGTTGCTCAAGTGCCCAGGGTGAACTCCCAGGCTCACAAGATCTGCACTCCAGGGAGGGAAAGCTCCCCAGAGCAACAGTATCAGGAGCTCAGAGGAACATTTGTGGGAGAACTGTCATGATGTATAGAGGGTATGTAGCATGCTAGAGAAGATTCTAGAAAGAAACATGTATCTAGGGATGTGCGTATCTACTGAAGCCCTAATAGAAGCTACAATGTTAAAACTCCAAAAGACAATTGCTTTTGCTGATATAGGACGTTATTGACCTTATATAGAACTTATATAAGACCTCATTAAGGTCTTCAATAACGTCTGGGAGTATAAAGGATCCTGAAATAAAAACGTGAACTGATGTATTCTAGGATTTATCTTTATTTGAACCCAGGACAGTGCCTAACACATAGCAGGCACTCAATAAATACTTATAAACTTGGGGTACCTGAGTGGCTCAGTCAGTTAAACGTCCGACTTCCGCTCAGGTCATGATCTCGCAGTTCATGGGTTTGAGACCTATATTGGGCTCTGTGCTGACAGCTCAGAGCCTGGAGCCTACTTTAGATTCTGTGTCTTTCTTTCTATCTGCCCCTCCCCCACTCATGCTCTTTCTCTCAAAAATAAAAACACTTCAAAAATTAAAAACAAATATTTAATAAACGAAGGAATCAAACACATGCTCAGTTTCATCTTATTAGACAACTGTTAGCAATCTAACAAGAATAGATTGTTGGTAATAACTAATGTCACACTTGCACCTACCTGTAAATATTTATAGTTGGCTGTTTATTTAACCCAGTGAGCCTTTTTAACATTCATTGAGAATATGTCACACAACATAAAATTCATCATTTTTTTGTGTACTCTGGAATGTTATCTTAGTACAGTCGCTGTGTTGTGCAACCATCACTACTAACCAAATCTAGAACATTCTCATCACCAGCCCCCCCCCCCCACCCCCCCCCCCCCCAAAAAAACCAGTACCTATTAGCAGTTAGGCCAAATGCCTCTCTTCTTCCAGCACTTAGGAACCACTAGTCTACTGTTCCTGTGGACTGGCCAATTGCAGTCATTTCATTTGAAGGGAATAAATAGGACCCTTTGTGACCTTCTCTGTTTGATTCTTTCCCTTAGCATAATGTTTTCAAAGTTCATATTGTAATAGGTAACAGTGCTTCATTCCTTTTTATTACTACCCATTGCGTGGGTAGGCTACATTTGTTTATCCATTCATCAACTGGTAGACATTTTTTTTTCTACCTTTTGACTATTATGAGTACACTGCTGTGAATATTCACGCACACATTTTTTTTTTGAACCTGTTTTCACTTCTCTCAGACATGTACGTAGGACTGGAATTGCTGGGTCACATGGCAAAACTATGTATAGCCTTTTGAGGGAGTCACCAACTGTTTTCCACAGTGACTGCACCATGCCACATTACTGCTGGCAATGTATGAGGGTTCCAATTTCTCCATATCTCCACCCAATCCTGTTATGTTTGTTCTATCACAGCCATGCTAGTAGGTCCAAAGTGGTTTGTCATTGTGGTTTTAATTCGCATTCCGTAATGACTAATGACGTTGAGCATCTTTTCACGTGCTCGTGGCCATCCGTATGTCTTCCCTGGAGAACTGCCTATTCAAATACTTGCCCAGCTTTTAATTGGATTATCTCTTTATTGCTGAGTTCTAAGAGTTCTTTATATTATATATTCTGAATACTAGATCCTTACTAAATATACATTTACACTTAGTTACCCCATTTTGGTGCCTTTCACTTTCTTAGTGTTCTTTGATGCACAGAAGATTTTATTATTATTATTACTATCGTTAGTCTGATAAAAAATTAGTTTATCAGTTCCCTTACGTGGCTTGTGCTTTTGGTGTCGTATCTAAGAAACCATGGCCTGACCAGGAAGGCACACAGATTTTCACCTTTGTTTTCTTCCAGGAGGGTGTAAACTGAGACAGGGGTACGGAATGATTATTTTATAGGTGTATATCCAGGTTCCTCAGCAGTGTTTTAATTTTAATGCTTAATCATTATTGTTCTCTTGTTATGGGATGCATGATCTCACAAAAGCCCTCTGTATGTCTGCTAGGCATACTTCCCTTTTTCTTTTTCCCTCTAATAGACTCTGTCCCTCTTTCCCAGACTGTCACCCAGGAAACTCCGTTGGGCTCCTGTGGTTGGGGTCCTACTGGGACAGCCTATACAAAAGAAATGACAGGTTGTTAAAATGTATATTTTCCATCATTAAAAATGAGGCATAGCATTTGGTAGGACACGGGATTTTAGAGGAATAACATAACATTATATAGTGTCTGGCTGTGATCAGTGGGACCTGAACATCTTCCAGCTTTCAGGCAATCAGAAGAAGGGTATCCATTCTGCCCAGGCTTCAGCTGTAGCAATTCTGCTGCTCGGCCCCTACAGCCAACCAGACCAATAATGAGGTCCAAAGAAACTTGTAGGGTATTCATGGAACTTGTAAAAATTTGAAGAACCAGACCTCTTAAAAAAATGGCTCATATTATTTTTTTTTAAAAAGTAAGAGTGCCATAGTAAAGCAACAGATGTGTCCTACTGAACTATATTGTCTTACTTTTTGCTTTATTCTTGAGGGGTACACAAAAATCCAGTGTGCATTGGGAACACTATATGGAAAAAAAACAGATACCATCTGGTTGCTAACACGTCTTTTCACCTTTATTATTTGAAAAAAAAAAAAAAAAAAAAAAAAAAAAGATCTGATACCGTAGCTGCTTAAATTTTCATCCAGAAAGAGCGAGTCATTTCTAGGCTGGTGAAGTAGTTTTTGAGCTTATCTCAGTCCCCGTGAAGAAAGTAAAGCCCGGGGAAACCATGTGACTTGTCCAAGGGCGCATGGCTCGTGAGTGACTTTGACATGTCAATAGCGACTTGGGAAGACAGAGAACCTGTTTTTTCTCACTTCCCAATGCAATGCTTTCCAGTGTAAAACTGCCACCATATTTACAGGCCCTGTGGATTTTTTGGATTTTTTTCCCTCCTTATCACAAGTCTCTTGTCTAAGAAGAAAGGCAAGAAAAGCAGCTACAATTTCTTTGGAAACACACTGTTAAACTGAGTCTCATTTTTGCAAGATTGCAGATTTCTTTTGAATCAAAAATTACAGTTTCTAAAAACGGCTAGGAGTCTAAATCGTCCATATGATTTTTGTATCATGTAATATTTCAAAAAATTAAAGGGAATGGAATCAAATCTCCATACCCAAACTCCTTAGCTTTTACAAAAGCAGTTGGTCACATTTATTTATTCAAAAAGTATTTATGAGAAGCTTAATATCTGAGCATATTTACATTTTTTACAATATTTTATAATGAGTGAAATAGGCATTCAGTTTAGTAAAGCCAAGCGAACATCAGTGAGGGTATTGTCGATTGCCATGAGTATAAGATATATGATATACACATTGAATAGGCTTTTTTTGGATCATTAACCCATGGTTAATTAAAAAACTATGAAAAATAACATTTTAACAATAATGCATAATAAAATAGACATCGTTTTTTACTCATGACATTGCTTTCTGTTGCTAATGAAAAAAACCCAATTCATATATTTTTCAGTTTACATAATTTTGCTTAAAGAGGCAATGGAGCTTAGAACTTAGAGCTTAGAGTGATAGTAAATCACATTTCCAGATATGCAGAGTATCTTTCTAAAATTAATCGTACATAGAATGTTCACATTTTACATGAAGTCTGCATACCCAGAATTAAGTTTATTTATTTATTTATTTTGAGAGAGGTGGAGTGTGTGCATGCATGTGAGCAGGGAGGGACAGAGAGAGAGGGAGAGAGAGAATCCCAAGCAAGCTCCGTGCTGTCAGCACACAGACTGATGCAGGGCTCGATCTCACAAACTGTGAGATCGTGACCTGAGCCGAAATCCAAGAGTGGGACACTTAACCAACTGAGCCACCCAGGCACCCCCAGAATTATTCTAAATTCATAAGCCAAGACTAATTCTGATAAAGGATGATCAACATAACCATTTAACGGTTGAAATGATGTCATAGAGCATCAAGAGTACACCTGTTTTGTAGTTCACCTGGTCCACAAGCCATGAAATCACACAAATCTTGACACATTTTTAATTCAAAAGAATTGCATTTTTATAGACTGCAAGCGGAATGAAAAATCTATTATTTTTTTGTCATATCATTTTGTGTCTTTAAATACACGTAAGGGGTGCCTGGGCAGCTCAGTTGGTTAAGAGATTGACTCTTGATCTCAGCTCAGGTCATGATCTCAAGGTCTGTGGGATCGAGCCCTGCGTGGGGCTCTTGCTTAGGATTCTCTGTCTCTTTCTGTCTCTCTCTCTGCCCCTTTCTTGTTTACATGCCTGCACTGTCTCTCTGTCTCTCTCTCAGAATAAATAAATAAGTAAAAAATACATACATACATACATACATACATACGAACTATGGACTCACCTTAAATCCACACTAGCACTTTCAGCTATGGTCTGTGGGAGAAGCCATGCCCTCGCCAAAACAAAGCAGCAGCCTAAGAACACTGGGGCGTAGGTCACCAACTGGGATGCAGCTCCTTGGAAATATGTTGGTCCAGTGGCCTCTTTTCCAGGCGATGGCTTCCTGCTTCTCAGGCTTAAAACTCGACTTGCTGTGGAAACCAGAGATACTGGTTTCTTGGTGGACACACCCCACCAAAGCTCCAATGATGCAAATATGTTCGGTTACAATGAGAAATCAGTCTGCCAAGAAGGCAAAGTGTCCGCATCAGCTGGTCAGTTCAGCTGCTCCACGTTTAAATATCTATTTGAGCCACTAATCTACGGTCTAGCAAAACATCATTTATTATTTGGCAGTCCACAATTAATTCACACGTTAAACAGATGTCAAAACGTCTGCCCCATCTAACTCATGATACTTCCGTAAAGGTAAAAGATTAACCATATTGAAATATGTGTAATCCTTCAAAAAAGTTATTAAACTAAAAATAAAAAGTAAAGGGCCCTACACTGTAAGTAAAAAGAAAAGAAATTTTACAAAGAAAAAGAGACTCTGTCCCTATGAAAAAAGATGTCTCCTTTCTTTATTTCCCTCTATTCCATGATATTCAAGTTTTTTTTTTTAATCTTGAGGTTTTTTTTTTTCAGCTCAAGATATTAAGATGAAATAGCATCATTTTCATTATCATATCTCATTACTGACACTAGATTAAACTTTTTCTTTCGGATCTATGATACCTCTGTATTTTAGCGAATCCACACGTAGTACCTATAATCTGATGGATAGTTCAGAAAAAATATTTTATTTTATTTTATTTTTTTTTTTCAACGTTTATTTATTTTTGGGACAGAGAGAGACAGAGCATGAACGGGGGAGGGGCAGAGAGAGAGGGAGACACAGAATCGGAAACAGGCTCCAGGCTCTGAGCCATCAGCCCAGAGCCTGACGCGGGGCTCGAACTCGCGGACCGCGAGATCGTGACCTGGCTGAAGTCGGACGCTTAACCGACTGCGCCACCCAGGCGCCCCCAGAAAAAATATTTTAACCAAAATTAGAGGATTATTAAAGCAAGAACTGCAAGTGAAACTAACTCAATCTATTGGTTAGAATAGCTAGTACCTATTTAAGGTAACATTAAAAGGGGCTAGTGGGAGGAAGCCTATTTTGCTGTGCCAGTGGAGGAAGGCAAGGCGGGGAAGAGTCAGACCCTGGGGTAGGGCTAGCACCGTGATTAACAGCAGATGCATGGAAGTCAAACAGATCTGGATTCAAATCCTGGTCTGACTTAGTAGTACCCAGGTGACTTGAAAAACTTATTTCACATTTTTCTTTATATCATGGGTGTTACCCTTCACAGATTTTATTTTTTTAACTTTATTTTTAATCGAAGCATTACATACCTATTGCAAAGCAGTAAATGCAGTAATGTGATCAGTACACAGACTGACAAATAGACAGAGTCCAGCACCCCAGGCTTCCTTATGCTCCTTCCAGGTCGTTACTCCACAACCACGCCCATTCCCACGCCCCCTGCCACCATTGCATAGTTTTTTTCTGTCCTTAAGCTCCATTTGAGCGCTCACTAATGTTTCTAGCTCCACTCATCAGACTTGATCTTCTCAGTAATATCAGAAATCCTGATGTCAAACACTTTTCCCTCAAAATCCCACCATCAGTTTCCAAAATTGTCTACCTTCCTCTTTCCTTCTGACCAAGTCTTCTTTTTATGGATTATGGTCTTCTCTCCACACTTAAATGTTGAAAATCACAAAGGCTCTCGTCTCGCCACTATCCTTGCCCTTATCCTGTAGTGTGCTCCAGTACCTTCCTTTCTTCCTTGCCTTCTCTTCATATTCTCTAAAATTGCTCCTTTCCTCCCATCCTCAATGTCAGTGAGGGAACAACTGTCAGTTTCTTCTCTCTCCTGTGAAACCTTGGAATCAACCTGGATGACTTTGCTACCCCCCGCACTTCCTCCTGTCGTCAGTTACCGATGCTTTGGAGTCAGTTTAGCAGACACATTTCCATCTCTTGCACTCATTCTCTTTTAAAATATTCCCTGCTGGGGCGCCTGGGTGGCTCAGTTGGTTAACTGTCTGACTCTTGGTTTCGGCTCAGGTCATGATCTCACGGTTTGTGAGTTCAAGCCCCGCATCGGGCTCTGCGCTGGTAGTGCAGAACCTGCTTGGGATTCTCTCTGCCCTTTCTCTCTGCTCCTTTCCCACTTGTGCTCTCTCTCTCTCTCTCAAGTAAACATCATTATTATTATTATTTTTAATTTACTGCTGCTGCCAAAATCAGCTCAGGCTCTTTGCCTTCCTAGCTTCCTCAGTGATCCATTCCCCATAGGGTGTCAAAATGAGCTTAACTAAAATGTATGTTGAAACACATAGTTCGTCTCAAAACCTTCCAATGTGTCTCCATCACCCACCACCACAGAAAAGATTTTAAAAATTCTTTTAAATAAATGTAGATGTATAGACATATAACCTTTCTTCCAGATCACTTAATTTTGCACATTGAATGGGATGTCCCACATCCTTCCTTCTCTGTGCATTCGTTCATGGTGCCACTGCCTCCTTGTCCTGGAAAATGCCTAACCTCTTCTCTGCAAGAGTTCTACCTGCACATATCCTTTGAAACCCAATTCGTCTATTTTATAAAATCTTGTTTGTCCACCTATGTAGAACTAGTCATTCCCTTCTTAGTGTCTCTATTATATCTCTATGTGTCTGTCCTAATGGTTTATTCCAATTATCGTATGCCCTGATATCCTTAAGAGTGGCAAATACAGTGCATGTAACTCTACAGGGCTAATACAATTTGGCATATAATACATAGAAATACATTTTATGTGAACAAAACCACATCTTCCCCAATTTAGTTAACAATAATTGAATTCTTACTTTATGCATACCACCCCATTAGAAGTTGAAGAGGTCTATAACTGAGTAATTCTTCCTCCCCAAGAGCTTGCAGTCCATAAGGCGGCTTGGCAACACCATTTCTGCTAGGATGTATGCTACCTAAAGGCAAGTATGGTCTCTGTCACTTTCCAGGACATCTCATTTTCTTGAGTACCTGTCACATGCTTGTCTAGAGACAGTGAATTTACCCAGGAGGGTTTAGGGGAATGAGAAAATGGCCTGGTGGAAGAAGTGACATTCAAATTGAGCCTTGACAAAATACAGGGTCTTGGCTTTGGTGACTTTCTTCTTTTCTGGCAAGAGCCCTCAAGTTCCTTGGGAAACTACTCTTCTATCCTGGGATGGTTTGGGAGGCTGCCAAGCAGGACACTCACCCTGCCCTGGACAAGCAGGGTCATTAGGGGTCTCCTTCCCAGTATCTGCCCCTTAAATGGAAGGATACAAGGAAGGAAAACATCCTTACATGGTTCATCCCCGGGGATGTGCCTAAACGTGATGGCAGCTGAGACCTTGTACAGAGAGGTCTGGGTTAGTCTTTCCCCTGTCCTTTCTGATGTAGAATCTGTAGCTGTTTCTTTGATTCTCTGAGCTACCCCTCATCCTTAACACATTAACTTTTTTTTTGCTTGTATCAGGCAGGTGCAGTTGGTTTCTTTTATTAGTAGCTAAAGGACACTTACTGGTGTAATAATTAATGTACCAAGAGCTTCATTTTGCTTTGTTGTATTTACATAAAGAGTGTATTTCATGGACTACATCACAGCTGGAAAAACATGAGGGCAGCATGGGGGAAACATACTTGCACACAGTTTCCCAGCAACCAACTTATCCATAACTGAGTTCCAGGTAGTCTTTGCACAGTTTTGCTGTGGAATGCTGGACAATTCACTGAGCCTTTCCAAAATTTAGTTCCATAAAAGCTAACATTCTTCACTTGTGTTATATTTTATGACTCGCTATCTATCATTAGCATGAGTCTATGTTCTTTATTGGGGGAATGGCTGTAATGGCTTTGATAGTGTTCTTGGGATGTGCTAGTGTGAAATCCAGTCCCGTTAAGCCATGCTTTGCACGTGCCAATTTACTTTGTGCAGAGAAAGTGAGAGTACTGACGAGAAATCCCTTTACTGACGTATGCCTTTCACTGGTGAAAAGAGAAAGAAGCTACCCATGAAACAGTCCTTTTTTTTTTTTTCTTTAATGCTTCTGTTCTTTCTGGTATGCTTTTAAATAAAATACAGAAAATCTTCAAAGTAATAAAATCATGTCAATTAGGTGGACGAATAAAGTATGTGTTAGTCTATAACAGTAGTGTATCTAAGATTTCAGAAGTAAAAAAAAAAAAAACAAAAAAACACGTTACACAGGATCAGGGAAACTAGTTTCCACATAAATATTCCTTGGTCTTCATTTTTCCATCTGGAAAATAAAAACTAATAACCATGTGATTTTAATCAAAAGACTATCTGAGTCAGGGTAGGAAATCTCCAAGTGTTCCTTTCAGCTGATTCCTGGGAGTGGATAAAGTGACTGGGGTCCAAGGCATGGTTGAGCAGGCAACTTTCCATCTGCTTCTGCTCTACTCTACGCAAAATAGAAATGATGTTTATGAATATGTTTCTACATTCAAACTGAGTAGGAGGCCATCAAAGATTAGTCTTTGTAGTCAAATTGTGTGTTAGCACATTCATTCTCCAGTTCCTTAGAGAAGCCTATGGCCTCAATACTGAAAATCATTAAGTTAGTTTTCCATCTTCAAGTACAGAAAACGAATCTTTCATAATCACTTGGAAGGTCATCTTATAAAGACTTTAAAGGAGGGGATCCCTTGGACACTATCCTGACAGTCAGAATACATTTTTATATGTAATCCAAAGCCCTTCCACTTTAGCCAAAGCCCGTATCTTCTCATTATAATATCCCAAAGTAAAAACTTACATCATCTGTGAAATAGCATGAGAAAAACATTCATTTATTTCATCTTTGGAATTAAATAATTCGGGAGTTAATAACACTGGAATTAAAATAAGTAAGAATAGGTCAGATTCCTTAAATCCTTAAAGCTGGCATCTTACAGCTATCCTAGTCCATAAAATAAAACTTCATCTTGGCTGACATTAAATATATATGAAAATTATATTGGATTTTAAACAGAAGATTTAATTTCTGTCTTGGTCACTTATTAGTTAAAAAATCTTAAATGACTTAACCTCTCTGGATCTCTCAGCTCTCATTTATAAAATATGGGTAGGAATAATTATACCATGGGTTTGTTAAATGACTTAAAGAAGATAATATGCATAATAATACAATGGGTTGCTCTCTAACTAACTATTATTGTTATTAAGGACAGAATATGGAAATTGATATTGAAAGTGAGGAACATCTCTCAACAACTGACCAGAATAATCAATGGTATTTTGAGATTTTCAAGTAATTGATATTAAAATTACAGCAGTTTCATTGAGCATTTTTATAAACTATGAATAGATTCAAATGAAATCATTATGAATACACTCATATTATACTGTAAAATGCAATCATATGGCAGGAATTTATGAATGTAAGTGCTTGAAAATAAAACTATCAGCATACACACTTTAGCTAAGGCATGCTGCACACTGCACAAATAAACAATATTTCTCTAAGGAAAATCTGAGACTCAGAACTTGGCAGGCATTGTTGAATCATGGCCTTTTGTCAATTATGCACTTATAGAAATCATAATTGTAAATTACACCCTACCCCGTGGAGTTAAAAATTTTTAAAAAGAGAATAGCCATCAGCTGAGACAGCAAAGTCACATTTCTATTTTTAACGCTTTGAATTTCAATGAATATTTTCGTGACTATGTAATCTTAGGAAGAGAAACTTGTCTCTATGGCAGGGTGAGATATGGCGGAGGCTGGCCTCAAATAGTGTGTTATACTATTTTCTCTAAACACTATTGTAATGTTAAGATTAAATTGGAAAATAAGGAAACACAGAAAGGTTGTAGAAGTTCCGTGTGAGCCTAACAAATATATCAAATGATTCCTGAACGATGTGGTCACATGAGAAGAAGATATGTATCTGCATTCTCTTTTGGGAGTGAAAGCATTATGTCTCCATGACTAGATAACCACGCCACACAAGAAAGCACCATATTCGATGACTTTGCTGAGGAAACTTTGAAAATTGTCATGAAAAACAAGTTTGAAGGCTCTTCTGAAATTTTTAAGGGTCATTGTAAAGGAACGTAGGAAGAATTGGAACCAAGCATAAAACAATCCAGGGTACCAGTCAACAATTTCTCCTTCTTTGGCCACTTTCCCTCCATCGCCCCAGAAATGGTTCTGTTACTTGTAAACTTAGGACTTGACAAGTCAGACAGGGCAGAATTTTTCATCCTTGACAGTCAGCTCATATTATAATTCCACCTAAACATGTTGACACTGGATTACTGAGAATCTGTAAGGACCAGATTGTAATACCATATTCATCAATTAAATCCAATTAGGGTACTTAGTCACAAAATTTAATGGCATAGAATTTATATGAGATAATGAATCTGAAAAAAAGGAAATTATGGAAAGCTTAAAAACAGGGAAGAATTGTACCACTAACAGTAATATATTTCATATTTTTATATAAAAATAAAATATAGGTAAAATAGTTCAAAATGCTATACTTACCATTGCCATATAGTAACATATGTCACACTTTTGTAAAAAGCATTAGTACAAAATAGATGAATCATTATCACACGTAGCTTACTATGTAGTGCTATCACAAACCTACTGGTACAGAAAAGAATAAAGAATGAAAATTTCCTAGCACAATATGTTTTACAGAAGAGACACTCAGTAAGAGGTGGGTGTCAATCTCTTTCTTCCCTGAGAATTAGCAGAGCTAGGCAAATTAGAAAAAGTCAATTCATTTTTATAATCCTCACTTTATCAGGACGTTTGATGTTCCTAGGAGATCTCTACCTTTCCCTTTCTCTGTTTCTGTGTGTGTGGGGGTGGCTGTGTTTTGGGTGGTTGTAATTACTTGGAAAACCCTGTAAAATTTATATTCCCATTATTAATTGAAGACTTGTTTCTTCAGTTAGCCGAAACAAATACTTACTACATTTGTTGAGTACCAATCATTTATCAGTGCTTGGTTAAGGTTTAAGTACACAGATAGAATAAATCCCTTATGGGAGCATAGAGTTTCGTGGTAAAAATCTTGGACACAGATTATTTCAATACAATGGGACAGTTACTTAGGAGGGGTGTGCCAGGTGTTAACTGTTTATTTCGGGATATTTATCTGTCTCTGGCTAAACTAATTCAAACTCCTTTGTGCCACATCGTATCACAATCATTTCTTCCTTCATGGAGATATCAGAGCTACTTTTCTCAGTAAGATACGTCTGCTTCATAGAGGCTTTATATGATATAATACTTAGAACACAAATGATACAACGTAATTAATAATATCTGAAATGTAATCTACATGTGTTTTTAATCCAGTTGTAATGTGGGTTCTTACAAAGTTTGGGTTACTTTTTGGGGAGCCTGGGTGGCTCAGTCAGTTAAGCGTCTGACTTCAGCTCAGGTCATGATCTCATGGTTCATGAGTTCGAGCCCTGCATCTGGCTCTGTGCTGACAGTTCAGAGCCTGGAGCCTGCTTCAGATTCTGTGTCTCCCTCTCTCTCTGCTCCTCCCCCACTCACTCTCTGTCTCTCTCCCAAAAAAGAAATCGACATTAAAAAAATAAAAAAAAAAAAAAAAACAAAACCCAAAGTTCTGGCCCTTTAAACAATGCATTGACTTTATGAATCAATTACTTATTAGCAGAGCAATCTCTATATTTTCATCACTTCATATCTTGATGGTGATGGGGTGTGTATATGTATGCATACATCTCTTTTAAGAGATATGCAAAATGTGGAAAGAGTTGCAAATTAAGTGTATTTATAATATTTTTCATTGCTCTTTCCCTCTGCTGTTAAATCTATAATAACACATAGTATATATGCTTTGTGGTTTAATGATGTCAGCAGATGTAAGTATGTATCAAATTGAATTTTTTCCAAAACTGATGAGAGACATATTAAAAATTCAAATATGCCTTCCCTTCAATTATCTGAAGCCCCAAAGGCTGAAAAATTTGACAGGGAAAAATGGCCTTCCCCCTGAAGTATGGACAAAGAACGATATATTTGTTCAATGTTTCTAGATTCTGTAGTAATGAAAGACACTTTACAAAGGTTTCCAAGGTCAAGTGTTAAGTAAAACAAAGGTAAAGCAATAAACTCAGTTGGAGTTTTGTCAAGTCGGTGGCGGATAGCTGCAATTTCACCATTTAGTCCTAAAGGAAAGGCTGTAAGAGCAAGAAACTTACCTTATTTTCTTGTAAAACCTAACTGTTCAATCAAGGAAGGTCAATTTTCACCCAAAAGAGTATCTGTTTAGTACAATGCAGTTAAATACATCGTATGTGTATACGGGGCTCATCCTGCCACCTGTCTTCATTCTCTTCCCAAAGAGCTAAGTAGCTATCAGGTTAGGTCTAAGACATGTATTATAGTTAGAAAAAAACCACTGCAATAATCAAATCATAGTGGCTATTTATATTTGCTCCTTTGCTATTGTTTGCGTTTTATCTGTGGATCCATTAAGTCAACACTTTGAAGGCAGAGCAAGAAATAATGTATTTAGAACATGGGTAGCACACGCACGATCATTTTGAGCTCATTACTAAGGCATCAGAGTGACCTCCAAAGGTCCCTAGAACACTGAGATTCCCAAATACCACTCCTGTATAGTTTTGTCTAGGTTATCTCTTCCTCCCGCAACGTGAAAAGTTTTCCTTGGCTTTAACTATAGAAGAATTATGTTTTTCAAAGTTTAGAGATAAGCACTTGGATTCTGCTACATTAACGTGTGCAGCCACAGATACGACGACAGTACTCAAAAGCCCTTTCCTTCTCCATGTAAGTAAACCATATCCCTTCCATGGGGCTGGGATGACATTGCTTTAAATAATGTCTAAAACACTTTGGGCAGGGTCTGGTAAATAGTGTGCATCATCAGTGTTACAAGATTATTTTGGTTAGAGTGTTCTCTCATGACTTCTTAGTTATCAGAGAACATCTACGTGGCAGGAGACATTTAGGTTTCAAACGATCCTGCTCTAGAATAGAAGCTGGAAAACTATGGCCCATAGATGCCATTTGCTCTTGTAAGCCCTGTGAGCTAAGAATGGTTTCACATTTAAAAAAAAAAAAACTTTTAAAAGTTTATTTATTTTGAGAGAATGAGAGACAGAGAGTGGGGAAGGGGCAGAGAGAGAGACGGAGGGGAAAACCCAAGCAGGCTCCGGGCTGTCAGCGCAGAACCCGATGCGGGTCTCAATCCCATAAATTGTGAGATCATGACCTGAGCCAAAATCGACAGTCGAGTCAGATGGTCATCCAACTGATGCCCCTTACATTTTGGAATAGTTGAGAAAGCAAACAAGTAATACTGAGAAAACAAACAAGTAAAACCAGCAAAGCAAACTATCGTGACAGGTGAACGCTATATGAAATTTGAATTTCATATAATGTCTATCAATAAATATGTATGCACAAATAGACACAGGATAATGAAATACACCATCCATAAGTAAACTTTTAGTAAAACACAGCCCACCCTTTGGTTTACTACTGCCCGTGTACTCTTTTACGCTACAACAGAGAGCTGAGTAAAGAAAGAACCCTTATGGCCCACAAAGCTAAAATGTTTACATCTGGCCCTTTCAGAAAAGGTTTGCCCCAGAAAAGTTATAAAGCTTGTGAATCACCTGAGGCAGTTCTGTAAGCTTGTTATGAAAAGCGAGGTTTGAAGTAAATGATTCATCTGAGACCTTCTGAGCTGGTACTAAAAAGCAGAGCCATTGGAATGATAAACCAGATGATGTCTCCCCATTACTTACTAAGCTCCGTGATCTTGACGAAAGTACCCATTTCTATGTCATTCTTCTTCATCATCTATCTTAAGTGAGTACAGTGTGTTTTGAAAATTCAATGTCATTGCCAACATGAAGTTTTCTTAGCCCAATAACTGGCATGCAGTTGATGCTTAATAAAAGTTGGGGGAAGGGAGAGTACAATAATCCTACACCATAGAAACATGGAATATCACAACTGGAAGGTTTAACCCCTCATTTCCTAGAACCAGGAATTTTAGGATGGTTAGAAATTTTAGCACTGTCATTTGGACTCCCGAAGAATGTTCTGTGAAAGATACTGATATCATCAGCCCACGTTCGGGTGACTCCTGTTAGAAGCATCCATGGTTGGAGTTTTTCTCCTAATGTTTGCATATAAAAGCAAAGGCAAAAAAAAAAAAATAACATTCATTGTACTATAATTTTTGTAGGTTTTGTAATGTTAATATTATAAAATATTTTTTACAGTGTCAAAAATTTTACTGTGTAATCCAGAAATCATCAGATTATTTCAAATATTTTGAAGCTACAACAAAGACTGTTATTTGTTATTTATTACTGTTTATGGCAGGCTAGGTTCAAATTCAAGGAAACATAAATGTCAGAAATGCTATTCATGAATTCTAATGAATGAAGTACATTCACTCCATCCTCTGAATATACTCCATCTCTATTTTTTCAATATATCCAATAAATTAGTTTATATTATTCACCACATGCCTGTATAATAAACATACTAGAGTAAATAACTTATGAGATTAAATTTATTACATTCATTTTTAGATCAAGGATAAGATTATGGTTTTCACAACAGAATTTGGTTTTAGGACGCAGATTTGTAAGAAACTCATTTCTTTAAATAATGTTTGCTGATGATTAATCATTTTTGTTTCTAAAAGTGTTTATTATTATTATTATTATTATTATTATTATTATTTTGAGAGAGAGAGTGTGTGAGTGGAGGAGGGGCATAGAGAAAGAGGAGAGAGAGGGAATCCCAAGTGGGTTCCGTGCTGCTAGCTCAGAGCCCAATGTGGGGCTCAAACCCACAACACCATGAGATCATGACCTGGGCCAAAACCAAAGGTCTGATGCTTGACCAATTGAGCCACACAGGTCCCTGCCTAGAAGTCGTCTTTATAAATTGATCAAAACTAAAATTCATGGGACAAAATGAGTTTTAAATGAACATAAGACGCTAACTGGAAAATTTTATTGTCTATTCTATATTGCCGATATTTCAACCAAATCCACTGGTTCTAAAGATAGCTACAAATGCACAGGAAGAATCCAAAGATCGGTATGAAAGTACAAACAACCGAATATAATAATAACGAGCTATTTTTTAACGAAGATTTAGCAAAAGTTGTAACAAGATTGAGCTTCTGATACTGTAGAACTTGGATCTGTAAGGAATTTTTTTCAGCTGTGCATGACTTTTAATCTCTCTCTATTCCAATGCATATCGGTACTTTATTTACTCATTCTTAACCATCAAACTGTAATTGAAAGTATTTTTCTGGATTTTAGAGTTCAATGATTTAAATTTTAGCTTCTAGCAAAAAGGCTTGAGTTGCAGCCCATGTAGTTGGTAAAACTATATCCTGGGATTTTCTAAGGAAAATGTCATCCTAGAAGTTCGTGAATTTAATTTGGAACCACCTGCTGAGATCCTAGTGGAATATTTGATAATTCAGAATCCATTTCTCCTATTTTTAAGACGATCAGGAAAGGAAGAAGAAACTTCATCATAAAGTTTCTTTCTGATTCTTCTCCCATAGCAAATAGATCTAAAAGGAGTCGTGGGGTGACTATCTGGAAGAAATGTTAGAATTTAAGGCACCATATTAAAAACATACGTCTAGCAGAATTCCCTTTCCAAGTTTATCCAAAAGGCTCTGAGGTTACGAAAAAATATCAAATAAATAAAGGTATGTGTCGGATTTTTGGAAGGAAAATGGTATCCTCCGTGGACACATTTTGGCAAATTTGTTAAACTAAGTGTATTTATCCCAGATCCAGGGAATCTTGCTTTCCCCTAACTTAAGCTCATTACCCTAATTTCAGTTGTGTCTTTTTCTCATAGGGATTCTCAAGATATATAGAACTGAGCTACCATAAAAGATCGGCATAGGATGAGAGTCAACGTCTTTATAAGGCAGAACGGTGGCACAATCTTTGGCAAGGACCTACCATGTGCTTTTTATATTACGGTTTCCCTCATTCCTCATGTGTCACTCCAAAAATTTTACGAGCATATTACTTAGGCTATCAAAACATATCCTCAGTCAAGATATAAATTTTCACAGGATGGCCATATATTTCGAAGGTCTCCTTATTGATCCATGAGCACGTGTCCAGATGTTTAGCATATCTACTTCTTTACCGGGGAGAATAATGTATCAACTGCTGGAAAACTTCTTGTTCCCTAGTCGGTGTGTGTTTGGCCTGCCTCTTTCTCCCACTGTGCAGACAGATTATTCTGCTCTGATGCCTGCTCTGCTGTCACAAGAGTTGAAATAAGACGTGACACATGAGACAGAAGAGAAGACATACCTGGAAGGAGAGCATCCAAGATAATTCAGAAAATAAACTCCAACCAAATCCTGCTCTGGTCTTCGAATCACATGCTGTGAATGTCTGGGGAAGCTATTGTGGGCTTGTTTTGTCTACGTCAATTTACAGCGAATACAAAATTTATTGGAAACTGAGAAGCAGTGTGGTTTTGAGCCCCTCTTTACCTATTTCATTTTGTCTTATTCCGCTTCAAGACTTTCAAGAGCCGACAGACTCAAAATTACTCAGTTTCATAAATCTATTCTAGTTTTCCAAGCTATCTTCAGATTTGGGGATTACAGTTAAAAACTAAATAAGAAAAAAAAAAAAGCAGGGGTGCCTGGGTGGCTCAGCCAGTTAAGCACCTGACTTTGGCTCAGCTCCTGATCTCACAGTTTGTGAGTTTGAGCCCCGCATCGGGCTCTGTGCTGACAGCTCAGAACCTGGAGCCTGTTCGGATTCTGTGTCCCCCTCTCACTCTGCCCCTCCCCCACTCACGCTCTGTCTGTCTCTCAAAAATAAACAAACATTTAAACAAAAGAAAAAAAAAGGCAAAAAGATCAAAAGAAAACAACAACTATCAATCATGTATTAATTGGATTGATTTGATCAAGTGCTCACCATGCACTTAGTTTTCGATTAAGTAGAGTGGTACAAACAAAAGTTAATTAACATTTTTGTGATGTCACAGGCCTCAGAATTCACTTAAGAGTCAAAATGGAGGCGCCTGGGTGGCTCAGTCGGTTAAGCATCCAACTCTTGATTTCGGCTCAGATCATGATCTCATGGTTCGTGAGTTCAAGCCCCACATCGGGTTCTGTGCTGACAGCACAGAGCCTGCTTGGGATTCTCTGTCTCCCCCTCGCTGTGTCCCTCCCCTGGTCATGCTCTTTCCTCTTTCAGAATAAATAAATAAACTTCAAAAGAAAAAAAGGGTCAAAAGGAACATAAAGGATAACTACAGTAAATAGCACATGATTCATCTTTCAGCTAACGTCACTTCTCCCTCCTTACTAATAGCTGGGTCATAGACTACATACATAAAGCAGGACCTCGTTGGGTCACTGGTAAACCACTGCTTTCCTAGCCTAAGTACAGTTATATTTAGCAGCAATTCATGCCCAAATATGGTGTTCCTGATTCATCTTTGGTCCCTGGCCTTAAGGCATATTATCTCATTTATAAAATCTCATTCATTTTCCCTTCCAGCCAGGCATATTTATTTTCAATTTGGCAAAGCTGGTGTGAGAACTGCAACCTACTTTATGCAAAAGGAAACACTTGACCAGCCCACATTGAATAGATTATAATAACTTGCTCATCTTTCCCATCAAGATGTTCAATACAGGTTATTAAGAACATACATCACATTTTAAAAACTCCTCACAAGGTGCTAGACAAGAAATCTGGCTACTCAAAAATAATTTAGGCACGAAGTAGGACAACACCCTTTTCTTCAGCATTCATACCTATTCTGGTATGCCCAAATTTGGAAGCAGCTCCAAGTGAACGCTTGAATAAACGTAACGTTTGCAATGCACCACATAACAGAATGCTAACGTTATACCATTGGGTGTCTGTTACATAACAACTTTCAAAAGTATCAGTGATTATTAACAGACTCACTAGATGTTTATAATCTCCCTCATTGTGCGAGCAGCCCTCTCGTCACGCTAATTCACTCAGCCGCACATTTGATGGTGTTTTCAAAACCAAACTCCTCTACAACCCTTCTGTGCCATGTCTTTTCTGAACCAGGGCCTTCTCCATTGAGTATGGCCATTCTGCAGGGGTCTTCTAAAGATCCACCTCGGGCTGTCTCTACACCAATGGTCTCAGACCCAACAATCCTCCCGTCCAAGGAAGAGGATCAGAAGAAGGGCCAGCCTCACGTGTGACATCCGGGAGCTCACAGGCCCTGGTGAAGGTGTGGCTGATACCCAGCTCCTGCTAATTTTTCCCACGTAGAACCGAAGAGTCTGTTCTTTGCGAGGGTCTTTGCAAACTTGTTTGTTGTGAATCCCCAGGCCTTTTTTTTATTAATTTTTTTTTCAACGTTTATTTATTTTTGGGACAGAGAGAGACAGAGCATGAATGGGGGAGGGGCAGAGAGAGGGAGACACAGAATCGGAAACAGGCTCCAGGCTCCGAGCCATCAGCCCAGAGCCTGACGTGGGGCTCGAACTCACGGACCGCAAGATCGTGACCTGGCTGAAGTCAGACGCTTAACCGACTGCGCCACCCAGGCGCCCCCCCCAGGCCTTTTTAAGTTAAGTCCTGGCATTTGATTCTCCTTCCCACCGCCCCCCCCCCCTTA
>NW_024412405.1:7018844-7098581 GCF_014898765.1 Herpailurus yagouaroundi | reverse complement strand
AACCCAGCCCTGCTGGTGTGGTGTGCATGGATTTCTATAAGCAACCCCGATGCTCTCTGATACAAAGCCATCTTCCATTTCCAGCAGTTGAGACAACCTTCTCAATGCCAGATGACTACCTCATGCATTTTTCACTTCTGGTTTCCTTCTTCTTTCCATTTTCCCCATAACAAACCTCTGTCCTCTGACCCCTCCATTCACCTCATTCTTACCCTTGATTTTAATATCAGCCAAAAGCTGTCTAATCCTGGATTCTCTGACCACATCTGACTCTCTCTCTTCCTCTCTCCCTCCTTGGAATCGCTTTGGCTTTATTTTCTGTACCATATTCATTTGACATTTAATAGAATAATAGAAGTAGTAAATTCAGTCAGAACTTGGACACCGTGTAGCCCAGCCCTATCACTGGCTAGTGGTCCAGACACAAGAACTGACTTATCTAACACAAGTTGAAGATAGAGGAAAAACTCAAATCCTGCTTATAAATGCTTCTTCCGTTTATCTTGCCTTGTCAACAATATCCAAAACTCCAGAAAGACAGGAACCATACTTTAGGCTTCTCCTATATCCACTTTATGACAATACCAAATGCAAGGAGGTATGGAAATGTTTTTTAAACTTTAGGGAGCCGAAGGATTCTTATGACTTTGCCCCAAATTGAAGCACTGACATTCGGTCAGAGACAGAGAATGAATCTGTTTCCATAGAGGGTTCACAAACCCATGATCTGTGGGAGTGCAGACTGGGCTCCAGTCCCCCACCTCCATTTGGTCTGGTGCTAACTTTGGAGCGCCCTCCCACCTCGCACGAAGCTGAATCCAGGTGCCATCTTTCTCTTGATGAAACCCATAAATGCTGGTTCCACAACTGGGAGAGCCACCTTGACTGATGCCAAGGTCACTCCAGGCTGCTGTGATGATTGCACCAGAGTGGCTAAGGTTGGATCAATCCACCTTCTACCACTTTACGTTGCAGTAGTGGCTATGTCATCTGGAAAACTAACCCTTTTCACTTTCAAATGTGGATTTGTTGATGTAGATCTCACCGTTCACCTCGTGTTCTAATATCACTTTTGTGATAACTGCAGTTACGTATAAAGTTGTGATGAACCTAATTAGCATGCTTATGCATATCAAGGCCACCACAATGATACAATATATTCAACTGGTCAATTTGGTTAACCCACCAGTTCTTGACCCTTCCAAACAAACAAATGTGTACTGTTTCCCAGTACGAATGTGGTCAGTGAATTTGAGAAGCCTGTTTTTTGTTTTTGTTTTTTTTTAAAACAGGCTTGAAATGTTCTCTCCTTGAGTATCATATGACTATCATAATAACTTTTTGGGTTATATGAATCATGTTTTTCTTTCTTCATGCTTTTTTGAGAACAAAATCATATGGAAACAATGAATAAGAACCGTAGAACTAGTCAGACCTGAGTCTGATTCTCAAATCCACAGTTTACCTGACCCTACCGATCACAACTTACCAAGTATGTTACAATGAATTACTTCCCTGCTGTAAGTATAAATACACAGTACACAACACTAGCACTAAATGAAGATCAAAAACATGTCTGCCTCCCTGTTCGCTCTAGGTGTTTACAAAACATAGTATAACTCGGCTACCACTGTGTACAATGGGGAAATAGGCTCACTTTCTCTATCAAAAACAAAACAGGGAGAATTTTAGCTAAGGTGACTTAGATTAGATAACAAAAAGGACTTCCTGGATGCTTACACTAATCAACTGAAAGATCATTTAAGTGGTGGCTTTCATGCCCTTGATGGGAATTAGTGAGAAAGGCACAATTAACTTAAGAGGATGCCTTCTCTGGGATTATTCTCGGCAAAGTGTGTGCCTTAGTATTTCTACTTCCACAGAAGGACCCAGCTACATCTTAAAGAAGGCTTGCCATTAAATGATGGCACACGATATAATTTTTTTAAAGCACAAGATGAAATGGAAAACAAAATATAAAAGCAGTCTTATGATCTTGAAGTGAGCCCTGAGACTCAGCTTCTATGGCTCATATCCCTTCTCCTTCTTCCATTTTCACACCAGAATTGAAAGTATGAACGCCACGCTCAACTTGTAATGACATCAGGGAAAATGGAGACTTGCGTGAGGCCTCCGCTCTTTTGTTAACCTGACAAGTGCCGCATGTTGGAGCTAATATGTTATTCTGTTCTTGTCTTCCACAACCCACGTGTCTCAGAAAACCGGCACACAGCAGAAAAACAACCTGGATTCTGGCCACATCTCCAGAGCTAAGCCAGACTTTGGTTCCTGCTGTAGAATTTCCTGACCTGGGAGTAAAAATTCCATACTTAAGCCATGCTGTCATTTAGATGAGTTCCATTGTAATGTCATATCTACAAACCAACATTTTCTGAAAAGGTCCTTGTTCCATTTGGTGCTTTCCTGAGGAAGTTTTATCAGTGTTCTGATGTACAGTAACCTGATAAGCCTTTACTTAGCACCCATATATCACTCCTTAACCTTTAAGGAAGACTACAGCCAACTATGCCTTCCCCATTTGGGTAATGATAAAGCATTCACCACTATTTGAAGCAGATTAACCAGGAAGCTTTCTGGCAGAAACTTGGGTTTCAAGCTTAAGTAAAACCTAATAATAATGTCAGGCTCTGCAGAACTATCCATGCATATATGCAAAGATTTGAATTTTGCAAATTTTGGTATACATGTGTTATCTCACAGACACAAAATCAGCATCGGATACAATTATGTTAGCTTAGATTGATGTGTCTTTATAGGAAAGACTTGGACTTGAAAAGCATAAGTAAAATCTCCAAGGAAAGTCAAGTTTTAATAATAAATACATCTTTTATAATGACTCTTCCTCATGCCTAGGCTATTTGCATTTTACGTATATATAACGAATGATGTTCTGAAGTGTTACGGTCAATGTTTTTTTTTGTGGTTTGGTGCATCATTAAAATTCATGTCAAATATTCTTAGGGATGCAAATATTTTAATAAAAATCATGGTGTAAAATCAAAAGGTATAGAGTGAACAATGAAAACAGTTTTACGATCCAAAATTTGAACCCTATCTTGTGCCACCTGATGGAACAGACTGAAGATTATAGGATCATCAGGCTAGCCACAGATTACGTGATGAAACGACCCACTGTAATCAAATTTTGAGAGGTCCTCATGTTTACTCACTTAAATTTAGCGTTTTTAAAAAATACTTTTTTATGCAGTTTATTTATTTTGAGAGACAGAGAGAGCATGGGCCCAGGAGGGGCAGAGAGACAGGGAGAAAGAGAATCCCCAGCAGGCTCTGTTCTGTCAGTGCAGAGCCCAACGTGGGGCTCGAACTCATGAACCGTGAGATCGCGACCTGAGCTGAAACCAAGAGTCGGACACTTAACTGAGCCACCCAGGCGCCCCTATTCACTTAAGTTTAGTAGGAAGGATTCTCCTTAGAAGAAAGTTGACTGGAACTTGGCCTTGACGGGTAGGTGATCATTTTTCAGGCTGTACAGGTGGAGGGACACCCTGGGCAGAAGGTGTGATAAAATCGAATACCAAAGTGTCAAAGAGAATGGTATATTCAGAGAATGGCCAATATTGTTCATGACAGTGGCCAGTGCACAGCTGAGAGCACAGGTCCGTGAGGACCTGAGAAGGGAAAAGGTGATTGGGCTAGATGTTCACACTCCTAATCTACCCTGCAATGGAGTGTTTGGCTTTGTTCTGCCAATAGTGGAGTGTTACACTCATTTTTCATCAGAAGATCAACCTGAGAATCAAGTGAGCATCACCTGCGAAGTCGTTAGAAACACATGTCCAAGCCCACCCCAGGCCTATGGGGTCAGCAGCACTAACGGGAGCCGAACCCCAGGAGTATATTTCAGTAGGACCTCCCAGTGATTCCTTCTTCTGCTTGATGTGCTAGGAGTCATCTAGACAGAGGGCTGAAAACAAAGCAGAGTAATTTAAAACCCTACCACAAGCTCAAATGCAGACTGACTCCTCTTTATTTTGACTGCAGAGGCACTTGTTTGTATGAATTATCGTCTTTTGCATCATGGAGTGTGTTTACCGAACTAAAACTATTCTATCCTTGTATTTAAGTACTATTAGCCTTCCTAGCAGTTCATACTAATAATGTACACGGTATTATAGGTTTGTCTGAAAAAAACTAAATATATACCTATATTTATAGACACAGTCCAGCACATTATTTAACTATAAGAAATAACTATCAGAAATAAATATCCCCCTACCGCTCCCTTGCAGGATCTTTACAAATGAGCGGTCACATCATTCATTCGTAGGCAGTGAAGGCACCAGAGGGTTGTGAAGTTTCTTCTAAACTGGTCCTCTTAGGGGAGCCTGGGTGGCTCAGTGGGTTAATCATCTAACTTCAGGTCAGGTCATGATTTCGCAGTTAGTTCGAGCCCCACGTCAGGGTCTGTGCTGACAGCTCAGAGCCTAGAGCCTGCTTTGGATTCTGTCTTTCTCTCTCTCTCTCTGCTCCTCCTCCTTTCTCTTTCGCTCTCAAGAATAAACGAACATTAAAAAATTAAAAAATAAAACAACCGTATTAAACTGGTCATCTTAGCCTGGACTGTGGCCACGGAGATGGGGCATTCTAGGCATTTCAGCAGAAGTGGAAAGGGAACACACAGGCATGTATTCCATGGAGTATGACAAAGCAGTTTAGACCCGCACGCATTTTGTGTTTGGATTAAACGGTACCATATTCTACCAAAAGTTCTGATGGGCTGCCAGGGCAGGACACAGCCCACTTCTCAACTCCTTGTGGCATCTTAAAATCTGTCTGGCTTCTCTCCGACTGCATTTGGTTTCCCTGAAGCATGTACACTATCAAGACTTTAAGACTGATGCCACACAGCTGTGAAACTTGACCTGTTAACATCCAGGCTTGGCCACTTCTGGTGACCTCCGAAGCAAAACATCATGTTTCATTGTAATATTTTCACAGGCTGTCAATCACCTTGACTGATGGGGTTGTGCACGGCCCCCTCTCTGCCCACTGCTGATGAATCTTTTCACTTCTCAGTTTATTTGAGTGTCAGAGCTGACGGGCAGACTTGGACACAGCTCACTGGCCCAGGTAACCGGTGCTGTTTACTTCTCTCATGTGTTCCAGTCACTGTAAGTGCTTTCAAGGGCAGGGGAAGTAAAACATTTCCCCAAATCCCGTGTAATTGTATTCTCTAAGTGTTTAACACATATTAGCACAGTGCATACACATCATGACATGAATTCCTAGCCAAGCAAAAGGTTTCTCATTGGCTTAGTAGCTTAGATGTTATAATTTACTGAGTAGTTTCCCTTGGTTTTTCTCAGTGTCATCTTTGAACCAATAGAAGCCCCCCAAAATTAAAAGACGCTGATGACGCGCATTTAGCAATTACAATTAAGATTTCAGAATCTTTGGGGGCATCCGGGGGCTCAGTCAGTTACGCTTCCGACTTCGGCTCAGGTCATGATCTCACGGTTGGTGAGTTCAAGCCCCGCGTCAGGCTCTCTGCTGACAGTGCAGAGCCCGCTTCGGATCCGCTGTCCCCCTCTCTCTCTGCCCCTCCCCCGCTCACACTCTGTCTCTGTCTCTCTCTCGAAGATATTAAATAAGCATTTAAAAAAAGAAAAAGAACACCTTTTGGGATCTTTCATAGAAATTTGGCATCGCCATGATGCCCCTCCCTTAGTGGATTCATCACGGAGCTGGATGGAGACTCGTCAGGGTTTTGGTTGAAGCTGGCAAATCACGTGTGTTGCCAGCTGCACCGTGCCACGTGCACGAGACCAAACATCGTCATGTTGGCCCATAACAAAGTGGAAATGGACACAGATAAAAAGTTGCCTCTTCACCAGAGGCCTATCAGATACCTGCGTATCAGATGAAGAGTTCATTGTGAGAGCAGCAAAGCCCACTTTCCCTTGTGTTTTAACTCACCTGTGTCTTTAGGTGGTAGTTGCTGCTTCTTAAGCCAGAATTGGCAAGCAGATGGGAGGAGGCTAGAAGTTAAAGGCTTATGAAAGCTGAAACCCACCTGAAAGTCAGCTGATGGTTCTACTTATTTTTATAGGTTTGTTCAGAGAGAAGAGAATTCAAAACTAGATGAGTATAGCTCAAAGACGATGCCTGAAATACCATGATAAGGTGCATTCTAGTCCTAAACTTCTGCGATTTTCATGTCAAGCATGAGCCTGTATCAACTACGCATAACATTAAATGAGCAGAAGTTAGCAGGTGAAGAAAGTGGGGCTATTTCTGCTTGTGTGGAAGATGTTTGGGCTTTGGAATAAAAGAGATTGAGGGGTGCTTGGGTGTCAGTCGCTTAAGCCTCTGGCTTCAGTTCAGGTCACGATCTTGAGGTTCACAAGTTTGAGCTTCGCTCATTGGGCTCTGTGCTGACAGCTCGGAGCCTGGAGCCTGCTTTGGATTCTGTGTCCCCCTCTCTCTCTCTGCCCCTCCCCTGCTTGTGCTCTGTCTCTCTCTCTCTCTCCCTCTCTCAAAAATAAATAAAAATTTAAATAAAAATAAATAAATAAATAAATAAGGTTAAGAACTGAGCCCCACTCTCCTACTCACTGTATCTATGGCAATCAGTGACAAACCACTTTCTATTGTGTAATGGTTTCACCATCTAGGATGTGGGGGTAACATTTTCTAGCAGGCATGGATCCTGGATAGATGCAATAAGAAGTCATTTGGAAATTTACAAATATTCCTACTTTGATCTAACTAATGGCTCATTTATATTCATATTTATATTTATGTTTATACTTATATTTCAATAAGGGACGTCTTTAGTATAAGACATCAACTCCTGAAACCTTTCGAGAAGCTTCTTATTTTAGTCACACCATAATACTCTTGTTCGTTAGCTCAACTCGATCTTGGGGGGGTGGGAGGGTGTGGAGGAGCGGAAATCAATCCTGGCAAGTTACGTAGCGCCTGAACTGTCAGCGAAACAGGAGAGAGATGTGGGAGTGAACCGTGTCGTAACAAATCCTCACATATATGTTTACGTATTTGTGCGTTTATGTTTGAAAGCATGTGTCCATCTGTGTACATGTGGGGGTGTGAGCCCATCAAGATCACAAGCCACCTCTACACATGCATAGGTTGTGAGACTGGGAAGGAAAATTAAAAGAAAAATACATCTTCTTAGAAAATACGCTCGCTCATAGTTCACAGCCACGGCAACAAGTAGGCGCCGGTTTTGCCGTGTCAGAGAGTAAAAGGGTCTCATTTTTTTGTGTGTTAGCGCTTTAAAATCAAAACTGCATGCACTGTGGACTGAGCCATAAACAGCCACAGAGGAGAGGTTTCTAACTTTGGGTTGTATATTACTATCCAAGGCCTCATAAGGCTGTGGGAAAGAGATAATAAAAATAATGTGGAATGTTTAAGATTATATATTTCCCAGCTCTTACATATTTATATCATCTTAATTTTCCATCAACACTCTCAACTACGCTTTTATGATAGAAATTCTGGCACAAATGAAACTTACAGATTCATTTAAGGAATACAGTGTCATTAGCCCGTGGAACCTCACCATGAAATTAAGGAGGACAAATACCTGAATTGGGATCTACCAAATAATGACTGCAATGAACAAAATTAACGAGAGAAGGAATTAACAACCATAAGAAGTGGACTAGCTTGGCTTATTCGTGAATAGAAAGCTTAAGGTCATCCTGACTGGAAGTAGGCAAAGAAAGAACACCAAATTAAACAAAAATACCTGGTGTGTGGAAACTATGTTCTCTCCTCACCGTGGGTACAAATTGTATTCATTCATGGAGTTTCCCTTTTAAGTCCCATTGCTGTGGTGCTTTCCACAATCACTGCCTCTAATTTCTTAAAAGGCGGAAAGCACTATTTTTCTTGTTTCACTCAATTCGACACTTTACTATGCGTTCACATTCCTCTAGAAATCTTTTGCATGTGTGGGCTTTACCCTCTCACTATTGATCTGACTTCTTTGTAGACAAGTGTCATGTAAGGCCTTCTGTATCCACCAGAGAAACCACGGAGTATGGTGACACATGACAGAGTACACAGGAAATGAATGTCGTGAAGAAAAAAAAAAAAATCTGTCGCACCAGGACATACTTCATCTATGCTCACTCTAGAAAATTTGGTTAATTGTCACTTTTCCCAACGCGATCTTAATGTATATGCATGTGTTGGGTAGAAACAGAAATCACAGGTCTTACTGGTATATAATTGGGTTGCATGGGTTTAAGAAAAAAAAAATGGAGTCATGCTAAATATTCTGAATTCCTACCAAGAGCTGATCATAAATAATGTTTAATTATCACCAGTATATAGAATATATTACTTCTATGTCACTCTAGAAGAATGATAGGCATGTGGTAGGCTTTTACCTAATTCCATGCAAAGACCCAAGCTAGTTTTATGCACTGACAGAACAAGATCGTATCTTTCATTTATCTTTGAAAGATCAGTTCTTAGGGAATAAAGAGTGGGTAGAGTCTACTGAAACTATGAAAAATGTTAGTAAGTATTAGGTATTGTATTTAATTCCCAAAGTATTTAATCTCCAGCCCGCCATCACTTTCAGGTCACACTCTCTCCCTTATGTGTCCACACATTTTAAAGAATGTTCAGATGGACAAGAGATAGCTGTAGTGTCCCTGTGCGAAGTCCTACTTTCGTATAGATAAAAAGGAAAACACAACAAAACCACCAAATTGCTTTTAAAATCTGCAGCTCCCATGACAAAATGGTATCTAAAGACAGTGCAAAAAGAACACATAGACTAGTCATGATGTATTAAGAATGCATTCGTTTAGGCATTCCATGTTATTTATATTAGCCACCATTTTAGAGAGAGAGTAAAGAATGAAGGCATATACCTCAAAAATGTTGTAGATCACCCAGGAGTGAGTAAGTGGGTCACTGACCCACAGCACAGGGGGTTTCGGACACAGTCTGGATTCCACGTGTGGGGCTTGTAATCACCATCTGAGGTATTTACCATCAAGGGAAACACAGCCATCTTTTATCCTACAATGTTCTAAGTCTTCCGTAGACAATATAAGCTCTCAAACACCACCTGGAGCACACTGAGGGCAGTATCTACATGCAGACGTAGATTCAAACATTCTTTAGTGACATTTTGAAAGCCTACTTGAATAGGAGCCCTTGATTTGACAGACAGTGCACTCAATCTATGCAGCTATGTGACTGAGGGAAAAAAATACAAGCTAAGATATACTAAAGGCTCAAACTAGGTCAAAACCTACTAGGAAGATTCATCTTCTTGTAGTAACTCTCTAGGGCCAGCGAGCGGGTAGTACAGTTTGGAAAAGGTTGAAGTGTCCTGGTCCGGCACCCTCCATGTACCATCCCTCTCCTGGCTTTTGAGAACCCCCCCTTTTCTGCTTCCCTAAGGCTCTCCTGACTATTCACAGCCCTCTGCTCTGATTCCCGCCCAGGCACACTTCTCTTCAAGATAACTTCCCCCCATCAGCCACTATCAAAATGTCTATCTCTTTAATGGAAATTATACCTGGTATTTGGAGAAAAGTAATCTGATTTTTAAGCCATCTCATGCTAACATGAAGGTGACTTTTCTGTAAGGCTTAAAATATACCAAGGGGGTGGTTGTATTTTAAAGAGAACAACTGTAGACCCAAATGCATTTGTACCTGCAAGGATTTCTTCAGGGAGGCAGAGGAAAACGTCTCCACTGTTGCGGTAGAGATTTCTGGATTTCTGGACTCTGTCCTGTGCCAGGGAGCACCTTGCTCCCCAGTGAGTGTGGCCTTGCAGCCACACCCTAACCCATTTAGCACATGGTGAAAAAGGTATACGTGTCCACTCTAAACTTGTTCTATTTATTCAAATTGGGTTTCATTCTTCTGAAAATATAAAGCTCTTAGAACCATTGTTAAGGAAATCTGCATTTCTGCCCATACTACTTCTGGCCACTTGAATACCCAGTTCAGCTCCTGAGAGCAGGACAACCTGTTAGCAAGTTGTTCAAATGTCACCTCCTCTGACAAAGTGCCCACAGATGGACTGAGCCAGACCTGGCCGCTCTTCCTTTGGAATATGGAAGGCTACTTTTCACATTTTTAGGTACTATCTTGCGTTATAATTACGTATCCTTGCCTTTATCCTATGTTGGAATGAAAGGTCTTTGAAGACTTGAAATCTGACGGATGCATCTTGACACCTCTCTGCCACCTTCGCCCTGGTCCACACTGGTGATCCATAAGCTTATGTTAATTAATGTAAGGATGGAATCCATCTAATCCTTCCAATATGTTAATAGCAGCTCCTCTATTTTATGAAAATACTCATACAGTGCAAGTTGCTAAATCCATCTCTGGCTAAATCTAAATGGATGGCAGAAAAATAAATGACTAAAATGAATGAAGTTGAAAGGTACTTCTCTTCAAGAAAAGGCCGATAAGGTCACACGCTTACAGCAAAACTTTATATGGATGTCTCTCTTCCTCTTCTACTTCTTTTAATAAAGAAGAAGAAATGTTTAAGAGTAGGGAAGTTCAAAAGGCAGGCTCAGGCCTTCCCTGTGATTATAGTTTGCCCTGTACTCTATTAAAAACAAGAGCAGGGATCACTGAAAATTTTGATTTAGCTGTTATGGAACACATCCCTTCTACTCAAATGTCTTCTGCATCCAAAATGAGGCCATTTTACCCATTAGTGGGGAAAAAAAATCCATTTTGCCTGTTTTTTGGGTTCATTTTCATCTCAGGGAAATAATACAAATCTTGGCCCTGCAGCATTTCCTGCGGCTTATTAACCAGCTGGACCTCAAGCCATCTCGTCCTCTCGGGGAAAGCATTAGTTCCCAGGAAATACACTTTGCCTTGATCATTATTGCATAATTAAGACCATTTTGTGTTCCTTCAATGTAACATATCAATTATTGAGGAGAAAGAGAATCCTGGGAAAAAGTGATGACATTGCTTTATAAAGAAAAAAGTTAAAAAAAAAAAAAAAAAGGAAGGAAAATGAGCAGTCCTAGGAGTTTAATAACTGTCCTTCAAAAGAAAACTAGCATCCAAAGGAAGTTGTTAAAGATGCTATTTTGATCACTCTACTTGCAGAAAATTTGGCAAAATGGATAAACAAAAAGAACACAAATACAACAAAGGAGACATGTGCCCTCAAATAAATTGTACAGAACGGGCCAAGTCCTTTGGATTGTAAACTGCAGGAGTTGAATATCATCTCTAATTGAAGTTAATAGCGAAGATGGGAGACGGTCAGGTTTAAAGAAAAAAAAAAAAAGCCCCCTTTGCTTATTCCTTCTCCATACGATCAATGGCCTTCCTTTGCATTAGGAAGGTGAGTAGAGAGACGGGGACGCTATTTATTCACATTTTGTGCGAGAACCTAATTCCTCTGTAAATCAGAGGGGGTCAGAGAGCAAGAAGCTGAAATCAAGGTGACAGAATCCATTTTAATAACGTGCTTAAGGAAGGAAGAGAATGTTGAATCCTGAAAATGGTTCCGATGGTTCTATTGTTTTCACCGGCTCTGCTTTGTGGCCTTTTTGTCTCGGGGCACATCACACTATAAATGATTCCTACCCACCCTCTTCCCTCCTTCACCATGGGCTCCACAGAGAAACAGCTGGGAACAGGCAAGTCTCACCCGGCCTGAAGCGGAGTTGCTCAAACAAGAAACAAACAAAATAAGGACATGAAGCAACAGAAACGACTCTTGAACTTCTGAAGGGAAGTAGACACTTCAAATGAACAATCTGGTCGAGCTGTCATTTGACAAGGACATTTCATCAGCGTATAGAGGATATGCTGTGTGTGTTTACATTTAAATTTCACACTCGTAAAAATAAAAATTCTGGGATTTTTGCTTTGGGTCATTCTAGAAACAGAGATTCTGAACAAACACTCCTCTGGTAGGATTCCCTTCAATATGTAGAGCTAGTGACATTTACATGGACTTTTTACACTGGAGTAAATTTTCTCAATATTGGGCCAGGCAAGGTCACATCCTGGGGAGTCCCCTGGCCATTTCCGGTTGTATACTTATTTTGTCTGGCAGTTGAGTATTGAATATCAGAATCAGCTGCTGATTTTATAGTGTTGGAAATTTTATGTAGAATTTTCTTTAAAAAAAAATCTGTGAACGGGAATCGTATAGTCAGTTGGCATCGGTCAAGGAAAGCTGAGTTATGGCAACCAATTATACGGGACTGACCCCTCATTTCATTGTGGTCTGCTCAGCATCCCCATGGTCTATCTACGGTCTTCCAGAAGGTCAAATTGATCCATATATATTAGAGCTTGGCCACTGCGCATTTGTATTTAAAACTGTTGATACAGCATGTCAAACCTTTTTGTTAATAATCAGTGCGGTAAAACCTATTAAACTATGGATTCTTTGATGGACGTGTAACCTGTATTATTGTAGCACATCACCGTGTGCAGCATGATCAGTGTTTGTTAACTAAATAGACTGCGATTTATTTTAAAGTTGTTCATAGCCCATCCAAAATTGTTTTGTGTTAATAACTAGGCTACGAAAAGCACTAGGGAGTTATAAATACTCATGTGATTTTACATATTCATCTACTTTCCAAATTCACAACATACGTCCCTGAAAACTTGTGTGCCCAGTGAGTCAGCAAACCTATTTCCAGGTATGAGAGTCAGCTCCTTTCCTGACGTGGCTCCATCAGGTCCAATCAAGTCACTTGGTGGACGAGACAGCATTTTTACCTTTGCCTGTTAGAGTTCCTTCCACATTTGACTGTGAGTTCAGCAGGCAATTTGCTTTGGCCTCATAAACTCAAAAATCACAACCTAAATACCCACAGCCTCTCTCTTAAGATAGAATAATCTACTACAATCACATGCTCCTCATAATCTCTGATTGGACAGATCATCTTGACAGCCCTCACTGCTTGATTGAATCATAAATGGTTATAATCACAATCTCTTCACACTTCTCCATTTTAGCCTGAATAGACAATGCGAGGTGTAGCCTTACCATCTGTCAACTCTATATATTTTAAGCAAATAATATACAGAGATGGATGTAAACAGACGCTGATAAAACAATCTGTCCATATGTATATAGATCACATAGAATTAGAGACACCCATCCCCGGGCTCCAGGGCTTTATTTTCCTTTTCATTCATTATCAGAAGCTTCCTGTGGCCTGTATCAAGGTTACAAGGCTTCTCCTCCAAAACCTCCTTGGTGCCTTGTGTCGTCTGTGACTGGGGATTCTGTCATTCCTCTTCCTTAAGTTTTAGCTTATTCTAACACGGTTCCTAACTCAGACGCAAACCTCGCTGCAATTTATATAGTCAGCTGTGTTCAAGAAATAGAAAAAAAAAATGAAAATAGGAGGGCTCGCTGTGCCCCTCTCAAAGGGATATCCTATCACGACAGCATATCCTGACGGCCTCAACTAGTGTAATCAGTCGGTCAAGACGTAGAAACTTTTCTGAATCAGCAACCTTTAAAAACATGAGTTGACATGGGGCGCCTGGGTGGCGCAGTCGGTTAAGCGTCGGACTTCAGCCAGGTCACGATCTTGCGGACCGTGAGTTTGAGCCCCGCGTCAGGCTCTGGGCTGATGGCTCGGAGCCTGGAGCCTGTTTCCGATTCTGTGTCTCCCTCTCTCTCTGCCCCTCCCCCGTTCATGCTCTGTCTCGCTCTGTCCCAAAAATAAATAAAAACGTTGAAAAAAAAATTAAAAAAAATAAATAAATAAAAACATGAGTTGACAATATTAACGCTCGAAAAGCCGTGTGACCTCAGTTTCTTCATTTGAATGTCACATTAAAATATTTGCATCTAAAAAACGAATTACTACGTGCAGAATCACAAGTGTGTTTAGGGATGCCGCTTTATCTCCCAAATGTTGGCACCTGAAACTAAGCTTTCCAATTGCATTCTCCAGAAGGGACGTGTTTGAAGGCTTTTGAACTGAAAAGTAAGAACTTAAACCAAATTCCCACCAGTAAATGATTTTTAGTGAAATTAAACGACATTGTATGGCCCATCTAAATTATTTTTTTTTAACGTTTATTTATTTTTGAGACAGAGAGACAGAGCATGAACGGGGGAGGGTCAGAGAGAGGGAGACACAGAATCTGAAACAGGCTCCAGGCTCTGAGCTGTCAGCACAGAGCCCGACGCAGGGCTTGAACTCACTGACCGCAAGATCATGACCTGAGCCGAAGTCGGCCGCCCAACCGACTGAGCCACCCAGGCACTCCTGTATGGCCCATCTAAAGCGTACACTGATTCTATGCGAGAACAAAGTAAGCACACCATTATGTATACTTAGACGTATGCATTGATTAGATATTGCAGAAATTTTAGTAAAATTGAAGTTTTATTAACATATGAAATACCAGGAGGTGAAATCTATTTAAGTCAGGTGTTTCTCCCCGAAGATAAAACTGGCTAAGTGTTTCTTGCACCCCGAACACCATTTAGTTTTGTTTTAGTGGCGATTGATTTCGTCATCACTGCTGGTCAGCTATATTATGGCTGTAGCTTGGTTACGGTAACTCATAAAAGAGCCAGCATGGCAAGACAATGAGGTTTCCAGATACTCAGAGAGATGCTTTTCACTTAGCAAAACATATAATATTTTCTGGGTTTGGCTGCAATGTTCTCGTTGGCGTAAGTATTGACTCTGTGGCAATCCTAACCCAGTCGTGCTTATTAACAAAGACCGGTATCACTTGTCATTTTTTTTACAGGGGCAGGGGTCGGGAGCTGCACTTAAAGGCAGATCTCGTCAAACTGCACCAAATGTGGGCTACTAAAAGTCTAAACCTCTGACAAGCAAAAGCATAAAAGGATCTTTTGACTTTTTTTACTTTATTTTTATGGATTTGAATGGTTTAAAATCACATTACCATGCAGAGCTGGAGTTCAGCTTGTAGGTAAGGGAGCACGCACTCTTACTGGGGCGGTCTTCCCCGCTGTCTGGGGGGTGGGAGGTGGGCGCTTATCCCTCTATCAGATAGAAAATTCTTTGAAACGTGTGTTTCCTTGTAAAAACACAACTACAGAGAGGTGACTGTCCACTCCTGCCCCGATTCCTGTCACTGTCCTTCCCCTGCCCTCCTAGCTTGCCTCCCCTCCCCCAACCCACTCTACACCCATCCCATCCCCCCACCACCACCGCCATACTGCAGGCTGAGAGACAGCTTCGAATGCTAATCTCATCTGGTCCTCACCAAATCCCTCTAATGGCTTCTCAGTTTTCTGGATAAATTTCAGACTTCTTGCCTAAATGAGCCCCTGGATTCTCTGACATCACTGCCCTCTGCTTTCCATCAACTGGGGACTTTTTTTTTCTCCCTTCCTTGAATAGTTCTAGCTCCCATCTGGTCCAGCCTTTCCCACTGCTTGTCCCCACTCCTCAAATACCCCCCCTTCCCCCCACTCCAAGCCAGGCTCCTGTGTCACCTTAACCTACAAGATTCTTTCAGCTCAGTCAGGAACTCTTCAGGAAGGCTTCCCTGATTGCCTACTTTGAGCTAGTTTTAATGTCTCAATCTGTCTCTTTCAGAATAATCATCTAAATTTGAATCAATGATTAATATGCTTATCTCATTAATACTGTTTTCCCAAACAGGACTGTAACCTGAGCCAGAGAGCTCTTAACCGATGGATTGTTTTGATCATCACTATGAACTCAGAGCCTGGAACAATGTGATTGTACGTAATGGATATTCAATAAAGATATGGTGTATCAAAGAACAAATATTTGCCCTTATGGGGAAGCAGAGTTTTGTGGCACCTTTATGAATCACATTTTCCATGTAAGAACTACCTTGAAAAACAAATTTTACACTGTGACACCGCTGGTTTATTTGTTCCATTTAAACATACTGACTCTGGGGGCGCTTAGGTGGCTCGGTCAGTTAAGCATCAGACTTTGGCTCAGGTCATGATCTCGGGGTTCATAGGTTCGAGCCTCGTGTCGGGCTCTGCACTGACAGCTGGGAGCCTGGAGCCTGCTTGGGATTCTCTGTCTTCCTCTCTCTCTGCCCCTCCCCACTTGTATTCTCTCTCTGTCTCTCAAAAATAAACATTAAACAAATTTAAAAAATAAACATACTAACTCTGAAATATATTTAAATTTAGGAATATAGTGAATGGATCGATAAATAACGAGTGAGTCATAAAGATTACCAGAGTATACCAAAAGAATGTCCTTCCCACCAAAAAAAAAAAAAAAAAAAGGACAATTTTCGAGGCAATGTTTTTTTTCTTTTTTTTTCTTTCTGTCTTTTTTAAAATTTATTTTGAGAGAGAGAGCAAGTAGGGGAGGGGCACAGAGAGAGGAAGACAGAATTCTAAGCAGGCTCTGCACTGTCAGCACAGAACCCCATGTGGGGCTTGAACCCACAAACCATGAGATCATGAACTAAGCCAACATCAAGAGTCAAACGATGAACTAAATGAGTCACCCAGGTGCCCCCTAGGAGTTTTTTTTCAAAACTAACTTTAAATTATGGTAATAATCATTCTAAAGTATTACTCGAAAATCCAGATATATGTACTATTTTCTAAGCTCCCATGCTACAAGTTTAATTTTAGAGAATGTCAACCATCTATTAAGTGCTATTGGAATAGCACAGCATAATGACATTATGAAAGAATGGGTTTTTCTCCCTCTAGATACTTAATAGATCCCAAACAAATCACTTAAACCATAAAAATAACAATTAAATATTGTTATTTTTATATTGTTAGAAATATTAAATTAGATATTGTATATGTACAAAAGTCTGTAGAAAAAATATAATAAAGAAACACTGTTTTTTATTATTCAAATACTATCAATGTGATTTCAAAATTAGTCTTACTTTACATTTTAGGACAATTAAGTAAAACAGTCAGGAGTCTGTGTGGCCTTGTTGTAGGTTAAATTTAACCTGCTGTTTTCATATCAAAAATACAATTTCCAGACATCTGACAGATCTGAAGACATACACATTGCTATTTGTTTAATACTTGGTAAAGTTTCAAAGATATTGCTCTTTTGAGTTACTTTTAAGTATGAGATTCTATCCAAACCTTGAAATATCTTTTGACTTTTTATTTGAAAATGCGCATGCATGTGTATTCATGAAGGGCAAAGAAATGATAAATGTTCTCATCTGAGTTAGAACCAAAGACAGTGTAGGCAGCTGCTGTGAGCTTCCTTATTGCAATTTTGGCCCAACATGAGCTGGAAGATGTTGCAAGCATTAAAAGGCTGCACCCTAGTCTCTGTCACCTTCAGCTATGACTTCCCTTCTACAAAAGCCATGGAACACCACATAAGAGGATTCAGGTTTATGCATCTTCTAGCCATTACTTGATTACCTTCTACAACCTCAATAGATTTTTCCAGAGCCTGATAAATTTTGAGACACTATTTGATATTCTACAGCGGTCACCCCCCTGTAGTCACCCCCCCCACCACCGGTGTTCAGGTATTCTCCTTGTACTCAGATAAGTTTTCAAAAGAATTATCACAAAGAGTCACTTTTTTAAAAAAGAGTTACTTTTCAAAGTCGAAAGAAATTTTCCATCTCAAAATGCTCTGAAATGATCAATATGGAAATTTACAAGAATACAATTCTTTAGACTGACATCAGATACATCCTGTTTCGATCACGATATCAACAGAAGCGTCACCTCATCCAGGGTTCAAATTATTTCTTCACTAAACTGCACCCTCCTATCAAAGATCAATGCTTACCTCTCATAGTCAGTAGGGATTTTAATGTAAGCAGAACAGTGCTTTTTGTCCCTACAGGTTTTCTTTCCAAATGGGGAAGAAATGGTAACTATTAATCAATACAAAATTTAATGCTGGTGGAAGAAATGAGTGCTTGCTCAAAGCAGTATTTTTAGAATCCACATTTAATCTTTGGCATGGAAAAAAAAAAAAGTACCTTCTGCCTAGAGGATCATTCAGACCCTTTGCATTTCTAGAACCGTATGGAGCTATAATCTCTTTTCCATAAACCCCAATTCCAGAAGGTCTTTAGTCCCGGAATTATGTTACAGTCTCTTTAAAACCAGATTTGGAGAGACGGTATACAAAAATTTTTTCAATGAATCCTTAGCTAGCTTTAAATTTTATATGCATACTTTTTCCTATCTTCGATATTTAATACACAAATAGAATTTATTTCCACACATTTGGCCATCTTATTTCTGTGCAGAATTATAATGGGTGTGAGTTTAAGAGAACTCTTGCATTAAAAAGGCTATTTATAAAATTTTCCTGTAGACGCTCATGAAAAAAGAATGGTATTAACCAACCATATTGACCTGTAACTCTAGACACCGTTCCTCTGTGAGACTGGCTGTTCATACAGAGATTACTAAAATAGAAATTGTAAACTTATTTCAATTAAAGAATATTTCAAATTTTAAGATCAAATATTGGTGATAAGTGTACAAATTAGCGTATGGAAAAGAGCCAAGCATATTTAGGGAGCCTTCATTATTAAAGGAAATTGGCAGTCAACGGAGCAAACTTAATAAACTGCTGGTTGATATAATCTTAGACTATGTATTTCATTAATTTAAGATGTGATACATTTTATATATTAGTGTGATGATTACTATCTAATCTCTTTAGAACTTTTCATAGTTCAGTCCAAATCCCTTTGTTACAAAGAACATCTATAATTACACTGAGAAAATATTTGAACAGTATAATTTAGAGGAATCAATGTGTCCATTTCAATACAGTCCTCTTAAATTATGATTATAAAAATTAAAAACATCACAAATACTTACCAAGAAAAATCCCCATTAAAATGTCTGTTTATACTGCACACATGTTCAAGTATTTTTTTATCAATGTGTTTTTTTTTCTTATAAAAAATAAAGGAATAGCCAATGTTTATTAAAATATTTAGGTATAACTGTATACCACAAAACACACTAGAGATGTAAAAAAAAATTTTTTAAAGCAGTTAAGACGCTATTTTTGACAACACACTTGGTTAAAAAATAAAAGAATTATAATATCCAGTGCTGTTGAGTTCGTGTGGCAATAGTTGCAGTAAAGAAGCAGTAAGAATATAAATTGATACAAAGCTTTGCACAGCCCTTTGGCAATGCTATCTTATTTTCTTTATATATGGCGTATGACTTACCAGTCTGACTTTAAAAACTCTAATCTTCAGTAGTGTGCAGTATATCCTGGGTGGAGAATATCAGAGATAGACTCATGGACCAACAAACTGAAAAACAAATGGCTAGATGCTCACGAAGGCACCACTTCCATTGGAAGGAAATATACACAAATCAGATAACCATGCAGTGACTAATTGACACATGGAAATACTATATAGCCATTAAAAGGAATGAGCAAATCTGTGCGTACTGATAAAATAAATCCATGAAGGCATGGAGAGACACATACCCATAAGAATAAAAAAAAGTTTAACAAAATACGTATCGCTATGTCAGAGAGTAAGGTAATATTTGGATCAGCAACATGTGAATTTTTTTTAAGATTTCTCAACTACCAGGAAAAAGACAGCTCTGAGCAGAGGCCAGGAGGACAGAGCCTTTGAAGAATCAGGGTGACAGACAGGAAGCAAAGAATCCTGGAATAATAGAGAGATGTTTCCAATGAAGCCTGGCTTGAACTGGTCCCATAGCATTTACAACATTCAATTAGTTCAATTAGACAATTTAGTTAAAACATTTCCCCAAAAATGAGAGGATAAAACCTTTCTTTTTTTTTTTTTAATGTTTATTCATTATTTGAGTCAACAGAGCATGAACAGGGGAGGGACAGAGAGAGAGGGAGACACAGAATCTGAAACAGGTTCTAGGCTCTGAGGGGTCAGTACAGAGCCGATGTGGGGCTCGAACTCATGAACCCCGAGATCATGCCCTGAGCTGAAGTTGGATGCTTAACCGACTGAGCCACCCAGGTGCCCTGAGCATAAAACCTTTCTTATGTAATAAACAAAAGGCAAAGTCTACTACCATGTAGTAATTGATTGGTAAGTAACAAGGCCAAAGAAAGAATAAAAATAATTGATGCTAATAAAAAATTACTTTTATAATAGTTTTCTTCTCCTTCAAACTAATATCCAATCATATTGAGTATTTTCTGTTTGGGTTTAGAGTTCATACCAATACTAATACTGTCTTAATTTGTTTCTTTTAAGAGTATTTCTTAGGGGCGCCTGGGTGGCGCAGTCGATTGAGCGTCCGACTTCAGCCAGGTCACGATCTCGCGGTCTGTGAGTTCGAGCCCCGCGTCGGGCTCTGGGCTGATGGCTCAGAGCCTGGAGCCTGTTTCCGATTCTGTGTCTCCCTCTCTCTCTGCCCCTCCCCCGTTCATGCTCTCTCTCTGTCCCAAAAATAAATAAACATTGAAAAAAAAAAAGAGTATTTCTTATGCCTTTCTTTAATATTTTCACATTTTTCATTCTCTCGAGGCAACATGTCTATGGACTTCAAAAGTCAAGAATTGGCAGATAAATATTTAAAATCTCAGTTTGAATCGTATCTTTTCACAGGCTTTTTGACTGCTGGCATTTATATCTGCTTCTTATTTAAAACCCTCTCAATTCCTAAACTGAAGTATTGGATTACTATTCACAATGACAGTTTGGAAATCACTGAAAAGAGATGCACATTTTTCTGTGTGTGTGTGTGTGTGTGTGTGTGTGTGTGTGTTTAACCTTTAAAGCAAACGAGTTTAAGCATGCCGGGGTATGTATTTCTTCAACAATCAAGTTGCCCCTGCAATTGCACACTCTTAACTCTGTCTTTCAAAAATAAATGTCCTTTGAGAAAAAGTGGTCAAGCACTTCTCTCCCTGCCAAACTATTTCTTCCCCAGGGCACTATTTCCCAATTATCCTTTCTTGTCATCATCACCTTCTTCTTGTCTGGGATCATCAACATTTCAACCAAGTTTCTGTGCTGCAAAGTCACTGGGAAAACCAGGACCCCACACCAAGATGATCATCTCCCAAACACACAAAACGACAATGGGGCAAGAGAGATCAAATACTTCGGATAGAAAACTGGGATGTTTGTCTCCATAGGTGGCCTAAATGTCTAGTCTGATTAGGAACACTCTTTTAAGCACAAAACACTACTTGCCTTGATAGGGAATCCTAACAAAGTATGAAAGCATCTGCCCTGAACCAAAAGGAATGCAGAAAATGAAATATGACTCAAAACGGGGTCCGTCGAGCAACTCTCCGAACAGATGCAATTTCTTTCTTTAAATACATAAAACATGTACTTGATAGAAGACCAAGGCACCTCATATACTACATTTATTTTTGCAGACACCTACGTTTCATTATCTGCCATTCATCAAGAAATGAAGCGGTGGAAAGAACTTGAAATGCAAAATGTTCAATTTCAATTTTGTTTTGGGCAACTGCGGAAGTGGCTTTTTTGGATATTTCTCTAACACAATAAATGTATACCCTACAGCCAAGGAGACTGTATAAATTTTCCCCTGGCAGAGCTACTATTTCCAATACTACTCAAGAGGATATTTTATCTTCGCTGTGTGTAGAAATATACATCTTCAACATTCATTAACATTAGCATTTATTTTGGTTCCTGTTATGCATGCATATACGTGCTTTTATTTAATAATGTTAGCTAACATTTCCCTTTTTTTTGGTAAATAATGATAGCATAATTTGAAAATTTTGGCCCTGATCCCAGACATGGGTCAAGCTAATATATGAATACATGTAGTCCGGTTTACTTTTTTATTAGACTTTGCTGTTAACGGACTTTATTTTGGAAACATATTATTCATGCTGTACGTTCTAAAAACTATTCTAGGGGCGCCTGGGTGGCGCAGTCGGTTAAGCGTCCGACTTCAGCCAGGTCACGGTCTCGCGGTCCGTGAGTTCGAGCCCCGTGTCGGGCTCTGGGCTGATGGCTCAGAGCCTGGAGCCTGTTTCTGATTCTGTGTCTCCCTCTCTCTCTGCCCCTCCCCCGTTCATGCTCTGTCTCTCTCTGTCCCAAAAAAATAAATAAACGTTAAAAAAAATAAATAAAATAAAAATAAAAACGATTCCAAAGAAGACAAAGACTTGCTGTTGTTGTTGTTGTTTCATAGTTAATCATAATAAGAAGGAGGATCTAATTTGGAAATTCTAATTTGCAGCGTATATATTTTGGATAACGTGGGAGGCTTAAAATTATGTTGGGCATGATAAATTTTTTCTCGCTTAGTGTCTGGCATGAAATCATGTTTTCCTTTATTATTTTTGCTTGTCTCAGAACTTGAGAAAAAGGAAAAGTATGCATCTGCAACTAAAGAACGAGTAATAACAGATTTATAATATGTAGAACTGAACCCAAACTATTTCTCCTAATATTTTTTGGTTTGGTTTTATCTCAAAATACCATCACCCTTCTCTCAGACATCAAATTTAAAATCTCAGGGTTGGGGCACCTGGGTGGCTCAGTCGGTTAAGCGGCCGACTTCGGCTCAGGTCATGATCTCACAGTCCGTGAGTTCGAGCCCCGCGTCAAGCTCTGTGCTGACAGCTCAGAGCCTGGAGCCTGTTTCAGATTCTGTGTCTTCTTCTCTCTCTGACCCTCCCCCGTTCATGCTCTGTCTCTCTCTGTCTCAAAAATAAATAAACGTTTTAAAAAAATTTTTTTAATAAAAAAAATAAAATCTCAGCGTTACTTTTGACTCAAGGCATTTTGCTTCTTTTTATTATTTCTATGCTTATAGATCCAACTCAATGTTGTCCCTCTGTTGCTTTTAACCTAAATCACTTTAAGAGTTTCTGATGGTTTTTCATGATTCGCTTTTTCTTTCTAATCTATCATTCCTTTTGATATCAGTACAACTTTGGTCATGATATTTGCTTCCTTTTAATTGTTTCTCATTTTCTAATGAATCAAGTTCAATGGAGCATTCAGGTGTCCTGATGATTAGACTGCCTATCCCTATAAGTTTCTTTTAGTTATTTTTAAAGATACTCATCTCAGGATCACATGCATGAGAATCAAATTCACTATACTGGGAATGAACATAGGTCTTGAATTGCTCTCAAATTTATGGAATTTTAGTGGTATAATACCACACTGGTCACATAAACCAGTAGCTGGCTAACAACAGTTGTTAAATATACATTTGTAGAACAAATGGATTATTAATTCTTTGTATGACTAGCTTATTCTCAAGGAAGCCTTTTTTGATCACCTGAACATCAACCTCCCCTCCTCCACCGCCTTTAAAATATTCTTCACAGAGCTTAATACAGTGTGAAATTATCCTACATCTTTGACATTTTTTTCTAACTGGCATATCAGCAACATAGAATATAAGCTGCATTAAGAGCAGAGCCCTTGTTTTTATATTTCACCAGAGTCTTGGTGTCTGCAGTAGCATCTGGTAAAGAGTAGGGTCTCAGAAAATATTTGCTAAATGGTGAAATGAGTCCTAGGAGTAGTGGGAACAAAGTGGATGAATAAGCGATTATCGCAAGGATGCTCTCAAATTTTCTGCTATCCAGTCTAAGGGTCCAGCAACATCTCTAGGAACTCGTGGCTTACAGACTTCTCCGGCTCAACTGCAAAGATTGGCAAGCCTTTTAACTAAGAGCAGAAAGCAGAGTGTCATGCTGAGATTCAACATTTCAGCCCTCCAGCTCACAGAAGAGCCTGGCTTGGTTCTAGAGGAATCTGTGAAACAACTTTCTGCAGCAATGGAAGTGGTCTGTATCTGTACCCACCAATATGGTAGCAGGTGGACAGGGCTGTCGAGCATATGGCGAGGGCCATTCAGGAACTGAATTTTTAACATTAATTTAAATAGCCATATACTGCTAGGGGCTCCCATATTGGACAGTGTTGTTCTAGAGTGTATCGTTCTCCCTCATAGTCAGATCTGGCCATGGTTCCTACCATGACAGCTATATCCTATAAAAGATGTTCTAGGAGCCATTTCCACATTTTATGATACTTAGAGCAAAATCCTACTTTCACTGAATAAGGTTCCAGTCCATGAGGATACCTGGGTTTCCCCCACATCTACCTCCCTTAATTTAGAGTCTGTCTCCCCATGATGCTTTCCCTCGTCCTCTTTCGCTTGCCAGTGCTGTGATGTTTGCACAGAGCCTTGTGCGTGGAGTCAACTGTGGGAAGTCTCTAGAGATGGAATGAGCTCCCACCTTTCCAACTAATGAAGCGCAGGCCAAGCCCTTGAGGTCCCAAATCACCCTAATCCCTCCTGAGTATCCGGGCAGGGCGCCTGCTAGAAGAATACGCCCGTGTTCTTATTTCTGGCCTGGAGCCAGCTCCTAACTGATGCTACCTATAGCTGCCCTGTTGAGTCTAGCAAGACACTTAAGTCGGGGGTTTGTCATCGGACCATACCAGAAATGGAACTCCAAACAGATATCCTCTGGCTCAGCCAGAGGATCACTTGGGAACCGCAAACTCTAATGTGTGAACAATATAAACAGTCCACTATACAAACAATCTCTCCTGCCAAAGTCTATAGGCTTATTCATTCCTGATGTTTTCCATATTTCTCACAATTGCATCCTACAAATTGGCATCAGGCGTGGCAAACTATCATTTTTAAAAATGGGGAAACCTGGGCAAGACAAATCACTATCATCTTGAATGTCTACATGCAGGGCCTTAGTAAAATAGCCAAACTACTTCCAATGAGAATAATGAACATTTATTTAATAGCTTAGTGTGTGCAAATGGATTAACCACAGTGGTATGGATCTTGAGTCGGATTCACAGTTTTGAAGGATTTGGGATACATCAAACATAGCATCACGTCTGCCAAAGTGACAGCTGGTGTGCCTGAATTCATCCTAAAACCTGTGTCACAGACTGCAAGTCACTGAGATGAAAATGAAAACAATTAATTCTGGGCAATTCCTAAGTGACCCATGTTTGGCTCAATACATTCCAAGTATTCAGACCATAGACATTTGAATGAATGTCAGTTTGAACAAAGAATAGAAGCTGAAGCCATAGATAAATTTTCTTTTCTTAAATACACATTACGTGCTCCATTAATGTTGGCTATTTTTACGCCCTTATGTGGGCCATCTAGTAATCTGAACGTTACCAACAATTTCTTTAATCTTTAATTCAAATGTAAACTGGGTTAAATACTTCATAGTTTTCCAATGCCATTGTCTCTGAGAAAGTCTAAAAAGTCTTTAATCTCTATTGCTATGTGACTTTTAGCTTTTCTATTAATTTAGATTCTTCCAGAAGCTAGATTGAACTGTGGTAAAACAGCATAATGCTTTGGACATGTTTTTAAGAGTAGAGAGACTTCAACTAATTTGCAAGATATAGGACTCTGATTTTTCCAATTAAAATATAACTTTTGGTTGCTGGAGTGTCAATAAACGTTCACACTTATAGTTCAGAAAATGCAACCGTGTGAAACATATAGATTTTTTAAAGTTTATAAACAGAGATATCTTTCCATGAAAAGCCAAAAATTAAATCCCTTCCTTCAATTTCATGCTCTATTTGTGTGAGGCAGGAATGTGAGGTCGTGTTTGTGCTTTCACGTGAAAATCTGGAAAACAGCACCTTGTCAATACCTACATGCACAACCCAATCTGGGTCTATCACTCCTAACTTAATTAATTATCTGTCAATGTTAATTTTGTTAAATCTCTAGAGAGTTGTGATTTTTTTTTTTAAAAAAAGGAATAAGCTAATTATAGCTATCTCATAGAGCTTTTCTAAACTATCATAATTAACTTAAAATATCACATGCCAAGATATGGCCTTATGTTAATTTACTATCGCTGCCACAGCAAACTACCACGTATTTAAGTGGTTAAAAAGCACACTTATTCATTATCTTACAATTCTGTACATCACAAGTTCAACACAGGTCTCATCTAATTAAAACGAAGGTGTCAACAGGGTGGCATTCTTGCTGGAGGCTCCAGGAGAGACATAGCTTCTGGAAGCTTCTTGGGCTCCTTGGCTTTAGAGTCCCTTCCTCCATCTTGAAAGCCAGCAATGTTTTCTCTAACAGACCTTGCATTATTATCCCTCCCTCTGACAACAGCTGGGAAAATTCTCTGCTTTTAAGGACTCATGTGATTAGATTGGACCCACCAGAATAATAATCCAGGGTACTCTCCCCATTTCAAGATCCTTAACATTCATCACATGTGCAAATTCCCTTTCGCTACGTAAGGTAAAATATGCACAAGTATTAAGACTTAGACATCTTTGGGACATTATCATTCTGCCTTCCACAGCCCATGATAGCTTAATAAACACTTTCCTTAACATTTTTCTAAGTTGAATTTTATTTTGCCCAAAAGGTGCAGACAATCAGAATTTGCATGCTAACTTGTAGATATTTAGATACTTGGCTCATCCTACTTTTAACTTCTGACCAATATTAATGGCTACTTGAATATTCTGGCTACCCAAGTAATTTTATTTACTTTTATTTAGTAGGATAATCTTATTTGAATTAATAGACTGTCTCTCACAACACTGAAAAATTATGTTAGCTGAGGGTAACTGATATGAAACAGATTTAAAGTCCAATCAATGCCTCACGGAATAATTCGAGAAGCAAAATAATTAGAAACAATTTTCTTTGTAAGGCGTGCAGTATGTTAATTTCTTCCACTTAGCCTTTAACAAAGCTAAGAATGTTGGAATGAAAACAAGTTTATTGTCTCCTAATGATGGCCATGCCTTGGAACACTATTTCCTCCAGAGACTTGTCCCTAGTTTGTGGCAACACAATAAATTGTTATGAAAATAACTGTGGATAAACAGAGTGTAACAACATCAAAAGGAGAGGGATCTTGGAATAAATATCTCTTTCATGCTAATCCTGATAGCTGTACAAATACATGAATGAGGAATGTTGAGACAGCAGAGAAAATTTTTCCAAATGTATATTTCCATCAGATCAAGCCTCAATTTAAAAACAAGTGTAAACATGAAACGATGCTCAACGTCACTCCTCATCAGGGAAATAAAAATCAAAACCACACTGAAATACCACCTCACGCCAGTCAGAGTGGCTAACATGAACAAATCAGGAGACTATAGATGCTGGGGAGGATGTGGAGAAACGGAAACCCTCTTGCACTATTGGTGGGAATGCAAACTGGTGCAGCCACTCTGGAAAACAGTGTGGAGGTTCCTCAAAAAATGAAAAATAGATCTACCCTATGACCCAGCAATAGCACTGCTAGGAATTTACCCAAGGGATACAGGAGTGCTGATGCATAGGGGCACTTGTACCCCAGTGTTTATAGCAGCACTTTCAACAATAGCCAAATCATGGAAAGAGCCTAAATGTCCATCAATTGACGAATGGATAAAAAAGATGTGGTTTATGTATACAATGAAATACTACTTGGCAATGAGAAAGAATGAAATCTGGCCATTTGTAGCAACGTGGATGGAACTGGAAGGTATTAATGCTAAGTGAAACGTCAGAGAAAGACAGATACCATATGTTTTCACTCATAGGTGGATCTTGAGAAACTTAACAGAAGATCATGGGAGGAAGTGAAGGGGAAAAAAAAGAAGTTGTAGAGAGGGAGGGAGGCAAACCATAAGAGACTCTTGGATACCGAGAACAAACTGAGGGTTGATGGGGGGTGGGGGAGAGGGGAAAGTGGGTGATGGGCACTGAGGAGGGCACTTGTTGGGATGAGCACTGGGTGTCGTGTGGAAGCCAATTTGTCAATAAATTATATTTTAAAAAAATAAAAACAAGCATAAAATGAGAAAAGGCACCAAAAGGCAATATGCTTTAGCATATATAGGCAGAAGTTGGTAAGGTATCTAAATTTTTCTATAGGGAGCAGAGATTCGTCATCCAGTTCAGGTACTTAAGGTACCAAATGGTTCAATAATATCAGTGCTGGACAGAATTGTAAAGGCAAAACAGCTGAAGGGCAGAATTTTCTCTGAAATTCCCTTATGATCCCTCCAGTCTTAACCTCCTAGATGCATCACGTTAGACCCTGGCTAAATCTCTCCACTTCATGTTACAAAACTTCCCTGCTTTTTTTTTTTTTTTTTCAACGTTTTTCATTTATTTTTGGGACAGAGAGAGACAGAGCGTGAACGGGGGAGGGGCAGAGAGAGAGGGAGACACAGAATCAGAAACAGGCTCCAGGCTCTGAGCCATCAGCCCAGAGCCCGACGCGGGGCTCGAACTCACGGACCGCGAGATCATGACCTGGCCGAAGTCGAACGCTTAACCGACTGCGCCACCCAGGCGCCCCAAAACTTCCCTGCTTTAAAATGAATTCTCCTAGGCTTATGAGGGCCTTATGTTCTGATGCTGACAATGAGTGAAAAGTAACAGATCTTACAAACTCAAGGTTATACATTGCTTTCCAACTATGGTTTCACTACCAAAACATAATTAAAGTAGATTCAAACTGACCTTCTGGTAGCAACCCTTCTTTGGCCATCACAGCTCTGAGAGAAGAAGGCCCTGAATTTGTAAAACTAAAAAAAGAAAAAAAGGAGTATCAAACTGATTTTTGTGATACACAGGGGAAGCAACTGAAGGACATTTTCTGTAATTACCTAACCTATTTTCATCATATTTCTAAACACTCACAAGTAACACTTAATCTTCTGACAGTTGTGTTTTCCCAATTCCTGTTGCTGCAAAGAGAAACTCTCCATCTCCCTTTTATACCATACTGAGAAACATTTTTAAGTTTTCTATTTCTTGAGTGATTTCTTATTATTTGCTTTTATAACAAATTCCAACTGCTGGATTTCTACTTGGTTCATCTGCCTACTCATAATTCAATCTTTTTTTCTCGTCTGTAGGCTTGACATCTTCCTTTACTGAATTAATCGCCTTGCTCATTTAGAATTTTCTGTAGTAGGGGTGGGCTTGGAGGGGGAGAGAGGCTGGGTTTGTCTATAATCACAACAAACTATCGACAGGAAAAATAATCGCTTAAGGATTACCAAAAATGATTTTTTTTTAATTTTTTTTTTCAACGTTTATTTATTTATTTGGGACAGAGAGAGACAGAGCATGAACGGGGGAGGGGCAGAGAGAGAGGGAGACACAGAATCGGAAACAGGCTCCAGGCTCCGAGCCATCAGCCCAGAGCCTGACGCGGGGCTCGAACTCCCGGACCGCGAGATCGTGACCTGGCTGAAGTCGGACGCTTAACCGACTGCGCCACCCAGGCGCCCCCAAAAATGATTTTTAATACAAAGCAGGTATCTGTGTTACCTAATAAAAAGAGCATAATGCTTTTACTTCCCAGTTTTTAGCGATTTAACATTTCTATGTGTAACAACTCTGGAACCAGTTTTCAGTTTCCTTCCTTTTTTTCTTTTATTTATCACCATGACTAACAAGTAAATCATGCTTTTGATTTTACGCCTGCTTTTTTTTTTTCTCATTTTTAAATCAACCACAGCAAAATAACAACCGGCACATTCATTAATACTGACTCTCTATTATATACTGGATATTTATGCATTATAGAGGCTAGGTTTGTTAAAACAAAACTCATTAAGAAATCCTACCTATATGGATATAATAAAGCAGCACATAGCTGTAAGGTCAGCCAGAATCCCTTCTGTTACAAAAATACCATGTGATATGTGAATTAGAGCAATTATATCAAAATAATAGTGGTCATATCAAATATGCAGCAAACGTATTTCATATTTACCAAGACGAAGGATATGACTGGAAAATGGTACTGAATCTGGAGTAGGTGCCAGTTCTAGAGCAAAGAATACTAGCATAGGTTTGATGTGATAAAAATTACCTAGAATATGATGTTTCCAAGGGGACTTTTAGGAAGAGTTCATGCTTTAGTACTTAACCTAAGTCAATGGGCTAAGAATTTCAACTAAGTTTTTGTGATTTAGGAGAAAGTAAAGAGGGGAGTACTTATGAACTAGATAGTAAATTAAATGGTGTTAAATAATAATGTGTTAAAACTGTTTAATCGTAAGTTCATATAGCTATAAAATGAACACATTTCAAACATTTTGCTTAAATCATTAATTAATAAGAGAAACAGCAAGATATTACAACCATTTCAAAGGAGGAACATTTAAAGCCACATACAGGCAAAACAGGTCTATTGACAGAGTAACAATCAATTGCATTTCACTGCACACAACTGCATAATTTTTAAAGAAACCCATTTGCGTGAATATCGTCTCACAATTTATAAAGTTGTAAAATAGCTCAAAAACAATGAAAGCCAGAGACATCCTGGGGGATTATGCTGGACAGTTCATTTACTCATCTTTTAATCTATTTCAATTCTTTCATATTTCCCTGACACCCACCTTCACAGTCCATTTCCTTTATACATCAAAATTAAAGGAACAATTTATGCCCAGATGACCTAAGATCCCCTCCAAAAACTGCCTTATGGTCAGCAAGTGAAGAAAGGCCGTGTCATAGGGAAGAGTAACCCTCACAGGACTCACACGGGGAAGGGGTGATGGACCATTCAAGCATAAGACATTGAACTTTAAAAAGGCTACGCATGTGTTACTTAAGTATTTTGAAGGGCTATCCACATCATGTAAAACAAAGGGTGATGCAATACATGAATTTTTGTTTCTCGGCATCTTAATATTTTGTTTTGTTGTAATTAAATGATTCAAAGTGTAGTCTTATCCAGACAAAGGAGTCACTCTTAATTTTGGGGTAGCTCTCAAAGCATACTGCATGAATTTCAAGCCACACACTGTATTTATTACATTTTTTTAAATAGAAATTTAGTCCTAACAGCTTATGTAAAATTAGGTAAACTGGAGAATTCTTATAATCTTTGCACAACCATTAAAATAGCATGTACATTACAAGATGTGATATAGTTAATCTCTGTATTTGTCAATTTAAGTGCTGCTGCTAGAAAGGAGACAGGGAAGATATAGAAAGGAAAATGAAAGGAAGGAAGGAGGGGAGGAAGGAAGGAGGGAAGGGAAGGGAAGGGAAGGGAAGGGAAGGGAAGGGAAGGGAAGGAAGCACATTGAGATGTTTATTTTCAACTGCCACAGAGACATTTATAGAGATGATTATGTATTTGAACCACTTACTCCTCACACCAGCCCGTTTATTTAAGCAGGAAAGAAATCTATTTCATTTTAAACTTTGAAGCATAAGAAAACTAAGCGCTTATGCTGAACTTTATGAAAACAAACTTTCAGGATTTTTTATATCAGGTAAAATTCTATTTTTAATTTTTTTTCTAGATCAAAAAATCTTTATTACCCTATAATACAGTATCTATTTCTAAAATGTTTTAAAAATAAGCATTTGTAAAACTATCATGGATAAAAGAAAAGAACTAAGTGGAAAGATGTCCCATAATCATGGATATGAAGATTGAATTTTATTAAGATGTCAGTTCTCCTAACTTGATCTATAGATTCAATGCAAACCCAATCAAAATCCCAGTAAGTTATTTTGTGAATATTGAAAAATTGATTCTGAAGTCTATATTAAGAGGCAAAAGACCCAGAATATACAACATGATATTGAAGAAAAAGAATAAATTTGGAGGGCTAATATGAAACTATAGTACCCAAGACAGCATAATACTGATGGAATAACAGACAAATAAATCAATGGAACAGAATACAAAGCCCAGAAATAGAGCCATACACACACACACACACACACACACACACACACACACACACACATATATTTAGTCAGCTGATCATTGATAAAGGAGCAAAAGCCATATAATGAAGAAAAGTCAGTCTCTCAACAAATGGCGTTGGAACCACAAGACATCCATATGCAAAATAACACTCATCATCATCCACATACATACCTTACACTCTCCACAAAAATTAACTCAAAAATATCACACACCTAAACATAAAACACAAGATTATAAAACGCCTAGAAGACAACACAGGTGTAAACCCAGATCACCTTGAGTACGCTGATGGATTTTTTTTAGATACAACACCAAAGGCAGGATCCATGAAATAAGTAATTGATAATCTAGAGTCCATTAAAATTAAAAAAAAAAAATCTTCTCTGTGAAAGACAATGTCAAGAAAATGAGAAATAAGGCACAGAGAATTTTTCAGGTGGGGCGCCTTGGTGGCTCAGGCGGTTAGTCATCTGACTTGCGGTTCATGGGTTCGAGCCCCGCATCAGGCTCTGTGCTGACAGCTCAGAGTCAGGAGCCTACTTTGGGTTCTGTGTCTTCCTCTCTCTCTGCCCCTCCCATGCTTATGCTCTCTCTCTCTCTCTCAAAAATAAATAAACATTAAAAAAAGAGAGAGAGAGAGTAAAGTCTTAATTGAAACAGGAGGAAGGTAGACCTTGGGTTCCTTACAGTTTCTTATCACACGCTTCCTAGTCGTTGTTCTTAAATTGTATTTTTTCCAAGAATTTCTTGGAAACTTTGCTAAATTTGTAGACTGCCAGGCCCTACACCTGCAGTACATCTGGATCATCTGTAAAGTATCTGTCTTTATCAAGCACCCTGAGTGATTCTGACGCTGGATCACACTTTGAGAACAAAGCTACAGAGAAATAGGAAAGTAAGTAGAAAATGAGCTATATATACACAAAGATACTATGGAAGAGGAAAAGTACAAAGTTCAGACAGTCTGCTCTAGTCCTGTTTGGTTTGTTTGTTTTGATATAAAATAATTAAGACAGTTTTCCAGATTCTTTTCTTTTCCTTTCCCCTACAACTCAAACTCTGCCCAGCTACAACATCTGATTCCCTTCTTTTCTTGCCCCTTAGAGAAGCCTTTAAATTTTTTCTTTAGGTAACAGTATCCATTTGCCTAAATAATGCTTTTTAAAAATATACATTTATTTATTTATTTATTTATTTATTTATTTATATGCATTATACATATATCATATATATCATATTATATATATCATACATATATTTATCATAACATATATATATCATAACATATATATATATGTTAGGCATAGTGGAATGTAAGTGAAATTCAAATAATTTCATTTTACCTTTTAGACTTGTATATGAGATTAAGCTAAAATCAGTTGCAAGACATGATTTTTAAAACTACTTCTGAAATCCAAGGATTTCAGATTTTTTTCTTTTATTAACCACTGATAATTTAGTGTTGACTTACCGTGTTTTATCTGAGACTCTTTTAATTTGTCATTTACGATATTCCTGAGGCCCTTTCGTTTGACACAGGAAAGGATACCGAGGAGCTAGAAAATGGAAGAGTCTCTCAGTAAAATTATATTTATAGGCATAGCAACAGAACTGTTACAGAGCAATTCCACAGTGATTTTTCAGTCATACTGATGAGCTATAATCTGTCTACAAAGTTGTAGAGGCTATAGTTTACTGGTTTGAAGCCAAGCTAAATTTAGACAAGTTCTGCAAGAGGTTATTTCCACTAATTTTCAATCTAGAGCTCTAATCAGAGCTACCTAATCTTTGGACTACAGGAAAGCTACTTAAATAAATTCCTATACCTCCAAAAGGAAGCTAAATTCTTTAATTTTCTTACCAAAGTTTCCTTTGGGAAATGACGTTAGGCAACAGCAGGTACAATCCTGTGAAAATCATTGATATGTTAGAAATGTATTTGCCAATGGGGCGCCTGGGTGGCTCAGTCGGTTAAGCGTTCGACTTCAGCTCAGGTCACTATCTCGCGGTCCGTGAGTTCGAGCCCCGCGTCGGGCTCTAGGCTGATGGCTCAGAGCCTGGAGCCTGCTTCCGATTCTGTGTCTTCCTCTCTCTCTGCCCCTCCCCCGTTCATGCTCTGTCTCTGTCTCAAAAATAAATAAAAAACGTTAAAAAAAATTAAAAAAACAAATGTATTTGTCGAGAGAGTTCAATTTAGGCTTCTCAATTCTGGAACACATAGTCTAAATTTAAGATGTTCATATTTAATTTATTTTTAATGAGTAGTTCTATAACTTCTTTAATTTACTGTAAGTAATAAAGCTTATTTATCATACTGAATGCATTTCTCATAGCCAAATACTTGATGTCTACATCTTTGATTTGGTCACAAAGATATCAGAGAGTTATGATGTTTCACAAAAGCATCTACAAAAATACACAGTCAAGGGCTCTTATAGGAAGAAGTACTTGTTTCAGTTTGCTACAATCTTTCAAAACCGGTATCGCCAGAACACTCCTCATTACTAGAAAAATTACAAATACAGGTATGCCTATTTTAGGAGTATGACCATTCATTGCTCTTAAATTAATTAAACAAAGAGTCATTAGACTCAGGTGGCTCCAATGCTCTAATAGCTATGTCGGCAAACTCACACCTAAGCCTGCAATGCCTCCAGATTAAGAAACCAAAACCTAAGAACAGCCCATCACAAACAGCCAACTGGGCTTTCCCAAATAACGCAACCACTTAAGCTATAACCAATCAAATAATGCCCTTGCTTTGTTTCTGCCCCTTCTTTCAAAAAGCCTCTCCTGGCTCTTGGTGGAGGTGTGCTCCTAACCACTTCCGGGTTAGTCCTGCTTGATTGGAATCAATTTTTGCTCAAGTAGGCTCTTAAAATGTTTACATATGCCTAGGTTCCTCTTTTAACAGTTTACAGGTGTGGTCACCTTTCAGGCATCAGCATTGTCTGGGGACAATGGGAATCAATTAATAAATAAATGACAATGTTCTATCCATTTGAATTCTGTAAAATTAAATTAAATACTTCCACACAGAGTCCTAGTCAATTATTTCACAGTTACATGAGTCATTTTGAGAGTCTGGGGATCGGATACCTAAAGTCAGTAACCACATAAGCAAATACGACGTAATGAAATCTGACCCGCATAAATTGATAACAATTGTATGACACAAATCAGCTCCGAGATAATATTCCAGAATCTGTAAAGCTGACATCGCAATGATTCTTTTCAGCTGGGAATCGGGAGTGGGGGAGGGGGGCTAGGAAATGAAGTTGGAGAAATGCCAGCGTCAAAACTTTTCTGAGAAACACAAAACCGTTGAAAGTGCATCCTTTTACAAGCGTCTTCAAGGCTTTGAAAATGTCATCCCCCTGCTGGAAATCTCATGACTTTTAAAAGGTAAAACTCCGGATAAATCTAAAACTAAGCAGAAGATAGTATTTCCCCTGGCTAACACTCACCTCATTTTTTTTCTGGACAATTCCAATGTGATTCTCAGGGGCAATTTGCACTGTCAGTTTAAGAGCATTTCTCAGATATTTGCGAAGCGTTTTCTGGAAGGAGACACTGAGGCAAAGAAGTTAAGCTGCCTACCCATCGCTAGATAAGAAAGCAGAAGTTGAGTCAACCTCAGAAACCAGATACCCAGACTCCTGGGCCTCACTTCTTAAGCCTCACTCCCATTTAGTTTATCCACTGTGGCTTTTGCCATGACCAAAAAGTAATTGGATCCTTGAATGCAGAGCTTTGGAGGGTACTATCAGCATTACACATTATCTTCCATTTGAAATCTCACAAAGCTTTATTAAACTGTTCAGAAAGGAAGTGTTATTGTTCCCATGTACCCCTCTCTCTCCCCAAAAGATATCTCAAGTGGATTTATCAGGTGGTTAAATGGGAGTGCTAAAGAGATTAGATTTAATTCAGGGGGAGATATTTCCCTTATGAACAGAAGGGCTTTTGTGATGGTGGTGCTAAAATGGTCCCCTTGTCAAAGGACTTAGGTCCTATGAGGTCGTCCAAACAAATTTAGCAAAAGAGAGGAAATTGACCACAGAAACCGTATTTGGTACATTTGAGAATGAGAAAGTAAATTTTCATTCCATGGCACGCTCTAATGCGGGAAGGTTAAAGTGCCTCAGATAGACCAACAACTAGATTATATTAATCAAAAGCTGCACTTGTGGAAGCAAAGTAAAGGGAAGAATTGGTTTAGAAATTAGCTGGGTAATTTAGGCTGAAAAATACTGTTTCGTGTACCTTTAGGACATGAAATCCAAATGTTTTCCCTCTGAAAAAGTTAAATATGTAGATACTATCTATTATGTTTAAGACTGAAGGTAGGATGTCAGTTTGTTTTTATTGGAATATCTACTTATAAAATTTGAATGGAAAGGTACCTATACAGTGGCTTAAATTACTCACATTTATTTTGTGTATTTGCTATAAGGAAAAACTAAGAACTCTGAACTAATCTTTTAGAAACACACACATGTATATACATACACATTTTATTAAGTCAACTCTGAGTAATAATCATTGGACATCCTTAATCTTATGCCAACTCGCTAAAATCTTATCTCAATAATTCTCCCCATTGATGCAAGCTAGTATTAATTTTTTCAGGCTGTTCCATTTCAGGCCCATTGAAAGAAACCGACAAGACAAGAAAAAATATTCTTATCTGAACCTTGAACTTATCAAAACTCACTTGTCTAGAAATTAGCCTGGGAATATCCAGGCACTGGAATTTCTCACTTTCTTCCCTGTTCCCAACATTAAATACTGAAAGGATAAAGACATTTCCAAATGTCTGTGTTCTGAATTTGCAGACCAAATTTAAACCTTTGTGAGAGGATCATAATTAGCTTGCTTAATGATTCCAATGCTACCGATCTTTTCAATATTCATAGTAACTTTCATCGTGGTATTTTAACAAAAGTAAAAATGATGCCTCCTTCCCCTCCACCAAAAATTCACTTGTCCCAAAAACACAGGTTTTTTTTTTTTTTTTTAAGTTACGTATGAAGTACAAAAACAGGGAGGTCAGGACGCCTAATTCTCCCTTGTGTGATTAATGATGTGGGTGTAGAAAAGGAAGCGGGTGTAAAAAAAGAAGCCTTCCTTTTCTCCCTTCTGAATCTGGCAAATGGCTGTAGAGGGACCATGAACTTCCCCGCCAGCTTCTCAGTTACTCCCAGTTTTCTTACTCTCAACTCCTTTTATTCATCTATACCATCTGGGGGGCCCAAAGACACCGGAGTCACCGAAGACACCGGGGGCCCAAAGACACATTTAGCCATCACTGTCTCAGTACCTCTAGGTGCCCAATGCCCTGATCTCATTGCACTGCTCCAATATTCCAACCTGCCAAGTAAGCACCTCCGAATGTCTTCCTATCCCTCCACGGCTTACGATTTTCTCTACAAATTCTTCTGAGAAGCCATCAGCAACATTCTGATGAAATTTGTTAGTGCTTTCAAGTCAGGCCAAGAACTCCACTGTCCTTCTTTCCTGTTTTCTACCTGTCCCGGTGCTCCTTTCTAATCCCAGCCCTTCGCCCCAGCAGGTCAGGTGCATTTTGGACAAAGTGGACATTTACATCAGAAGCTCAGACCTCGAACTAATGGGACTTTAAAACCACATTCCGGGGCACCTGGGTGGCGCAGTCGGTTAAGCGTCCGACTTCAGCCAGGTCATGATCTCGCGGTCTGTGAGTTCGAGCCCCGCGTCCGGCTCTGGGCTGATGGCTCAGAGCCTGGAGCCTGTTTCCGATTCTGTGTCTCCCTCTCTCTCTGCCCCTCCCCCATTCATGCTCTGTCTCTCTCTGTCCCAAAATAAATAAAAAACGTTGAAAAAAAAATTAAAAAAAAAAAATAAAAAATAAAACCACATTCCTCCCAGACCTGGGATCTAGCAGGTGTTCATCTTGTGCCTCGTATTCCTCCAAGGTCATTGTGGCCCATCAAAACTAAGATGCTCCATCAAGTATAATTTCTACCATTTTCCTAAATGATAATTCCTCCAGTCCAGATAGATAAGCAATTTACTTCTGGGTTGCATATTTAAAGTACTTTGATTATACAAATAATTCTACTGAAGTGAAGATAAAAATAAAAATGTTAAAAAGGTTCGCATAAAAATGAACTAATATAGCTATAAAAATCCTAAAAATGTACTCATTGAGCATATAAAAGAAAATAGACTAGGGCGCCTGGGTGTCTCACTTGGTTAAGCGTCCGACTTCGGCTCAGGTCATGATCTTGTGGTTCAGGAGTTTGATCCCTGCTTTGGACTCTGTGCTGACAGCTCAGAGCCTGATCCTGCTTCAGGTTCTGTGTCTCCCTCCCTCTCTGCTCTTACCCTACTCATGCTCGCTCTCTCTCTCTTTCTCTCTCTCTCTCTCTCTGTCTCTCTCTCTCTCTCTCTCTCTCTCTCTCTCTCTCTCAAAAATAAATAACAGCAGGGGCGCCTGGGTGGCTCAGTCGGTTAAGCGGCCGACTTCGGCTCAGGTCATGATCTCTCGGTCCGTGAGTTTGAGCCCCGCATCGGGCACTGTGCTGACAGCTCAGAGCCTGGAGCCTGTTTCAGATTCTGTGTCTCCCTCTCTCTGACCCTCCCCTGTTCATGCTCTCTCTCTCCCTGTCTCAAAAATAAATAAAACGTTAAAAAAATTAAAAATAAATAAATAAATAACAGCAAACATTTTTTTAAAGAAGATAGACTATTTTTAAAAGAAGTTTCATAAATATTTAAATAACAAATGAAATTTGACAGAGAACCAATTCTTAAGATAAATACATGGCAATATCAGAACAGTTTTAATTTGTAAAATAGGCAGGTGGATCTTAAAACAATAGAGAACTATGAAAATCATTTCCAGAATGAATCATTCTGTGCCTTGGATATTAGTGCCTTTGCCTGTCAAATTTCATTAAAAATCGATTTAACTGCTTCTATTTCAGCCTTTGCCCCAAACTGAAATAGAATCTATAACTCGCAATAATTTTCACAAGAACTCTACAGTTCAGTATTATTTAATAGTCTATAATGTTAGTTCATACCATGAAACACATTTGGTTTTGTGGTCATGTCTGACCAATTAAGCCAAACGCAGCTGATGAAAAGCTCAGCTCGAAGTTGAACTATCTCAGAACAACATCTAACCAGACAGCCGCACTTCTACTTGTAAGGACTTATTTTTTACACAAAAGTATCTTATACAAACGCCTTTTTCAAATAGCTCCTTTCTTCAGATTCAGTAGGGGATCACAGTGGGCAGCTTTCATTACAGAATTTCTACCGGGTTTCATTGTTTTGTAGCTTCACCCCGTCCATGGAGGCTTTACTTTGGTATGTGTTCGATAATCAATTTGCACTGAGTGCTGTCTCCTGTGTTACTACTGCAACTGAATAAGCAGTTTTAAAGGCATTACAGATATTAAAGATTCTCTCTCCAAAACAATTGTTGAAAAATCACCCAATAAAAAAAAAGACACGCAGACCTGATTTAAGCCTAATGTCAATGCTAGGAGTTTTGAAAGAATTAAAATCAATTCTTCATCTTTATTTTTCAGATGAGGAAACTGAAGTATTGGGGATAAGTATCTTTCCAGCAGAGCAGGCAAACCTGATCACATTTTTCTTCTTTTTTTTTTTTAATAATGTTTTTATTTATTTTTGAGAGAGAGAGAGAGAGAGAGAGAGAGAGAGAGAGAGAGGTTGGCAGAGCGTGAGCAGGGGAGGAGCAGACAGAGGGAGACACAGAATCTGAAGAAGGCTCCAGGCTCCAAGCTGTCAGCACAGAGCCCGACCCAGGCTTGAACTCACAAACCGTGAGATCATGACCTGAGCCGAAGTCAGACGCTCAACTGACTGAGCCGCCCAGGCACCCCTAGAGTTGCTCTTCTTAAAACTTGCAGTGGCACCTTATTATTTTATGGATGAAGTTGGGGATTTTCAATATGGTCTTCTATTATTTCCTCTAAATATTTTATAGTTTAAGATCTTATATTTAGGTTTATGATCTACCTTAATTTACAGTTATCGATATGGAGAGGTGTAGATATGGATGAATACTCAATTATTTTGTGACAAATAATCAAATTGTTCCAGCACCATTTGTTGAAAGGATGACACCTTCCAACCAAATTCTCTTTACCTCTTGATCTAAAATCAGTTGTGCATATATGCATGGGTCTGTTTTTGGACTCCTTATTTTAGTCCCTTGATCTATTTTTCTATCTTAATGCCAATTCCTAACTGTCTTAAAATTATTCTTTGCCCTTCTTTTAAGAAAATTATTCTGACTATAATACGTGCTTTGTATTTCTGCAGCATTTTAAATTCAGCTTGTCAATTTCTACATACAGCTTACTGGGGTTACAAGAAATCTATAGATCAATGTGGGGGTAGTTTTTGTGTGTTTTTTTTTCTTAACATTTATTTATTTTTGAGAGTGAGATAAAGAGAGAGAGAGAAAGTGAGGTAGGGGCAGAGAGAGAGGGAGACACAGAATCCAAAGCAGGCTGTCAGCACAGAGCCTCAAGCGGGGTTGGAACTCACAAACTGTGAGATCATGACCTGAGCCAAAGTCAGATGCTTAACTGACTGAGCCACCCAGGTGCCCTGGAAGTAGTTTTTATCTTAAAAATGCTGAATCTTCTGGGGTGCCTGAGGGCTCAGGTGATTGACCGCCTGCCTCTTGGTTTCAGCTTATGTCACGATTTCATGGTTCAGTTAGTAAATTCGAGCTCTGTGTCAGGCTCTGTACAGAGAGCCCAGAGCCTGCTTGGGATTCTCTCTCATTCTCTCTCTCTCTGCCTCTCTTCCACTCACACACATATTCTCTCTCTCAAAACGAATAAATAAACTTAAAAACATACGTGTGTGTGTATATGTATATATATATACATGTATAATCTTCTGACCCTAAAAGTTGTCTCTCTCTGCAATTTTTTCCGTACTCTAATTTTTCTGTTGTGTTTTATAATTCTAACACAAGTCTATCACATATTTTCTCAGATTTACTCCCAAGGATTTCATATTTGATGCTATTATAAACAGTATTTTTTTTCAGATCGCAGATTGTTCACATTTGTTTAAAAATATAATTGACTTTTGGGGTGCCTGGGTGGCGCAGTCGGTTAAGCGTCCGACTTCAGCCAGGTCACGATCTCGCAGTCCGTGGGTTCAAGCCCCGCGTCAGGCTCTGGGCTGATGGCTCAGAGCCTGGAGCCTGTTTCCGATTCTGTGTCTCCCTCTCTCTCTGCCCCTCCCCCGTTCATGCTCTGTCTCTCTCTGTCCCAAAAATAAATAAACGTTGAAAAAAAAAATTTTTTTTTAAATATAATTGACTTTTGTATATTGAGTTTATATCTTGCAACCTTGCTAAAATCACATATTAGTTCTAGTAGCTCTTGAAGATTCCATGCTATTAAGCTGTTCATTTAGATCATTATATTGTCTCAAGCTAAACTCAATTTACATCTTCCTCTCAAACCTCTATGGCTTTTATTTTTCTTACCTTACTGCTCTCGCTGGAATCTTCAGTGCCATGTTAAACAGACTTTGGAAGAGCAATCATCTATATCTTGTTCCTGATCTGAGAAGCAGTTGTAGTATGGCTCAGTTTGTTTGCTCACTTTTTCTCTTGACTTTCAAAGATTACTGTCCTTGGTTGCCAGGTGTCCCACGTGTTGCAAACCATCGTTTCAAATATTCTGTCAGTTTTCTGTTTGTCCGTTATTTCATATGTCAGGGTAAACTGGTCCCTATTCATCCATCTTGGCCAGAAATACTAGTTTGTTTTGGCCTTTTAAATGTTTAACGTTGATATTAGGATTTCTTTCCTGCTGATTAAATATTGTCTTGATGGAGAATGTTATCTACTTTCAGAGTTCTAATTAGCATTTATATACACATGACTCTCACGTTTATATCTCCAGCCCACATCTCTCATTTTGAATGCCAAAAGGCATTTTTCAGTCACCAAGTCTACATACAGCTCCACGAGAAAATTTCACAGATGGGTCAAACATGGCATGTCAAAAATGAACCCTTGGTCACCCCACTACTCATTTGATCTATTGAATTTCCTGTCTCAACAAATGGCATCATCATCTATTATACATGTCAGAAACTTGGAAGTCAACCGTAACTCTACCCAATCTTTCAAATCCCACTCAATCACCAAGTCCTGTTGAGTCTACCTCCATATATATATTTAAAAATCTGTTCATGGTTCCTTTCAACTACCTATCATCTCATTTCCTTGCAAAGCCCTCTGTTATGGGTAAATTATGTCCCCCCCCAAAAGATATGTTCAAGTCCTAGCCCCTGATACCTGTGAACGTGACCTTATTTGGAATAGGAATTCTGCAGATGTAACTAGTTAAGATGAGGTCATTCAGTGGGCCCCAATCCAATACGACTGGTGTCCTTGTAGGAAGAGAGAAGATGCCGAGGCAGACACACATGAGGAAGATAATGAGAAGACACACAAGTAAAACCCTATGTGATGATGGAGACAGATAGGAGTGATACACATATAAGCCAAAGAATGCCAAGGATTTCCAGCAACGCTACAAGTGAAGAGAAAGTCACAGAATGATTTGCCTCTAGAACCTCCAGAGAGAGCACCACCCTGCTGACACCTTGATTTCAGATTTCTAGACTCTGAACAACATCGTGTTGTTGAAGCCACCCAGTTTGCAGCACCTTGTTACGGCAGCCCAAAAAAACTAATAAACTCCCCACCACATCATTTCAACAAAGCCCACTTAGACAGTCTCCTTACGTGTCCCTGGAATTAATCTTAACCTCGGTATATGCCACTCTCCACACAGATGGGCTTTTAAAAAAGCAAATCCGATCACATCATTGCTCTTCTTAAATCTTGCAGCAGCTTCGGGACACCTGCATGCCTCAGTCCGTTGAGCGTCCAACTCTTGATATCGGCTCAGGTTCTGATCTCCCAGTCGTGAGATCAAGCCCCGTGTCGTGCCTGGGACACGTTGGAGCCTGCTTGGGATTCTCTCTCTCCCTTTCTCTCTGCCCCTCCCCCGTTCTCTCTCTCTCTCTCTATCTCTCTCTCTCTCTCTCTCTCTCCCAAAGTAAATAAACACTTAAAGAAAAACTTGCAGTGGCTTCTTCTTATTTTAAGAATACACTTGGGGGTTTTCAATACGGTCTAAAGGTACCTCAAAGTCACCTCTCCAGCGTTATTTGTGAAATACTCTCTTCTCTGCTTTGAGCCTTTTCTTTTCCTCACAAGAGTCCTCCTTTTTTTTTTTTTTTTTTTTTTTTGGTTCTGAGCTTTCACAAATACCATTCCCTCTGCTCGCAACACTCTTTTTCTCTGGCCAACTTGTACATGTTCTTTAGGGTTCTACAGAGACACCACTTCCTCAGAGAAACCTCTCAAGGTACCAGGTAACAAAATTGTATATTTAATTCTCTTCCATTCTCACTGTGCTTACTAATTTGATTTGTATAATGGATGAGATGTAGTGCAAAGTCTCCTTGGAGGCACTATCATCTATTTGGCTGAGCTCTCAGCTTCCACCATCTAGGTATCTTTATATCTATGCTCTCATTGGGTTCCACCTCTTCTCTCCTTGGGACTTCTGGTGTTGTCATTCCTTATTAAAGCTATCTGGCTGGTCTGTTTGTCTTTTAACCTGATGTCATTTATATGAAAATGCTTTAATGAAGACAGGGGATTATATGATTTGTTCTATTGTTTTTATAAGAGCTTCTGAGTTCTGTACCCTGTAAGAGACATACTGGCAATCACTTCTAACACTCGGTATTTTTGAAATTTACGTTTCAGAAACCATTCACTCCCTTTCAAACCTTTGCCCTTTGTTCATACAAAACATATCTAATGTGATAAACAGAAACCGTGAAGCTATTATAGTGGGAAACGACAGTTTGCAAGATAGTCATCAAAGACTAGAGGGAACGAAGTACCTGGTCGTCGATAAATCTGAAGCGAAAACCCGAAAATGATTTAACCAATTTTGAAAATAAAGCTATGTACTATTTTCCATAAAAGTCCTTACAAACTACAGTGGACTTCAAATATCTGGTTTTGGTCTAAAAATGAAACATTTAGAGGAAATTGATCATCACAGCCCAGTTAAACACAGTTTCTATAATTGCCTGAGATCTACTTCAACATTTCCAATCAAGTAAGTGGAGTGACCAGTGTCAACAGGCAGCATTTAAAAAGCCATTTCTTTGCGATTTTAGAATACTTTCGCCACCCCCGGGGACATGCTTTGAATCTGGCAAGAACATTAGCTGATCATGCTACTCAATCTGACAGCTTCAGATTTTTAACAGGGGAAAAAGGCAGAACTAATGGATGTGAATAAGCTTAAAAGCAAGAGAACTTATCAATCACTGTAAACAGCTGTATTTTTGGAAGGTAATAGAGGTACTTCTAAAAACATAAAAAGGCAAGAGGTAGTTTTCTGGCAACTAATAATTTCAATCAGGTCTTCCTCGTTTGTCTCTCCCCCCAGCCCCCCACCTACCCACCTTCTTTTTTTTACTCAGTATAATATTCTTGTCAGCATTGATTAACACGAAAACATTCTCTTTACTCATACCGTGCCACTTTCCAGAAAGGAATAACACAGCATCTAATTTTATGAAAAGATAACTCAAAAGATGAACGAAGCAAATCAAATTATTTAAATGATGATAATCCATTTTCTTCCCTTTCTGATTGTATAATGGAGAACTTATACACACAATGCTATCTATAATTGGCACATTACTGGGTAATGACTATAACTATCTTTTTATTCAACCTCAGGCACATAACATTTTACATATAGATTTCAAAGAGCTTGAAAACACGATTATCTGTTTTGCTTTACAATTATTTCAAAACATGCTACTATTGTATTCCTCCGCAGAGGCGCCTGGCCCATTCTTTTCCAGAACAAATTCATTTTAGAAGGGTTCGCTAGTGTGACAATGATTGAGGAAGCACAATGAAACCCTGCTTACGCCACTGGAAAAGTGGAAAACATTTCATTTTATTCTCTAAGGGATTAGGATGGGGCCAAGTCATTAGGCCTTAGAATATTATGAAAAAAAAAAAAATGGTCCTCACATGGAACCCCCAAGGCTACAAGCCTGATTCAAATACCACAATGGTCCTCTCTCAAACTGAGAGGGCATTTTTCCATTAACATAGCTCAACCTTTTTTGGGAGCACTTAAAAGGCATCGGGATAAATTTCCTCCTATGCATCGCATCGACGCACAATGTTGTTTGCAAGGGATAATGCAACACTTAAGACACAGTCATGCTCTAATGAATTAACTGTTCACCACGAGAGCCTAACAGTGTAAGTGCACTTGGCGTTAGGATGTGACCGGACCTGGGTATTGTGGGCAGGACCACAGGACCATGTGGTTAACTCTATACTTGCTGTGTCTAAGACTTTTTTGGTGGAAGGGAATACTGAGTTTATTCTGAAAAATTCAACTTTTTCTGCATAGAGACAGCAAGATTTACGTATAAATAGGTAAAATTGAAAGTCAAGTTTAATAGCCTAAGTTCTGATGTCAAGCTGCCTGAATTTGAATCTCTGCTCCAACATTTGCTAACTATGTGACTCTGGGAAAGATATTTAACCCCAATACCTGTTTGTTTTCTCATCCAGAAAACAAAGATTAATAATTGATTTTTCAAGTCTTGTAAAATACTGAGTGTTTACATTAGGTTTGAATCAGGTCTTCTGGACTTTTTCTACTGGATAATATTCCAAATATTATTTTGGAGCGAGAATCTTTACTATCTGTAATGTTTTTAAAAATGCTTTTTTCCTGGGGCACCTGGGTGGCTCCGTCAGTTAAGCGACTTCACCTCAGGTCATGATCTCACAGTTTGTGAGTTGGAGCCCAGTGTAGGGCTCTGTGCTGACAGCTCAGAGCCTGGAGCCTGCTTCAAATTCTGTGTCTCCCTCTCTCTCTGCTCCTCCCCTGCTCATGCTCTGTCTCTCTCTCTCTCCTTCAAAAATAAATAAAAACATCAATTTTTTTTTAAAGATTCTTTTTTCCCTACAGGCACCTGAGTGGCTCAGTAGGTTAACTGTCTGGCTCTTGACTCTGGCTCTGGTCATGATCCCAGGATCGTGAGATCAAGCCCCCAACATCAGACTCCTCACTAAGCATGGAACCTGCTTAAGATTAAGATTCTCTCTCTCTCTCCCTCATCCCCTCTCCCCTGCTCACACCTCTCTCTAAAAATAAGAAAAAAATTGCTTTTTTCCCTAAAAACAAGTCAGGTTTTTCTACTTAGTAAGGCCATATAAACAGAGCAGCTTTTTTTTTTTTTTTTTTAACTTTCAAGTAAGCTAGACTTTTCTGATACAAGCTTCACAGACATTACAATTAAGTAACCAAAATTCTCAGGCCATCCCCCTAATTCTTATAAACCTTTGTCTCTATCAGATCTAGCTCAGATTTACCCAGAACAAGTTTATCTAGAGTCTCCTTGTCATGAAGACTCTATCCTAGCCAACTGAGGCAAGACTTCCTTGCAGGTTTGATGAAGCAAATCGTCATGTGGGAAAAGTCCTCATGGCAAGGACTTTTGAACTCTGGGCACCTTCTAGGGACTGCAGGCAGATAGATTCTGAATCTAATGGAAACCTCCAACCAGTGAAAGGGTTGATCATACAGCCACAAGGAAATGAATTCTGCCAATGCCAAAAGAGCTTGGAAGCAGAATCTTCCCCAAACTTCTAGATGAGAACCAGGATGTAGAAACCCGCAAAGCCATGCCCAAGACTCCTGACCAACGGAGGTTATGAGCTAATACATGCATTTTATTTTAAGTCATTAAGTTTCCTTGTGATTTTGTTACACCCCAACAGAAATGAATAGAGTTTCCTTTTGCTTGATAACATTCCATCTCTAAATAATTGTTCAAAGGTACATGGTCACACACATACTCTTAATGAACTATTTTCATCAGTAAAATAAACAAACAATAGAAATGCAAGAATCTTGTGAAGTGTTTGAATTGTAAGTGAACTTACATAGAGAAAAATTCAAAGGTTAATTTATCTTCCATAGTAATGAACATCTCCCTTCACCGTTGTTACGGATCTCTAATGTGGTACATTGACCTTCACATGTTCAATTTACACGACTGATTGACCCTTCCCTACTTGTACGAATTCAAGCTATTGTCTTAGGGAGGTTGTTAATCATTAAAATATTACTTACTGATTTTATAAATTACTCTGGAAATATTTGTTTACTATTTCCTGTATAAGATGAAACAATTACTTCTGAATTATGACTCACTTTCCTCCAAAAGAATAGTAATTTTGCATCTGATTAAGTAAGCCAAAAAAGTAGAAAGAATTAATTTATAAATGCCTATTCAGATTCAAATGAATTTATTACTGAAAAAAAAAATTAAGGTGATAAGATTATATTGCAATTATCTGGTCAGTAAGTGATAAAATGCCATTTCTATGCACCCACCTGGCCTGTGGATTTTCATTTTTTTTAAATGTGCCCTCAAGGTTAACAACTGACTTTTGTTAATGATATGATTAATCTGTCTGTGTCTGGCAAAACAGACAATTTGCATATCTCACCTCAGCAAAGCTGCTTCCTCTTGAGTTGATCTTTGGTAAATACTTCTCCTAGAAATAAATAAATAAACACATAAAAAGAAAAGAACGATGCATCTACTGGATAGCTACAAAGGAAGTCTTGTGCCCTCAAGGGATCATACCTTGTAGATCACGTACTTGGTCCTCAGACAAAAATTATCGATTGTAGATCTCCCTACAAAGATGGGACGCCTTGGGGCGCCTGGGTGGCGCAGTCGGTTAAGCGTCCGACTTCAGCCAGGTCACGATCTCGCAGTCCGGGAGTTTGAGCCCCGCGTCGGGCTCTGGGCTGATGGCTCAGAGCCTGGAGCCTGTTTCCGATTCTGTGTCTCCCTCTCTCTCTGCCTCTCCCCCGTTCATGCTCTGTCTCTCTCTGTCCCAAAAATAAATAAAAAACGTTGAAAAAAAAATTTAAAAAATAAAAAAAAAAAAACAAAGATGGGATGCCTTATTGTCTGTCATTTCTAACAATATACAAATTTTTATTGGAATCATATGTATGTAATTTTTATATGTTTATAATATACATATATGTTTATATATGTAACCATATTTAACACCTATACTATATTATATTATAAAGATTTTACAGATACCAGGTTCTCTCTGGTTTCAAGACAGAACAACGCGTAAGGAGTCACAGATGTAAGAAGCAAGGGTAACAGAAAAAGGAGCAAAGGCATTTTATACACAGAATAAAGTACACAGTCATTTTTTTGCTGCCGGATTTTGGACCAGTTACTAAACCGTTCTAAGCCACAATTTACTCAGTTATGAAATAGAGATAATAAAATGATTTACCTCACAAGTCTGTAAATGAGTTAAAACCTGAAAAATCTTTTGGCCCGGCCTGGTACATAGAAAAAGCTCAATAAATGTTAGCGGCTGTGGAAGGATTTCTACACACTACATATTATGAGTTTAGAGGCACTATGCTTAATAGATTAGACATGCTACTTTGCATTGTGCTTGGAAGGTTGAATTGTCTTGTGCAAAGATTTGTATAAATGTGAACCAGGTGTCTCACACTTATTCAGCCTTCAGGGGTGGGTCATGCTTGCCTTTAATGCCTAAATAGCAATAGCCCGTGTCCCTTTGTGTATTATGGAAGAAACATCGAGGCTTTTATGAGGTTTCTCGCCCCAAGTATCTCTGAGAATCCTTAGAAAATGCTGACATATCCCACAACTTTCTCTGCCATCCTTGCTGCTTGCCCCTCCGCAAACCATCTGATTCCAGAAGCCCGTGGTGCTCTTCGACACTCATCCTTCATTTTCTTTGTTCTGGCTTCCTTGGGTAGATACCGCTCCCTCCCACTACACGGCCTCAGTTCAAGCTTGGACCTTGTCCTTTAGCCCCCAACAGCACAGCTAAAATCAAGCTTTCACAAAGCACGACTTTACTAGAAGCTTTCGGGACACACAACAGATGTCCATACAGAAAGCACTGCATTAGTCAACTTTCTACCATCTGACATTGCTTTATAAACCACCACAAAGCTTGCAGGCTCTCAACAACAGTCCGTCCTTGCTCCCGGCCCTGCTGGTCATGGGTGGCTCGGCCAGAGGCTGCTGGGATTGGCTAAATGTGGCTCTAGGATATGACTTAGGTCTAGCTCAGCTGCCTGTATCTCCTCCTTCTGGGACTTATGGCGCCACGGGGAGCATGTTCTTCTCCTGACAAATGGCAGAAGAAAGGGAGGTCAAGACACATCACAGGAGTTCCCTTGTCTGCTCACGTCTTGTCTGCAAAATTTCTATCGGCCAAAGCAAGTCAATCAACAGGACCAGAAGCAACGGCCGAGGGCTCTGCAATCAACATACCCTCCCGGAGCTTGTGCACAGTCATACGACAAAGGGGGTGGAAACGGCATCCTAATAATGAAGAAATGAGGAGCCAGAACCGTGAGCCGGACATCACATATGGCTGCGCTAAGATTTATTGGGTTAAGCCCCACCCACAGAGGTCTTAATAACGGTCATTCTCCCTCCCTACCCCAACTTCTTTTGGCATATTACATAGGCCCAATTACCAGTGCAAGTGCCTTTGACAGATTTATTGCCAGAAAGCTATTTGTAGTGTCCAGAGAAGGGTATATGGGTTGCTGGGTAGATTGTTTCCTAGAAGAAATAGTGTGCCAAGGTGGAATCGTACCGACAATGAAGGAAATCTTCCACAGTGTTAACAGATCGTGGCCCATGTTCCATCCCTATTTATTTTTTAAACACTGGCATGTTTCTGGGAAAAAAAAAAATGTCCGCTTTGTTTTTGTAGAACCAAATAACTCATCTGTTTTGTTTTCTCTTCGCTCCCTCTCCAACAAAGGAACAGTGAACACACAGTGGTGAATTCAAGCTAATTCCATGGGAAGAGGCACCTTGTTGGCTGCCTGAATTGGCAGTCTTTCTTGCCTTCCATTCATTCTTTCTTGCCTTCCATTCTCATTCCATTCTCATGTCTGAGAAAGACTGAGAGATCTAGTCTCTGTCAGGATTCTCTCCTGCAAAATGCTTCCAGTAATAGATCTGAGGGTTGAATAAAACCTTGGGGGCAAACAGGCTGCCAGAAACCAGCAAAGTTCGGTGGAAATAATATACCTGCTCTATGGATGATAGTTGCCGACCCTCCTCCAGGGACGGGAGGATCTTTGCTTTCCTGGGTTCTTCAGGAAATGAGCCCATGCACGGCAAAGTTACTTTCACGGACATGTTGCCGGCACAAAGACATATAAACGGAGACACGGGTGGATAAGCAAAGAAGGGTTGCGCTAGAACGGACAATCCTGCAAAGATTGGAAGAGGTTGTTTCCAGAGGAGATGGAGAGGTATTCTCCATTAAACACAGAGAGCCAAAGGTGAATTCACTTCCCGAGAACATGTTCAAAAGTACCAAGTTGCGCTCCTGGCAGCTTATGGGTTCCCAGATTAGCCAACTCATGGTGCCTGGGGGTTTGTCTCTCCAGATACTCTCAACCGTACCTGAACCCCTTCGGTGATCACCAGGTCGCCTTTAGCAGAGGATCGCATGAGCCACACCCACGTTTGCAGCAAAGCACAATAATTTGTATTGATGCGTTTCTTGAGCAAATGGCGGAGAAAGAATTCTTGAGATGTCTTTGGTGCCAAACGGGTGATTTTATTGAAGCACAGGAAAGAGCTGCACTGGGGTTGTGAGGAGTCACTGATTGTATACTTTTAAGTTAGTGGGGGTTAGGGAAAGCAAAAGTCTCTAAGGAATTTGGAAGCAAGGCTTTCAGGACCTTGAGGGACTAGCTGCTGTTAATATGAGGTTACTTTTAGTCTTTAATAAAACAAAAACATGAAGGAAGTAAGGCAGCCAGGAGTTGCATGAGGAAGGTCACATTGTACATGTTTCGGGTGTCTATCAGCAGGCTGCAAGCTGCAAGATTTAAGCTACATTTCTCTTGCTTTTGTTTTCCTCATCAGTAGTGTATACTAAAAGATATTCAAACAAGCCAAACTGGGGGGAAAAAAACAGGATGTGAAATACCCAAAGGTTGGAATAAAAGAAGATAGTTTTATTTTCATTTAAAAAAAAATTTTTTTAACATTTATTTATTATTGAGAGACAGAGAATGAGCAGGGGAAGGGGCCGAGACAGGGAGACACAGAATGTGAAGCAGGCTCCAGGCTCTGAGCCGTCAGCACAGAGCCCGACGTGGGTCTCGAACTCACAAACTGTGAGAGCATGACCTGAGCCTAAGTCGGACGCTCAACTGACTGAGCCACCCAGGTGCCCCCCCCTTTTTTTTTTAACTTTTTTTTTAACGTTTAAGTTTTATTTTCATTTTGATAGACAGATAAAGGTGAAAAGATTTATGCTTATACACATATGCACTGGAGACAAAGTCAGAAGTGAATAAGAATAATATTTAAGATTTGAAAATATCAATGGACTAAAAATGAGGATGTGAAACCTAAAAGTTGAATACTCCACGCAAATGAAATTATCAAAAAATACTCTCAGCAAAGCTTAATTTAAATTTTTCTGAGAAAAGCATTTACATTACCCATACAGTTATATTTATATTGTCTTTTCCCACTCGCAACAAAACAACAAAAGCAGAAAAAATGGATCCTGAGATCATACGGTAAGAGTAAACTCTGCAGTGATTTCCTAAGAGTCTGCCGTACTTCTTGGGAAATAGGTAAATAGTTCTTGGCTTCAAAACACAGGAGCCCTTGCAAAATGTGTTCCTAAAAGTCTCCCCTGCCAGGTGGTTCAGCCAGAAACACTGCTCGGGACCAGGCTGGAGGGACAAGGGCAGAGGGAGGCTGGGCAGGAAGCAAGGCTGGGCCCTGAAAAGATCCTTCAAGTGGCACTGAGGAGGGAGGGGAGGACTGAGGCAAAGAAATAACCTCAGATTTTATTTTCCAAAGGCACAGAGATTGCACTTTTCCCTAACAGTGTAGTTGAGGTAAATGATGTCTGCAGTAGAAAAAGTGGCAATGGAGGTAAAGAAAAATGAAGAGTTTTTAAGTAGGAAAGAACAACAACAAAAAATCCATGTTGTGTTTCTTTGTGTGTTTCTCCAAAAACATACCTTCTTCAAAAATAATACCCATTCAGGGGCGTCTGGGTGGCTCAGTCAGTGAAGGGTCTGGCTTCAGCTCAGGTCATGGTTTCACGGTTCATGAGTTTGAGCCCCACGTCGGGCTGTGCTGACAGCTCAGAGCCTGGAGCCTGCTTCGGATTCTGTGTCTCCCTTTCTTTGTGCCCCTCTCCTGCTCATGCTCTGTCTCTCTCTCTCTCTCTCTCAAAATTAAATAAACATTAAAAAATTAAAAAATATATATATTCACAGAATAGACCACATGCCTTGGTTTGGCTGTACCAACAGAACACTCAGGGCTCTAAGGGAGTTGGGTGGCCATGACAATGGTTAAGGATTTTCCCTCCCTTCTGCTGGGGAAACCTTAGTGGGCTGGCTGTTCTGAGAAGCCGGCTAGTGGAGGGCAGTGGTAATTTAGTGGAAATCCACAATTAGTCCTGCCTGGCATCATGAAAAAAAGTAAAACTGCATAGGAAAATGAAAAGACATAAAGTATGAACTGCAAAACCCAGAAGCAAAGAGGCTGATTTCCCATGGGCTCCCCAAGGGGATACGCAAAGTGCATTTCCATATGCCAGAATCCTCAACAGGGCCGGGAGTCTAGCAGGCTGGTGGGATTTTTCCAGTCACCTGCAGAGGCCAAGCTACGTTCCCCTCCCTTCCAGAGGCAGGGCCGACTATGTGTGATCTGGCCTGTCTACACAGATGCACATCTAATTTGTGTTGTTGAGGGTGTCTGGAGATGTCATGTAACGTGTAAGAGCAGTCTCCTCTAAATTGTGTCATTGGACTTTCTGTTCCTGTTCCTCCTGATTTGTCAAAATACGCCTGTTTGACGAACGCATCTTTTGGTCACTTTCATTTCCTCCCCCACACTCTTGCTTCTGATTGTTTTCTCCCCTTCATTTCGTTTCTGCAAGCGGAATTCTATTTCCTCACGCGGACCTGTCAAGAATTTCCAAAATCATTTTTCCCCATTCTAACACAACTTCACGTTGAAGTTGGTTTCTCAAATGATCCTCTTTTTTGCAATCACGTCTCTTTTCCCTCCTATTCTAGCTAGCATTCCTGCTGGAGAACATCAGGTTTCACTGGTGATTGCCATTGACTGTGGACCCAAGGGTCCCTGCGTTGTCCCCTGGGATACTTGAAACTAGTCCTTTTATTCAAAGCCATGAGAATATTTTATTTCTTTTTTTTATTTTTTTTTTTTAATGTTTCTTTACTTTTGAGAGAAAGAGAAAGAGAGAGAGAGACAGAGGCATGAGCAGGGGAGGGGCAGAGAGAGAGACACACAGAATCTGAAGCAGGTTCCAGGTTCTGAGCTGTCAGCACAGAGCCCGACTCAGGGCTCGAACTCATGAACCGCCAGATCATGACCTGAGCTGAAGTCGGATGCTCAACTGACTGAGCCACCCAGGCGCCCCGAGAATATTTTATTTCTATAAAAATGTCATCAATGTAAGTGAAAATGCATTGCAGAAAGTCTTTCTCACTGTTCTTTGTATGCTTTTTTATAGGTGGAAAATGACAACACATCTCACAGCAGAGTGATTCGTGTCTTCCATTTAAATTCTTTAGGACAGAAAATATTCTTTGTATATATAGATCACCCACATCTAAAGAAATTCTCAAGTGTGACATCTACTACCCAGTGTGGCCACACTTAACAGTTCTTCTCCCACATCTAACACAGTGTCTAATATCCTATTAAAAATGGTTTTTCAGGGGCGCCTGGGTGGCTCAGTCGGTTGGGCATCCGACTTCAGCTCAGGTCATGATCTCACAGTTCGTGAGTTCGAGCCCCGCATCGGGCTCTGGGCTGACAGCTCAGAGCCTGGAGCCTGCTTCGGATTCTGTGTCTCCGTCTCTCTCTGACCCTCCCCTGCTCATGCTCTGTCTCTCTCTGTCTCAAAAATAAATAAAACATTAAAAAAATTTTTTAAATGGTTTTTCAAATGAATGTTTAATTAAAAGGTATATACAATCAAATTCAACTATGAAGAAGAGAATACATTAGAGTGCTATTTGAAATTAGAACTTCTGGTAGTTACTGATTTTTTTTGATCACACATCTATGCCCTTTTCTGGTCACTAAATCCCAGTGTCCTTAGAAGAAAAATGTAACAAAATCAAATATATACGTTATAACTATATGCATATATACTATATGAAGATGTATATATGTGTGTATGTTTATGCACACATATCCAAATATATAATGTTAAAAATTTAGTCTAGTCATTGGAAATAAGCAGTTACTAGTCCCGGGGCGCCTGGGTGGCACAGTCGGTTAAGCGTCCGACTTCAGCCAGGTCACGATCTCGCGGTCCGGGAGTTCGAGGCCCGCGTCAGGCCGTCAGGCTCTGGGCTGATGGCTCAGAGCCTGGAGCCTGTTTCCAATTCTGTGTCTCCCTCTCTCTCTGCCCCTCCCCTGTTCATGCTCTGTCTCTCTCTGTCCCAAAAATAAATAAACGTTGAAAAAAAAAATTAAAAAAAAAAAAAAAAAAGAAGTTACTAGTCCCAAAGAGCACTGAAGATACACAAAATTTCTTCCAAACTGTGAGAAGTCGTAATTCATATAAATGACTTGAACATTCAAAAACTGTCATCTAAGGGTCCTGCCTGTGCTCTAGAAATGTCTATAATAGAGTTTAGTACCTCTTGTGTAATACTGTATGCATTGCATTTTGTTACACTTATTATACAAATTGAAATGAATAATAATTTGCAGTTTTACATCCCATGAATATTTTTTAGTATTCTCCCGCAGTAGTTAATATGCTAACCAACTTTACTGAAAGGCATACAGATGTGGAAGAAATCTATCTGGGGACTTTAATTATCACCTTGTCAAATTCAAATTATTATCTTGTGAGTTCATTTCCATAAAGTATTCCCTTTGCTGTTCCATGAGTTAACATGTGTCTACTTTTTCTTATCTTATTTGTATCTATCTGGAGGCTCTAATCCTTTCAAAGGAGATACTTCTCTGTCAGATTGTGATCTTTACCATAAAGGATTTGGTCCAAAGAAAATTCTTTTAGGAACGCTTGGTTTTGGCAGAAGAAAGGTCTGTACCATGTAGAAGATAGCCTTACTATCAATAATGCCTCACACATCAGACTGAAAACTAAGTTCTTACAAATAACATCAACTGCAGGGAGATACTAAAAGAAAGAGACTATGATTTACTAGACATCATTCGAAAGACCGTCATTGCTACCCGGTAGGTTATGGTAGGATTTGGAAGATTTGCAGTGAGCTACAAGATTAAGCAATGGATAGGTTTGGTCATTTACGCTGAGACATCCCATTTGGGGGCAGGTGGGAGTAGAGGCAAAAGAAAGAATGAAACACAGGCTTCCCTTCCCTTTTGGAACTCAACACATTTCTAGACAGAGGGCGAGGGTGGGGGTGAGGGTGGGGAGAAGGAAAGGTCAAGGCTTATAGGAGAAAAGAAACTAGTTCATTCCCTGGATCCTTCATAAAGGGTCAGAATTCAACACAGACATTTACTCAGTCCCTTAAGTTGTAAAAGGCTTATCTTGAATCAAAATTGAAAGTTAGTACATGTTTGAAAACACTGGGCAGATTCTCTAATAAGATGGAGGAAAACTAATCCCTTGTTTTGACTTTCATGCAATTTTGAAAGCTTTCATTGAAAAGATTTAGTGTTATCAAGTGGCACCCTCAATAATTATTAAAATGTGTTAAAGTATATCTTCAAATATTTCAAGAAGCATTGCAGCTAACAACTTCTATTATCACCTGTCATGGGCCCCACCCCCAAAATTTACAAGCGAAAGAATTAAAACCTTGTACTTTTAACTAATGAGTGGCAATAAATTAGTGGCTGAGAGAACAGCTCACTCGCCATCAAGTCCAAACCCAGAAATGCACCTCCCCTCCACGGGTTTATAACAGAGGCTGATTTCCTCAGTTAAGAGCACGTTATCAGGATGAGGGTTTAAGACGTACTAGAGGGCAGTGAATGCCGAGCAAAGGCATTGAGGAAAACGCCTCGTCCCTCTGAAGAAAGAACCTTAAAACGAATGAAGAAAAACAGCCCAAACCACTGGACTTAGGAAAAAGCAAGTCGGGCCACAATAACCACGACTGTAAACCAGACTAAATCAAGGGAATTATCTTCCCCGAAAAGGACTTCGCCATTAGCACGTCCATTTACTTGATAGCTGCATTATTAGATATTTACTTCAGAAACATACCTGGAGAGGGGGCGCCTGGGTGGCTCAGGTGAGCATCTGACTTCTGCTCAGGTCATGATCTCACAGTTCGTGAGTTCGAGCCCTGTGTCAGGCTTTGTGCTGACAGCTGAGAGCCTAGAACCTGCTTCCATTCTGTCTCCCCCTCTCTTGGCCCCTCCCCCACTCGCACTCTGTTTCTCTCTCTCAAAAATAAACAAACACTAAAAAAAATGTAGAGGTGCCTGGGTGGCTCAGGTCATGATCTCGAGGTTTATGGGTTTGAGTCCTGTGTCGGGCTGCGTGCTGACAGCTCAGAGCCTGGAGCCCGCTTCTGATTCTGTGTCTCCCTGTCTCTCTCTGCCCCTCCCCTACTCATGTGCGCACGTGTGCTCTCTCCCTCTCTCTCTTAAATGTAAATAAACACTATTTTTTTTTAAATTAAAAGAAATACATCTGGAGAGAACTCATGTTTAAAGTGATAAATGAAAGTAACAGAAAATACCCTTTAAATACACAGGATAATCAATAAAAAAGAACTCTACTATTATACAACCCTCTTTTGCCGGTTCTAACAGTCTCTTTCCATGGTCTTCATCAGGCAGAGACATGTAAATTTCCACCATCTATTACCTTCTTGCTCTTTCAATAGTTCTACATTTTGCAAGTATGTTGACTGGCATTTTCTCTGCTTCCTCTTGAGAAGTTGTCCGATTCTCTCAAACACGGCTGCATTAGTTGCCTTGCGTTGTCTATTTCCAGGCTGCCTTGTCATTAATGAACTCAGACCTCAACAGGTGCAAAAGCTAATGTGGTCACCATGGTTGCAAAGGCCACTATGCTAATAAGCCGGCCAACCTCTCTACAAAGTTGTGTATCAGGACCCATGTCAAATTTTAAGAAACAAAACAAAACACTGTCTTCCCAGCTGAACGCAGACCAACCCAAGGCCACCACTGCAAACAGATTTCTTTTTTTTTTTTTCCCCGAAAGGCCCATTTATATGAATTCGGGAGACAAATGTATCTTGCTTACATTTTCATACGCTGACCTCCTGCACTTTGCTAATCACATTCCCTTTAAACAATCCTGCTATCCCCTCCCGCTCCTTAATCTGTCTGTGCATTGTATTCTTTCTCTTTTCCTTTTCTTCCAAATTTCCAGGACCCTCACTTAATCCCGGTGTGGTCACTCTTGGGTTACCAAGGGTGAAACCATCGCCCCCACCCTTCTGCAACATGTTACATGTACTGAACGAACCACAGGTGAAATATAAACAAAACAGAGCAGTTAGACCTGCAATCCACAACCTTCAGAAAGAAACCAGAAGAGTTACAGTGGGTCCCAACGCAATTCATTTGCACAGAAAGCTTTTTCACATTCTGAGCAATTACCATTAGTTTAAAACTATTTTTATGCGTTTCTAAGAAACTTTGAAACATTTTTCCCCCTATGTTACATGTAGAGAAAACAATGGCAGGAGGGTACTGAGTTGGAGTAGGTCAGGAACCTAGGGCTACTTTGGAAAGTACTTCTCCTGAGAGGAGCAGAAATGAAGCTTAAACTTTTGAAATGGTTGCAAATTTCCCGCAGCAAAGCAGGGCCAAAGGGGGTGACGGTGAAGAGTGTGATTTCCTTAATTTAATTTAGCCTTGATAGGCATTTGAGATATTTATCTTCAACTACATCCGAGACTAATAATTACAACAAATACAAGCATTTACAGCTGAGATAAATAAAAACAGCTGTGGATGCCTCTGAACGTGCAAAAATAATAGAGCTGTCACCTGTGTCTATTTTAAATGAAAGCTTTGCTAAATGCAGTCCTTTGTAATTCCTAGCCAAGTGGTACTTTCAGGGCACATGTTGGAGAGACAGCAGCGAAATGTTTAATCCACATCCCGAGTACTGATAATTTGTAGTTCGCCCCCATTCCTCCGCTCCTGTGTAGGAAAGAGAACCATTGACTTCTGCCAACTGACAAGCAATCAAGCATAAAAAGCCAGTAGCAGACGCGCCCATGGAGTAATTCCTGCTAATTCTTTCCCAGGGGATCCTTCTGTAAGGAAGCCATTGATTTTGACTTGTTTAGGTGGGTTTTTCCAAAGTGGTCCCTTTAAAAGAAAGTTAATATGCTAGACTATGTCAGATAAGGAACTCAAATTAAATTGCATGACAAGGGTACAATGAATCAGACTTCTCAAGCTGTCCAAGCAGAAATTTTGCCTTGGGATTTGTTTTAAGGAGGTTTAAGGCAAATGGTGGACAGAAAAAGTACAAACGTTTTTTTCTTAGTTCTCATTTGTGACCGAAGAATGATTTTTAAAAAAAAAATTTTTTTAATGTTTATTTATTTTTGAGACAGAGAGAGACAGAGCATGAACAGGGGAGGGGCAGAGAGAGAGGGAGACACAGAATCTGAAGCAGGCTCCAGGCTCCGAGCCCTTGGCACAGAGCCCGATGCGGGGCTTGAACCCGCAAACCGTGAGATCATGACTAGAGCCACAGTCAGATGCCCAACCGACTGAGCCACTCAGGCACCCCTGAACTAAGGATGATTTTAAATTAAGTATAGGATGAGGAGAACTCTAAGTAGTAAATATAACTAACAGTATTGTTACATTTTATACTTTAAAGAAAAAAAATCAACCTAAGAGCAAACATTATGAGTAACTCTATTTGTACAGTTCGAGAGAAGCCTGCTAAGGGATATTTGAAAGAAAAACAGCAAGGCTCTAGTGAAAAAGCAAAGACTAAAATAAATAACAACAACTGAAGGAAAAAAGCAATGCCATTTTCATCCATATGTGACTCTGGGATATAAGCAAATGTTCCAATTAAACGCATTTAAGGAGACTGAAGTTTTGTAGTCTTTTATAAATTATGGATTGTTCCCCTTCATGCCTATAAGAGGACCCACACAAAGTGCTCTCGGCCATGGCCGTGGCTGGGTTAGCTCAGGACAGGGAGGGCACCGGTAAACTGAGGTTTGCCAGAAGCTGGTAAATAAGGCATAGAGAGCAGGTGCCGTGACAACACTAGGGAAGTGACAATACTTCTCTCACCTGCAGCATCACGGAGTCACTTGTATTAACAGTAGCCATAATTTATTGGTTATACCACATGCCAGCCATTATGACAAGTGATTTGTTTATTCCTCACGATAATATCAGCATATAGGGTACTATGATTTTCCCTATTATACAGACACAGACAATGAACCACCGAGACGTTGTGTCAACGTGTTCAAGGTGAAACAGCTATGAAGTGGTAGAACTTGGATGTCAAAGCCCCAGGACATCCAAGTTCCCACATGTAAGCATGAAAACAGCCATTTTTGAAGTGTGGTCCGTGGGGTAGTAGCATCAGCATCATGTGAGAACTTGTTAGAAATGGACATTCTGGGACCCCACATAATCTGATTAGAAATACAGGAAGTGGGCAGCGCCTGGATGGCTCAGCTGGTTAAGCGTCCAACTCTTGGTTTCTCCTCAGGTCATGATCTCGTGGTTCAAGAGTTCGAGCCCCACCTTGGGCTCTGTGCTGACAGCATGGAGCCTGTTTGGGATTGTCTCTCTCCCTCCCTCTCTCTCTCTCTCTCTGCATGCAAGCACTGTCTTTCTCTCTCTCAAAATAAATAAATAAACATTAAAAAAAAAGAGAGAGAGAAAGAAATGCTGGAAGGGAAGCCTAGAAACCAGCCACGTGATTCTGATACCCCTTATAATTTGAGAACTGGCCTCGGTTTCACTACCAAGTACAGTGTAATTCCGGAAACTTGTGATTTTGTAAGTGTTCACTCAACCAACTGAAATGGCTCTTCATTCAATGACATGCCCAGTAGGCTGGGCTTATTTGCAAGTTAGTGTAATTCTTACCAATCTTATCACTGAATTAGTGATACCGATTGCTTTGTAGGGACACGGTCCATTAGAAAGAAAAGAAGATGTCCCTTTAGAGGGCACAAATAATAACAGATAAATAAAAGACATCAAACATGGATTTTTAAAATGCATTATATTTTCTACGCTTTTGTCATTCCAGATGGATCACATGCTGCAGGATATTTGCCAACTAGCAATATAAAGAAAAAGAATATCCATTGATATAGCTTTCCTCACAAAATATCGTACGTGGAAAGCAACTGAAAAATAAGCCAAGTGGATACTAGCTGATAAAGTTGCGCAAATGACGCAGTTAGTTCCTCTCCGAATTCACCTCGCTACTTTGGTTCACATGCAAAATCAGACTTCTAGACATTAGTATTTTCAAATGTGTTTAAAATAGACAAAGAGCGGGCACCTGTGTGGCTCTAGGTTAAGCGTCCGACTGCGGCTCAGGTCATGATCTCGCGGTCTGTGAGTTCAAGCCCCGAGTCAGGCTCTGTGCTGATGGCTCGGAGCCTGGAGCCTGCTTCGGATTCTGTGTCTCCTTCTCTCTCTCCCTGCCCCTCCCCTGCTCACTCTCTATCTCTCTCCCTCTCTCTCTCAAAATAAACATTAAAAAAAAAGTTAAATTTTTTTTTTTGAAAAATGTTTACATTTTGCTAAACCTTTCAAAGTTCAAACAGGTTGGTCCAAGGATCTCACCCAGCATACAGAATTGTTTTGTAAATATTGCAATGACTTCATCATCACACCTTCTCTTTTTTACACACATCTGACTGCATTTCATATTTCCGTGCACACACTGTGACTTTAACGATATGCTACATTGGGAAGTTTCCAGTGGCTTCTAATTTTGATCCACAAAAGCAAATCTTCCTCAAATTAAAAAAAAAAAAGAGGGGGGATTCTTTACAACTAAAAATCCCACGGTCTATTTCCAGGAGCTTGCCTATTTTCGGTACTTCACGTAAGTGGAATCATGAGGTATCTGTCGTTTCGTGACCCTCTTATTTCACTTAGCAAAGTTTCCTCCAAGTTCATCTATTCATAAGCTGCAGAGGAAATGGCGAGTTGCTGTTCAATGGCTCCAAGCTTCTGTTATGCAAGATGAGTAAGTTCTAAAGAGCTGGTGTACAACTTTATCCCTATATTTAACAATACTGTATTGTTCCCTTAAAACTTAGTTGAAACGGTAGATCTCATGTTAAAATGTTCTTACTCCAATCCAATCAAAATTCTCTTGGAACTTTTTCATTTCAATAATGCCTCTCTGGAAGTTGACTCGGGTGGAGAATAAACTCAACTGACAAGTCTCAGGACACCTGCCTCTGGAGAGTCGGTAAAAATTGTTGAAAAAGATTTGTGTGATGGTCACACAGACATCATAAAATTCAGTATGAGGAACCGCCTCTGAAGCAAGACAGGTTAGCAATAAAGTAGCAACTCAAATTTCCAGGAATATGGACAAGACAGGAGGATGCATCTGATAGACCAAACTCACTTCTTTTCTTGAGAAGCCATTCCCTTTGGCAAGGGTGATGACTGCAATTCAGCTGTGACACTCTTGCCTTTCACCTGAGCCTATGCATATATTTGGCATATAAATTAAGAAAACCCACAACCCTCTCCTCCCCATCTTCATCAATGGCAAGTATATCCCAGCATTAGAACACCTCCCTCCCACTACTGATGCCCCATTAGGGCCATGGCGTGCATCCCACGCTCTGCCAATCACCTGCCCACCAGCTAGCAAAGCAGGGAGGCCATTCCTCGGAAATGGCAAATTTCGGGTGGAGGCACCAGCCATGGTTCCTCAGTGGCTCAACTGGCACTCTTGCTGCCCTGAAGTTTGGATTTTGGTCTGGTTCTTGCCCCCAGTCTTCTGGTCTCCCTGTCATGTGCAGCTTTCTATCCGTGAAATCCCCAATATCCTTTCAATATATTGCATGTATTCAATATATTGAATTCAATTCAATATGCAATTCAATATATTGCATCCTTTCAATATATCCTTTCAATATATTTCAATATATTCCCACAAAAACTGGCCAGGGATAGTTTTTAATGTCTGTAACCATTTATGGTTTTCATGTCTGCAACCAAGTAATGTTTCGTTGGAACTAAAATTGTTCCTCAGTAAACTGTAGTCGGTGGGGGTAGGGGTGCCTTTTGCTGTGTCTTGGCATTCTGGAACGTGTGCACAAGTCGAATTAAAGTTTTCATTCTGGTGGATCACAGGAAGAAAATGATTGCTTTTCCAGAGAGCTCCTGCAAACATGGATGCATGGAGGGGTCTTTGTGGTTGCTCTTCACAGGCTGTGTCAGGCACCGTCTCGGAACGTAGGTCATTAAATGTTACCAGGACTACTTGCAAATAGCCTAACCTTTGCAGAATTGTACCTGCAAATGCTTCCAGGGAGTTGTATAAATCGTGAAACTTCAGTTATGTAACTTCTTCCCACTTTGCAAACTAAGTTCCCATAATTACAATTCTTGACCCTTTGCTAAATATCTGGTTTTATATCTCAAGTATCCATCTCTTACTTTTTTTTTTTACTTTTTTTTTTTAACGTTTATTTATTTTTGAGACAGAGAGAGACAGAGCATGAACAAGGGAGGGGCAGAGAGAGAGGGAGACACAGAATCTGAAACGGGCTCCAGGCTCTGAGATGTCAGCACAGAGCCTGACGCGGGGCTCGAACCCACGGACCGTGAGATTATGACCTGAGCCGAAGTCGGACGCTTAACCGACCGAGCCACCCAGCGCCCCATCTCTTGATTTCTTAAGACTGAATATGACTAAAGCGGCTCTAACGAGGCTCTATTTTTCATCAACAATTGGTACCTCATCTTTCCATCCCCATGGGAAAAAATGTAATTACAACAAAGCAAAAATGCTGTTCGTGACGATAAATAAGTAAAACAGTAAAAACGTGTGCCATCTTCTCTCTCAGGCTGGGGATGAATAATCGAAGAAGTTATGATAAAGCACTTTGCAAATATAAAGTGGAAGAAAAATTTTAAACTATGGCAATAGTTTCACTTGCCTGAGACTCCACGGGGGATCCCTTTATTCCGGTTTCTATAATTTCAGGAGGTTCCTGCGGCTTCTCTCCTATCATGCACAGAAACGTTTATAGGAATCCTATGATGAATTCCTCACCACATCGTGCCATTTTTTTTTTTTTTCTAGGATCAGATTTCTGTGTCCCATGAGGGAACTGTTGGCAAATGATGTTTCCGCGCGCAAGCTTTCCTTTATTTGCAGGTTCCCCCGATATCTTAGCCTTCCCTTAAAAGCTAGCCTGGAAGGTGGCAACTTTCAAAGACATTCACATAGAAAGTTCCAGTTCCTTTCAAGTTCCTCTCTTTTTAGTAGCTTCCCGGTGGTCAAAGAGATAAGTACTCTGCCGGAAGCAAAGCCGTGAGAGCAAAGGGCAGGGGCAAAGGCCACCCAGATATTTTATCCCATGATTCCCCCCCACCCCAAGGCTCAAGCTTACCGAGAGGGGAGGGTGCTGACCAGCCGAGCCGGCGGAACTGGGCGGCCCCGCTCACCTGCTCTCTTTTCTCATACAGCTATTAGAAAAGAAAGGCATAGGGGCGCCTGGGTGGCGCAGTCGGTTAAGCGTCCGACTTCAGCCAGGTCACGATCTCGCGGTCCGTGAGTTCGAGCCCCGCATCGGGCTCTGGGCTGATGGCTCAGAGCCTGGAGCCTGTTTCCGATTCTGTGTCTCCCTCTCTCTCTGCCCCTCGCCCGTTCATGCTCTGTCTCTCTCTGTCCCAAAAATAAATAAACGTTGAAAAAAAAAAAAGAAAGGCATAGTGGAATTTGCTAATGCATACTAGATGCGTCCATTTATGTTACAGGGCAAAGTTTTCTTTTCCTCTCCCACTTTGTGGTTCATTTATTTAGCTTAATGTCTTCATCGGCAGAAAAATGCAGAGATGTGTATTTAATCACGGGGAAGATTAAAGTCAAAACTTAAATTAAAAATGTAATTTTTCTGATCATGTGTCATTGTTAAAATTACCTCAGTGTTCCTCTATGTGTGTGGATAATTATGCTGGTACTATCCTGTATGTAGACAGCCTGTAGTCTCAATTAAATATTATAACTACTTAATGAAAGGCAACAGGGATTTTTGCAGTTAGTAATTATAACCATAACCTGGAATTGAAACTCTCAATTCACCCTCAGACTGCTTAATAAGTTGGAAAATGAAATGGCTGTGGCCATTAGGTCTCTGAGGAAACTTTTCATGAGACAAGAATAATTGTAGCAGGACAAGCATTTCCTATAATTGTTTTGGTAAAAGCATGGAAAGGTATTTTTGGTTTTTTTTTTCCCCACCTTCATCCTTTTCCCCGGTACTGTAACAATGTATTATCTGACATTTAGAATGATCATGCATTGATTATTTATTATTATCCTTGGTAAAATTAAAAGTGCTCCTTTTCCAATAATCCACAGGTTTTTAGGATGAAAAAGCAGACATATTATAGATTAATTGGGTTTTTTTTCTTCATAGGAAATGAAACAATAAGTATAGTACATGTATAAAGTGAGGATAAGCTTAAATTCAAGGTGAAGCATTTTGGAAACGAGAGGAAAATAATTTAATGGTAAGTTCTTATATCTTTTGCTTTCACAATAATCCTATTACACATTTTATTTTTTTTTTTTAATTTTTTTTTCAACGTTTATTTATTTTTGGGACAGAGAGAGACAGAACATGAACGGGGGAGGGGCAGAGAGAGAGAGGGAGACACAGAATCGGAAACAGGCTCCAGGCTCTGAGCCATCAGCCCAGAGCCCGACGCGGGGCTCGAACTCACGGACCGCAAGATCGTGACCTGGCTGAAGTCGGACGCTTAACCGACTGTGCCACCCAGGCGCCCCCATATTACACATTTTAAAGTACAGCACATCATCCTTTTGAAAAACCAAAAACAAAAAGGTGCTTAAAATAGGATTTCCACAATTCTTTTTAGGATATAGTTCCTCTTAAACTCTCATAGAATTCCATGACTGAAACAAATTTAAGAGTATCCATTATTCAACCCCATAATCCATTCCCAAACTCTTTCGACCTAATCACGGATTAAGATGCTGCTTCATAAAAGTTCCATAAACACCAAAACGAACCTGAAAGTAATACAAGTTTTGAAGACTGGAACAATTCTCTCAATATCGAATTAGCGGGTTAATTAATGTAGCCTCTGATCTGTCCCTCAGTCTACAATCATCTGCCTTAGACTTTCCATTGTAAGACAGAGGCCTCTCTGACCTCAGCCAATGGGCTGGGCCGCTTTGGTGACCAAAGGAAGCAAAGCTTTTGGCCAAACATCTGACCTGATGGACACATGCGAACAGCACAGAACAATCGTGCCTGGAAGTTTCTATACTAACACTTTACCACTTCTCCGTGGGCTGGTAGGTTTATAACTGAACTTGATATTTCTAACTTACAAGGGAGTGTTTTTACTTTTCCTTTTAATTCTTTCAAGGACTCTAGCCTCACTGTCTTTTCATATTTCCGATCAATTCGGGATATATTCATATGTAATTGTTGTTCTACTCCTCTCGAACTTACAGCCGTTCGTGACCTTCTGTTTCGTGTGCCTTATTCTCTCAGTTATTAAGCTTGTGGATTTTGTGAGTAAGATTTTCCCACTAACCATGTTCTTATGCATTTCCTGGAAGCTTTTATGCTATACAGAAACAAAAATTCTAACTGGTGGTATTGTGATTTGGGCTATTTTTAAAAAACAAAAGGAACAGCAAGGAAACAAACAGAAATAGGGGACACTACACGGTGCAGTAGGAAAAGGCCTGAACTAGATGCTGGATGATGGAACTTCTTCAGGAATCATAGCCCTGGAGCCAAAAGGAGGTGAACAAAAGTGGCCCCCTAACCATTTGGTGGAAATGTGGTCAGGGAGTGTCCTGTGTCTCTTGGGAGGAAGGTCTATCTGGCCTCTCCTTGCACGAGGCCCATTTTGAATATTTTTAAGTATAATCTTTTCGGGCTGGTGTTGTCATAGACTGAATGATTCGGGCCAAATCCCTTCACCAACGTGCATCTCCCTTTCCAGCTATGATGCTGGACTGTTAAAACCCATCAAGCCTATTTCCCGGGATAATCGCGGTGAATCCATGAGATGACTTTTCTGATTTCCTCTCATGAACTATAAGCACACGGCATGTGCAAAGCGTCGTTAATAATAAATGGTGAATACTCGAATCTTGCATCAATCTCACCTACCAGCATTAGAATGGAAATGTGCGATATTTAAACTTAAGCCAAAGATGACTTATTTCCTTCAAGTTTCAGCTGGATGCGTATGCATTCCAGATTAAATGGTTTATTTCACAAGGAAAATAAACCTCATGTCAAGCTTTGTAGGCAATCGAATTTCAAAGGAGCGTACTTTTTAGTGGAGGAATGCATTTTTGAGAGCTTACTGGAACACTATCAATAATAACTAGAACTATTAAGGGTAGAAATAGCTAAAACGTGATTCTAAGAATTTTAAATATTGACGATGAACATCACAGGACAAAAATTGGACAAAAATGACCCAGCATGGCAAACGTGGAAACAGGAACAGAAATACACGCAAATGAAACAGACAAGGAGGACAGATAAAAGATTTCAGCCAAGGGGCGCCTGGGTGGCGCAGTCGGTTAAGCGTCCGACTTCAGCCAGGTCACGATCTCGCGGTCCGTGAGTTCGAGCCCCGCGTCAGGCTCTGGGCTGATGGCTCAGAGCCTGGAGCCTGTTTCCGATTCTGTGTCTCCCTCTCTCTCTGCCCCTCCCCCGTTCATGCTCTGTCTCTCTCTGTCCCCCCAAAAAATAAATCAACGTTGAAAAAAAAAATTAAAAAAAAAAAAAAAAAAAAAAAGATTTCAGCCAAAACTAACAAGAGGACAGGAGCCCTGTCCTATTTCCAGCCAAGGAAATTACCTGGGTTAATAGGATTTGCTATACCTCAGTGAGACACTCTTGCCTTGAACTTCTCCATTTCTTGCCCTCCTCCCCACAAAGCTACAAAGTATGTATAGTCAGTCAAGTGGTCGGAACTGCATTATTTTTATTTAGCTTTCATTATTTTCACAGCGTTCCTTTTCCAGTAAAGCTGGAATGTATTCATTATAATAAATGGCTATTTAAAATTATATTTCCCCAACCATCATCTAATAAAGACTTTAAACATTGGTTTAACTACTCAATGCTAAATCAACAGTGTTCTTAATATTCATTTAACCTGGAAAATGAGCAAAGATACAATCAGAAATCAATTACCTCCTCTCCACTGTCTACTCAGCCCCCCTCCCGCTCTGAGGGGCAAACCCCTGCTTCTGAATGAACACAGAGTAGATCCCACGTCTGAGGGGCTCACTCCCAGGTAATGAAGAGTCAACCAGTCACTTTGATTCCCAAGAATCATCTCATTTCATTAATTACAATTCGTTGCACTATCTAAGAATCAAGATACCAGTATTTGTTTAAAATTACCTTCAGGAGGCACCTGGATGGCTCAGTCGGTTGACTTTGTCTCAGGCCATGATTTTGTGGTTCATGAGTTCGAGCCCTGCACTGGGATCACTGCTGTCACTGAAGAGCCTGCTTCAGATCCTCTGTCCCTCTCTCTCTGCCCCTCCCCTGCTTACATGTGCTCTTGCTCTCTCTCTCTCTCTCAAACATTTAAAAATAAATAAATACATAAAATAAAAATTACCTTCACACGGTTTGCCAATGCAGTGGACATGCAGGAGACTTTCCTGTGTTTCAAGCTGAGGGTCACCACCCCCCCTGCCTGCCCAGCAAGACTGTGACTGCTGCAGGGCCTGAGCGAGAGGTGGTCAGGGCGCTGATGATCCTGTTGAATTGCCCCCTTTAAACCTGCTGCTGTTGGATTCCCCCAAAAGTAATGGGACATTCCCTGCTGAATCCTCCGGGATGCACCTGCCACTGGGCTGAAAGTACTCCTGTGCAGGTAGGTGATCCCTCCCCCGCAGCCTTCCCAGCCAGGGTGAATGCACACACTGCAGCTGTTCTCCTGAGTTTCCTCCCTAAAATCCTGGACTTCTGGTGACGTCCCTCCAGCTTCTTTCTGCAGAGCTCCCCTCACCAGCCAGGGCCTTTGTAGACAAGACTCAGAAGATCCCTGGCTGTACCGTCACACAAAGTTTACACAGGACTCTAAAGAGCAGTGCCATTTGGGCTTTCGTCAGTGGGAACGCCAAGCCTTCCAAGCTGCAGCTTCTCCCCTCCTGGGGTGGGTCTCCTGATCATCTCTCACCCTTTAATGTGCTTTCTGGAGAAAAGCTAACACTTCCGTGGCCCCTGAGGCGCAGATCACACACACTGTGTTTTCTGGGACAGGGAGAAGAGGCAGGGGACATCTACCATCTCGCCAAGGAGAGACTGCATCTTCCTTTTACCCTCCACGTAGGTACATGGAGATTGGGCAACACTGGTTGGAGGCTTCTTTGCACGTCAGCACTTGGTGAAACTGACACTCTCTTGAAATCAACCTGTCACTTCTCACGGAGGATTTTTAAGATCTCTCTCTCTCTCTTTCTCTCTCTCTCTCTTCCTCCCTCCTTTTTTTTTTCTTTCATTCTTTCTCTCTCTCTTTTTTTTTGGTGCTATGAAACTTTTACTGTAATTGTGTAAGATTCACAGGTTTTCTTGAAGATATTGAGTACTGTCATTCACCAGTTCTGGATAATTCTCAGATACAGTCAATTTCTCTCTCCACTGTGTTTGGAACTCAAGGGAGCAGTCGGTGAATCCTTCACACTCTTTCTTGTGTGCATGCTAGGTTGTCCTTCCCAATCTTCATTTCTGAGCTTGTCTGTGCTGCATTCTAGAAGATCTTCAGTCTAGGAGGTGTCAGTGGTGACTTTCCGGCTGCCATATGCAATTCCATCTGTTGTTTCACAGCTGAAGTTCCCCTTGGTTCTTCTTAAAATCAGCTTGTTTATTCTTCATGCTTCCTTTCTCCGTGATTATAGAGTTGACCCTTGAACAGCACGAGCTCCCCACACAGTCAAGAATCTGTGTATAACTTCTGGCTCCCCCAAAACTACCAAGAGCCCACTTTGACCTGAACCCTTAGTGATAACATAAACAGTCAATTTACACATATTTGGTATGTTACATGTATTCTATACTGTGTCCTTACAATAAAGTAATCCAGAGAAAAGAAAATTTATAATTAAGAGAATCATAAGGAAGAGAAAACACATTTACAATATGTACTGTATTTATTCAAAAATATCCGCATGTAAGTGGGCCCACGCCATTCAAACCTGTGTTGTTCAAGTGATAACTCGATTTTCAAACTAGCCTTCTTTTCTTAAACATATGAAATATAGTTATATGTTTTTATTTCTATTCTGCTGGTGACTGCAGGAATATCTGATTTTTTACTGGCTTGGTTTTCAATACTTCTTGTTTTTGCAGATTTTCACTCATTCGTTCCTTCTTTCTTCCTTCTTTAGTGAAATCTGACCGTGAGGATACATTTTCTCTACAGGAAATCTTGGAATTCTGGAATAAAATACTCCAAAAAAGGATTTGTACTGCTACTGCATATTAAATTTACTTTACAATGAAGTTGGGAGTTTTTGTGTTTTATATATGTATGTATTTTTCTCATGCAGAGAAGGTGAATGTCAAGTGTAGCTCTTTTATTTTCTGTCTTTTTTCTCCTGGATGGCTGGGAGGTATGTGTGTGTGTGAGTGCACATGTACGTGTGTGTACATCTGTGTGTGTACCTGCATTTACCTTCCACGCGGTATCAAGTTTAAGGACAGGGTGCGTACTTCGTATCACCTGGAGAAACGGGTTGATGGTAGTTCCGGTTTACCAGTACACCACGGGTTTAGTCTTCTGATGGTTCCGGCTCATTGCCACACTTGTCCAAATAGACGACCACCTTTTACAGGCCCTGGAGGTTCTGTCTTATTTCTTGCTTCCTGAGAGGCTGTGCAAACCAATCCGAAACAACATTTTTGGCAAATTTCCTCAAGGTCAAGCCTATTTTGGAGTTTCACATCCCTCTCTAGGTTTCTTTCTGTACTTGGCTGTCAGCTGAGAATTCTTTCCTTCTTGTACACTGCTTCATGTAGGAAACATATTTTCCACAACTTTTTAGGCTTTTTCTTAGTGGAACGATCAGTGAATTACCTTGTGCCCCATATTGCCAGAAGTGGAAAATTGTGCAGAGAGGACTTAAATTCAGAAAAAAAAAATGTTGTGAAATCCTGCAAATGAACAAATGCTTCACAAAATGTAGTCTTTGTCTGCCCAATGTCCCTTGCCTACTTTATGTTTGTTATTAAAATAAACCAATAGGTTGTTTTCCTTCCCAGATCTCTTTAACTGAATTGTGAACTTGCAATTTGACACAGATTTGGAAATAATTTATGTATTTATGTACTGCTTAAAAAATGTTCTGGAAGTATACTGGATAATTGACATACGCAGGTTTTAACAGCAACAGTACCACAGTGAGGAGAAGCTGGTGTATAATAATGAAACACACTGCATAATTCTTGACAAATAAGTAGCAGATTTCCATTTTATCAATTTAACAGACTTTCTAGCGGTGGGATGCATGTTTTTTTTATTTTTATTTTCTTATGAGTTTATGTGGTTGGCTATAAATTAGAATATCCTAATTGCTTTCATTAGGGGCATTTTGGACACATTCTATATGGATTCCACTATACGGAACCCATTCTTCGCAGGTTTCAGTGTTTATAGCTTTAGAAATGCTGCCACTCCGAGCCCTAGGAAAGGAAGTATTCGGATATTAAACTTAGCTAGTTCCTACAACATGGCCATCCATGCCATTGATGACTGATAAATGTTTACGGATTGAGTAATCTGTGTAATTAATCTTAGTTTCTGGCTGCTGAATGCAGTTGGAGAAAGGAAAAGATCCTTTCCTGGATCAGGTTCTTTATTTTGAGCTAACAACTACCTCACACCGGTGTGCCTTTGCAGAGGACAACCATTCCTGTGACATTACACATGGGTCACTGAAACTAACTCAGGATGAGCTTCCTTGGAATAGCGACCCTTTGGGTAGCTTTGCTTTAGAGGCAAGAACACAGGCAGGGATTTACTAATGCCTTAGCCAGAAATCCTTGAGAATACATATGTATTCCAGCTTTCCACATGCCTAGCACGCATTCTCCAGACTAACACAAAGTCCCTACAAATTTTTCGCGTCCCAGTTCTGCTGAGCACTCAGCTTCGGGCTAGAAATTTGCGCTCAGCTTTGCAATCTTACCCCTCGTCTGCTTCTCTGCCTGGTTTCCCGACTCCTGTTTCACAAAAGCCCGTCTGACTTCAGTGCACCCACATTCTACTTCCAGTCCTCTGCCCCGAGGGGGTCCGAAGACACTGTCTCCACCTGTTTCATTGAGGAAGCTGAAACCCACATCACCTTCCCACTCACAAATGTACAGACCTTGGCAGTTTCCCTCCGTCCCCCTTCCTCTAGGCCCACCTCGTTTCTTTGCATGTAATGGTTACGGTGGCCTAGACGGCCGAGGTGAACAAAATAAAATACAAATAGAAAGCCGAGGGAGTGTGTTTCCACTCAAATGGCATCCAGTGACGGGAACAGACCCTGCTTCCTTCCACGGCATGACTCGCCTTCCAGCAGCCTCTGTGTCCACTGGAAGAAGAGAAGGAGCGTGGGGAGCATGCCTGCTTCATAAACGCTGTTGCCCTGAAGGGGCGGCCTGGGTGGCTCAGTCGGTTGAGCGTCCGACTTCTGCTCAGGTCGTGATCTCGAGGTCCGGGAGCTCAAGCCCCGCATCGGGCTCTGGGCTGACAGCTCGGAGCCTGGAGCCTGCTTCGGATTCTGTGTCTCCCTCTCTCTCTGCTCCTAACGCACTCTCACTGTCTCTCAAAAATAAATAAACATTAAAAAAAAAAATTAAAAAAAAAAGCTGTTGCCCTGAAGGACCCCACAGCACCGTCAAGGCTAGAACTCAGTCACGTGCCAACCTAACTGAAAGGATGTCTGAGGAATGAGTCTCACTGGGGGGAGACACAGTCCGAAGAGAAACGGGATTTATGGTTGTGTGGATTGATGGCCACTCTTCCAGATGACCCGTCCCTGCCTGTGCCACCCCACTTTCACCTCCATCTCAGAGCTTTGCTTTCTTTTCTTCTGCTGTGTCTATAACCACTCCTCCTCACCTGGCTTCTCCGTATCTCATCCACACGGCACATCTCATCTTGAGAAATTCGTGTCTTCCCTTCCTTTTACTGCCTCTTCTCTAAACAGCAGTTACCACAGCGCCTGTGGTTGATCAACGTCATTTCCATCGGCTACCCTAGCTGTAGGGTAGCCTACACTCTCTTCCAGGCTGTTCTTTGAAATACCATGGCTATTCTGTATCCCGAGTCTCTGCTGACAGTACCCGAGAAATAACTATCAGTGACCTTGCTGTCATATTCGGTAAGTTCTCTTGTTTCCCGCTTTGCTTCACAACTCTCCAGCATCACCCGCTGCTGACAATTCCTTTCTTTGTTTCCATGGCCCTTCGTTTCCACATTTTTCTTATTCTGGCCAATTCTACAGCCTCTCCCGCGGCATCTCCTATAGCTCTCTTCTCTCGGCACTCTCAAAGTTTTACTACTACTTTATCATCACCGAATCACTTCAACGACTGCTCTTCTCGGGGTTACAGCCAAATGCCTTACTTACTTCTATGCTTCGTCATTCCCCAAGTTCAAGCCCCACGTATTGGCCTGCCCATCGGACACCACCAACCTGTGGTCTCGCAGACACTTCAAACTCAACCTGACGTCCCTGAGGTCATCACCCTTACCGGCACGCAGGTGTCCATTCCCCTCTGGATGTCACCACCCATACCCCCAGTCACTCATGCTGGAGAACTTAATTCACCTTCTTCCTTCCCATCGTGCAGGGTTAAATGGGGTACAGTTGTGTGAGCGCTCCCTTCTTCATATCCCCGGTGCCTTCACCTCCCACCCACATTGCCACTGTCATGTTCTAACTGTACCGTGGCGTCACCTTCCCTATCTGTTCTCCGGATTGACAACAAAGGCAACCTCTGAAAAATGTAAGGCCGGTTAGATCATTGCCTTGTCTAGGCTTTTCAACAACTCTCGTTATACGGGGTGTATGTGTTTCCTACTATTGCGTAACAAGTTCAACAACACACTAAATGGCTTAAGATAGCCGGCTTGTACTATCTCACATTTCTTTGCATCAGAAGTCTTGGGGGGGGGGAACATGTTCACTGGGTCCTCTGCTCAGGGTCTCACAAAGGCCAAAATCAAGGTGTCAAGAAGCTGGATGCTCATTGAGAAACTCTGGAAAATATCTGCTCTCAAGATCATTCGGGTTGTTGGCAGAAGGTGGATCTATGATTGGAGCCCTGGAGGAGCTCCTGCCTGGCAGCCAGCCAGGGGTCATTAGCAGCTTTTAGAGGCCACCTGAATTCCTTGTCCTTTGGCTCCTTCATTTCCCGAGCATCAATGGCACATTGAGACTTTCCTGTATTCCTCCTGTCCTTTATCTCTCTCCATTCCTCACCTGCTTTTAAAGGCTCAGGCAATAACACTGGGCCTGCCCACAGCATCCAGGATCATCTGTTTTAAGGTCAGTTGGTGAGTGACATTAATTACACCTGCAAAGTCCCACGTACCATGCACATATCACAACCATGAGTGTGACACCAGAAGGTGAATGTCATAGGAAATGAAATTATGCCTACCACACTGGGTAAGGTTCAATCCGCTTAGCACGGCATATAAGGAGAGCTCTTTTGATTCACTTCTTACCTTATTCCAGGTTTCCCACTTACCCGACATCTACAAAGACCATATATCTCAGTTTCCCTGGGACAGTTCTGATTTATGCATGTTATTCTAGGATAAAAATGAATAGCATCCTTTCAATATCCCAATGTGTCCCAGTTTGGACAATAAATGAAACGGTCACTGTTGTGGACTCTCTGTGTCATTCTAGAATTCCTATGTTGAAGCCCAACTTCCCCCTAAGTGAGACATTATAGTTAAATGAGATCAGAAGTGTGGGCCCTCATCCAACAGTGGTAGTGTCCTTCTAAGAGGATATGACAGAGAACTACCTCTCCCTCCCTCTGTGTGTACACACACTGAGAAAAGGCCATGTGAGGACACAGAGAAAAGAGATGGTCGTCTGCAAGCCAGGAAGAGAATCCTCACCAGAAATTTAATCCTGCTAACCCTTGATCTAGACTTTCAGCCTCCATGACTGTGACAAAATAAATCTCTGTATTTAAGCTCTCAGCCTATGGCCTTTTGTTATGGTGGCCCTCATCGACTAAGGTAGTCATGTACCTATATCCCATATCCTTCCCCTTGTTCCTTACTTCCTGGTTTCCAGAAATTAGAAACCTTCCAGAATTCCTTGACTTTGTTTTCTCTGCTCCTCAGAATGTCCTTGTCTTTGTTGTCTGTCAGGAATTTTCTCATTTCATAGACTCAGACCCCTCTTCTGTGAAGCCACCTTCACAGCCAATCCTGAAAATGCTTCACTCCTTCCTTTTCCTCATCCCTAGATTTTCCATATCACTCTCACAGCAACTAAGACGTTTCCTCATTAATCGTCTCTTCCCTTCCTAGGCTATACTTTCCCAAGCCTATGCACTGCACCTTAGCTTGATATTGCCATGTTCTAAAAGACTCAACGAATGTCTGGTCCTTCTAGTGATTCCATCTGAAAAGGAAATGTGTGGAAGAGACAATGAAAAGAAACTTGTTGCGGCTCTACTGAGTATGTTTGGCAAGAAAACCCCAAAGGAAGGCTTCCAGTCAGGTGACTTAGATATAAGTTAGACTCGACCATCTCAGTGTATCACCAGGTGGGATGAAGACAGAGAACCCAGCACTGGGAGAACCATCAACCATCAACATGGCACATGAGACGTAGCTGACCCACTCTAGGATGGCTTTGGAAGGAAAGGGATTTCCACTAGATTTATTTTCTGAAGTTCTGGGGGCTCTGGTTCTCAGCCAGTCCGAGTAATTTTACCACTCACTGAAGTACGGAGAAGGTGGGTCAATATATCGGTCAACTTTCCCTTTGCGCCCCTTGGGACAGCGACGGAGCAGCTGGCACTAGATGGTCATTGGCAAGAGGTGTGGTGAGCTGTAGAAGAGGAAATGGTGAGCGGAGTCATGGGACAGGTTTCCCCTGGCCTGTCTGTTTGAATGCCAGATCGGTGGGAAAGAACCATGCTGTCTTCAAACATATCAGAAAGCAGACTGACTGACAAGGAGACGACGTGATGTCCCTCGCATTGCTGTGAACCACCAGCCTGCTCTAAACACTGTACATTGATGACAGGGGTGTAATTGGCCGAATGCAGTAAAATGTCAGTTGTACATGGCAGAATCAGCGTTTGCTGTGCATGGCAAACTCTGTGGAATGGGTGCGTGCTGTAGCTTGGCGTTTTCTATGCAAGGTAGATGCTAAGCTCCGTTTCCTAAAGCTCAGCAAAATGAATCAAAAACCTTCCCATGTGGGAAAGCATCTCCACACTCCACATATTCCTCGGGAGGAAAAAAAAAAAACCATCATGATTGGCAAATACGGTCAAATAAATGCGCATTTCCAAACGAGACTGCTTAGACAAGATTCTTTGTAAGAAATCCCGTGCTGGGTGTTTGGCTTTTTTACAACCCTCCACCTCATTTTTTTCCCCTTAGAACCTTTGATAAAACTGTGTCTTCGGGGTATCTCTGTGGCATAATGGACTGAACAGCTCCTTGAAATATAATAGCATTTTTGGTACTACAACATAGTCAATGGTTTATTCGGTGGTCAAATTATAGCCTTTTTTCTAATACGGGGAAACAAGGCGATGCTAAATCCCTTGTAGTTGAGAGGCTCATAGGTCTTTTTATGACAGAATGTAAAATCTCTACAAGTAAACTTATTTAGCAAATAATTATTATCCCAATAATTTTTACATTTTTTAAAAGAACTACAACCTAGTCATGATCTGTCTTTAATTTGTGTAACTAACTAGTGAACAGCGCGTTCCATGAGGCCGTGCAGAGATGTTTTCCTTATATTCCAAGTGTCTTAGAAGGGAAAGAAAGAAGGAACGCGGCATGTACTGGACCCTCATATATGATGCGTGCCTTTATGTTTTCTCACTGAATCCTCCTTCTAATAATACATAATGTTAATTATGAATCCGCACTGCCTAACACGGGTGCTTCGTACGGATGGTCTCCCTGAAGCCTCACAATCCTCCATGGGGCAGATGATACTTTCATTATTTTATAGATGACATGTCACATGGGGAAGTAACTAGCATGAATATACCCTTTAGGTAGCAGAGATGAAATGACCCTCGGTAGGTCTTTCCCTAGGTACAGAGATGACAGGATCATCTGTACAGACTGTCAAAAAAGTTGACAGCGAGACCCAGTATTTTACTGGCTTTAAGTGGAAATCCCTGGATTTGGACCATGTTCTGTATTACCTCAAAGTCAGTGTTATTTAGAGCATGTTGGGGAACCCCTGTTGGGAACAGGGGAGTGCCATATTAAGCTCCTAACAAGAGACACCAAAAATGTCCAGCGGAATCTGACACACGAGAACTACTTCTATTTCACAGCTTGTCACAATAATTCTTCTATCTTATTTATTAGCAGAGATATATTTATGCATGGAGGCTTCTGAACCACATGGCATTGCTGGAAGTCTGTCTGACACTCAGGGGCAGACAGACTGGTCTGAAAAGTCCAAGATGGCTACCCTCACATAACCAGCATCTTAGCAGGACAGCTGGGATTCTGGGCTTGGCTGGAACGTCAGATAAGAACATCTCCATGTGTCCTCCCCAGAATGGTATTTTTACGTGGCATCTCAGGTCTTATGGAGAGAATGGTCACGTGAGCTAGAAAAATGCTGCAAGGTTTCTTAGGATCTGGCCTCAGAAGTCCCAGAACATCATTTTATCCTGCATTCTTTTGGATAAGAAGTCACTGAAACGAGCCCACAATCAAGATGAGAGAATTAGGTGCCATATTTCAATGGAAGGAACAGCAAACAATTGGAGGTAATCTTCAGTTTCCCAGGGGAAGAAAAGTATTATCAAACTGTCAGTAATCAGAAAATTGCATTGTTCATTATGGCAAAGTAACTGCTCTAGGACTAGCCTTCCTGCTGCAAACAGCCATTAATAACTATTATTATGATTATGATCGTGACAATAATAATAATAATAATAATAACAGATGCAATGAATTGTAACTCATCACATATCACCTGGCTAAAATACTTATTTTAAAACTATGGCAATTAAGACATAAAGATAGACATATCCATCAATAAAACAGTATAGAGAAAGCAAAGATAAAAATAGACAAACATTGCTATTTGACTTTTGACAAAATCAGAAATCAATCAGGTAAAGAGCAAACAAAATCTCTCTATAATTCAATAGGAAAAAGGCAAGAAAAAAATACTCTTTATAATGAATGGTGGTAGAAACAGATAGCCATAGGGAAAGTCTGAACTCCATCATACTTCATGCCGTAAAAAAGCATAGATAACAATGTAAAAATTATATCATAAAATTTATAATAGAAGAGGTAGGAGAGGGGCATCCAGGTGGCTCAGTCGGTCAAGTGTCTGACTCTTGGTTTTGGCTCAGGTTGTGATCTTGCGATGTAGGAGTTCGAGCCCCTCGCCAGGCTCTGGGCTGATGGTGCTGAGCCTGTTTGAGATGCTCTCTCTCCTTCTTTCTTTGCCCCTCCCCCACTTGTTCTCACACAATCTCTCTCTCTCAAAATGAATAAATAAATCAACTTAAAGAAAAAGAAAATGTAGGAGAAAATTTGCAGACCCTTGGTCTCAAAAAACACTTCTTAGCACACGAAAGCACTAAGCTTAAAAACAAATGAAAAATTACACTTCAACAAGATGCAAACCTGCTCTTCAAAAGAGAACACAACAAACATGAAAAGATAAGCCACTGACCAGGACAAAAATATTGCCAATGCATATATCTGATAAAGGACTCACACCCACAATATGTAAGGAACACTTAAAACTCAATAATATGAAGATAAAACCCCAATTTACCCCAATTTAAACAATAGGAAGTAATCACTTGAATGGATACAATGTAAAAAAAAAAGAGATATGAGTGGCCAATATGCACATAAAAAGATGTTCAAGACCATTATTCATCAAGGAAATTCAGACTAATCCTCGCCTACTAGAATGACTCAAGTTAGTTTTCTTACACTGCTAATGGGGGTGTAAGAGTACACATCTGTTGGGAGACAATCCTCCATGGATCTCTCCCACTGCTATACATTTTCTGGGTAGGCCTCACCCTCGTCTTTACCTGAGTCATCTCTCAGGGTTATATTTACAACAGGGAACTTTGTGGGATGAAGAAATGTTTTTACTCAGGAACATGCAGGGTTTTATACTGCTTCCCTTAAGGTGGAAGGTTCCCTGAATCACTATATGTCCAGGCACTCGTCTGATCAGTCTCTGTCACTTTCGTGGGGCTTGGGGACAAAAGTAACCAACACAAACATGATGTTCATGTTGCTGGTTGTACTGTGAATAATGAAGGCTTTTTTCTCTGACCCAAGTATCTCCTGTCTGCTTGTATGAAACTTGGATAGGCTAACTTATTAGCGTGTAAGCACAGTAAAACCCCAGGCCCTGATAGCAACCACCTACACAGAGTTTTGCCTTTTCTATTATAGATAAATATACATGTACCATATGACCTAGAAATTCCACTGGCAAGTATTTCTCTAAGAGCAATGAAACTGTGAACACAAAAAGAATCGTACCTTAATTTTTGTAGAACTTTATTAAATGTAATCCCAAATGGGTATACAATGTACTACTCAACAATATAAAAGAACAGACAACTGACACGACATGGATAAATCTCAAAACCACCGTGTTGAGTGACAGAAGTCAGAAAGAAAAGAGCATCTACTATGTGATTATATGAAGTTCTGAAACTGAAAAGTAATTTACAGTGATGGATTTCCATTCATTCATGGATGAAAAGTCAAGAGATCTGTCTTAGAGATGTAAAGCTTGAGATGTATCTTGAGACCATCAAGTGGGAATGTTCAATATTTACTTAAATATTAACTTGTGAAGGAACACATTTTAGGATACAGACTAATCTGGAACAAAAGCAGGAAAAAATAATGAAATTCTGGCCAGTGAAGCCAAAGGTGGAAATATTTTTTGAAGGCTGGAATGATCCAAAAGCCCTCTAGCAAAGCTAAGGGGTCCTCTAGCAGACTGAGAACTGGAAAAACATCTGCTGCCTTTAGAGGCATGTATGTTGCTAAGTATATTAAAAACTGTTTAAGAGGTGGGTGCCTGGGTGCCTCAGTTGGTTAAGCATCCAACCCTTGATTTTGGTTCAGGTCATGAATGTTCTTGCCATTGTGAAATGGAGCCCTGCGATGGGCTCCACACTGGGTGGAGCTTAAGATTCTCTCTCTCCCCCTCTCCCTCTGCCCCTCCCCAGCTTGCTTTCTCTCTGGAAGGAAGGAAGGAAGGAAGGAAGGAAAGAAGGAAAGAAGGAAGGAAGGAGGGAGGGAGAGAGGGAGGAAGGAAGGGAAAGAAAGAAAGAAAGAAAGAAAGAAAGAAAGAAAGAAAGAAAGAA
>NW_024412405.1:6860438-7018834 GCF_014898765.1 Herpailurus yagouaroundi | reverse complement strand
GAAAGAAAGAAAGAAAGAAAGAAAGAAAGAAAGAAAGAAAGAAAGAAAAAGAGAAAGAGCTGTTTCAGTATGTGGCTGGATAGAAACACAGCAAAAAAAAAAAAAATGTTGAGAGTCCATGAGAACTGATGAGCTGGAAATGTGATGAGCTGGAAATGGAGAGAAGAAAATTATTTTTGTAAAATCTGCTAATAAACAGCTTGTAAGCAACAGTCACAAGGTGAATAAAGTGCAGAGTATTCTTGGGTGGCTTTCAGTTTTTATTTTTCTTTTACTTGAAGAGACATCTGCACTACTGAAACTAACAGAAATCATACAGGAAGGAAACCAAGACTCATAATTTACTTAACATCTAAGTGGGGGAGAGGTAAGGATTTTCCCCCGCGGTGGAAATAGGCTCACATTTCCTGCTAGCGTGCATTGATAGAAGGCTAACACACTAGAAGGAGGTTGAATTTAAATAATACCACTATCTGTTTTTGTCCGTTTTCCTTAGGTTAAGGTGTGCTATTAACCCCCAGATCTCAGAGCTTATAACAACCATTCATTCCTCGTTCATTTTTCATTTCTGCTGTAGGGTGGCTATGAGTTTGCTCCTCAGGCCTTTCGACTCCAGAATCCAGACTGAAAGAGCAGCCTCCATTTGAAACACACGGTTCTCAAGGCAAAAGGGAAAAGTATGAAAGAAAATCCATGCAAAAGTCCAATGGTCGTTAAAGCTTTTAATCAGACATGGCAGGTGTCTTCTGTTTTTGTGAAGTGACACTTTCCCAAGCACTCGAGAAAAACAGGTTTACAAGCAAAGAGAACACAAGATGCAAAGACCGGAAGGCACAAAGTGAATATCCTTTTCTGGGAAGGGAAATGCCAGCGAACAACTTTCGGAGGCGGGGTTATGACTGGAGAAATGAGCGCCAACACAAAGATGGGCCGTCCGCGGAGAGTGTATTTGCTAAATGCAGAGCTCAGTGTGGGACAAACACTGGCCGTCGTGATATCCTCACTGCATGGCGAAGTGGGTGGTTCAGTCTGATTTGGTAAACGATGGCGAGAAGTGTAGACCTCGTCTGGACGGCAGTGGCAAGACACTGCATTATTTAAACAACTAAATGATAGGATCTTCGTTCCACTGTAGAAAAAGAAAACCTCTAGGGACACCTGAGGGGTTCAGTCGGTTAGGCATCTGACTCTGGATTTCAGCCCAGGTCACGATTTCACGGTTCGAGGGACGGAGCCCCGCATCGGGTTCCATGCTGGCAGCACCTGCTTGGGATTCTCTCTCTCCTTCTCTCTCTGCCCCTCCCCTGTGAGACTGTGCACACGCGCTCTCTCTCAAAATTAATAAATAAATATTAAAAAGAAAAACAAGAAAAGGAAAACCTCTGGAATGGAAAAAAAAAATAGAAAAGACTGACACGCTATGATTGTATTCCTGGCAAGAAATTACAGTGGCCTGAAATAAGGCTGCGGGAGTCAGAAGACAGTGGGGCGAGCTCGCTGGAGGGGTGTTGGGAGGACTGAAGCAACAGCATGCTGTGACGGGTTAGACAGGAAGTGGGGGATTGCTGGGAGAAGCAGAGGGGAAATTGGGGATGACCGCAGTGAAATTTCTGTGAGAAACTGAATGCTTGGCAAAATCCCTACTGAAGCAAGGGACTCAGGGCAAAGAGGGGACCTGGTGAGTGTGTGAAGGTAATGAGCTCAGCTCCGAAGTTTGAACGCTCTGGAAGATATCACGTAAATATGGCCGGTAGACGAAATCGACGTTTAAGAACGGGCCTGGCTGGAAAAGAAAGATTTGGAAGTCATCAGCAATACAGCGGCACAGATAATAATGTAGGGATGGTCTGGCTTGCCCACTGTTGACTATGACCAGCCATTGTAGGGCTTTAAGCGAGGAGAGGATTGGTGCTTTAGAAGGATTATTCTGATGGCAGTAAAAATAGGAAGTAAAAAAATAAAAACTAAAACTAAAATAGGTGGGAACTTATTCCTCAACTGACAGAAAAATGAAATAAGCCTTAACCAAGAAAATGTTCACAAGAATGACAGTGGGAACAAAATGGAGTTATTGGCTGCGGGGAAGGTTAAGAGACTTTATAAATGGGACTTGGCAACACAGAACTTGAAGGAGGTAAAAGTTGAGTCTCTTGGTTGATTGGTTTTATTGATAGTGTTACAACCAAGGCGGGGATAACACTAGGAATAGCAGCTTTAAGAGAAGGCATTAAATTTAGAATATCTTTTGTTTTAAAACCATGTGGGAAAACCAGAAGGGGAAACCCCACAGAAGATGGACATAAGACACGAAAATTTTAGCCAGAGATATTTGAAGATTCCTTTTTTTTAACTTTATTTATTTTTGAGAGAGAGGGAGTGAATGGAGAAGGCGCAGAGATAGAGGGGAACCAAGGATGCGAAGCAGGCTGCACGCCGACAACAATGAGCCCGGTGTGGGGCTCAAACTCACGAACTGTGAGATCATGACCTGAGCTGAAGTTGGACACTCAACCGACTGAACCACTCAGGCGCCCTGAAAAGCAAACAAACAAACAAACAAACAAACAAACAAAGCTCGAAAGAGGAATTAATAGGCCTGGCTAAAAACACGAACCTCCTAGTGTCCAGGTTTGGGCCCATCACATCAGGCTGGTTGCAATACAGGCAAATGACATCTAAAAAATAAGTACTGCAAAGGTTCTTAGGCATAGTTCCCCTTTCCTGATAAAAGAGAACGCAGGGAGCTTTTACTAGCTTTTGTCTCTTCCTCTGCCTCGGATCCAGACATGGAGACTACCCGTAGCGCGTCAACCCTGCAAAGTTGCCACGAGGCAGCAAATGTGAAAACAAAAGCCAAAATGATAAGGAACATGAAGCAAGCAATGGAAACTACCTGGATCCCTGACAATGTCAAGAGCCGCACCAGCTCTGAGCTCCTTAACTCCAGATTTGAGATCGGTGGGAAAACAATCATGTTTGTTTGTGTTAGTCACGGTTGTTGTTTTTTTTTGTCTCGCTGTGGTGGTGTTTTTTTTAGTCACCTGCAGTTAAAGCCATTCTTCATAACAAAGATACTGAGAAGAAACACTGCAAGGTAGAGGAAAATCAGGGGCACGCAGTTTCCCAGAATCCAAAGGGAAGGCAAAAATGGCAAGACCCGAGATGAAGCGTACCCCCACAATTACTCAACTAGAAAGTCACTCTTGCCAGGAAACTTTCAGGAAATGGGGTTCAGGAGGCAGTTGCAGAGGTCTGCTAGAAACCGTGAGGTTTAGTATCTTTTCTGAGAAAGTGGACTGGAAAAAGAAAGGGGGGGGAGGGGGATTAATAGAAAAATAAAGAATGTAGAAGAGTCGCCAACTAGGTGACTCTCTACTGGGTCACCTGCTTCTATGAAGGCTTATTGGAAATAGCCACGCTATTGACACAGCGGAGTAGGGTGACAGAAACCAAACAGTCCACAGAGGCAAAAAATATTTACTGATACAGAGATTCAAGGGAAGGTTTTGTTCCTTCGTTCAGGGTAAGAGTGGCATTGCCATGATCACAGGAAAAGGGAAAAGCTGCAGAGAAGTGAGAAAGATCTTTAAGCCAGTAATACAATCACCGCTGGGAGACGGGCTAGATGGGTCTCCATAAAACTCTGTATCAGAAGTATGGAGAAAGAATGACTTGTGAGGGGGAAGATGGGAAGTCAAGAACTTCTTATTTTGTTTGTGAAGGAAGGTTTGAGATATCACCTTAAATATGGCTAGCATGACACCAGGTTCTCAGATGACCATCGCTGAGAACACAGCCTGGGGAGGGCTGACAAAGACGATTCTTTAATGAGGAAACAAACACACATATCCCGTTCCCTTTCCTTTAATTTTAACATGTTTATGTTCCCCAAGCACCACAATCAACAAAACAGGAACCACACTATGCCAGGATTTGCCCCAAAGTTCTTTATTTGGAGGCATCATTTGTAGATCTGCAACAGATTCCATTGCCCTTATTCAAGAATAGAAAGAAAGAAAGAAAGAAAGAGAGAAAGAAAGAAAGAAAGAAAGAAAGAAAGAAAGAAAGAAAGAAAGATCATAAAAGATTACTGGGGTTTCCATAATAGATGAAAGATAAAGTAAAATGTTATTACAAGACTACAACAAACTCTTCCTCATGTTTTTGTGTATTGACATTACAAATAACGCAAGAAGAAACCACTGTATAGTTATGTGTGTCTTAGTAACGCAGATTTAATAAATATCTTATCTAGCTTAATCCATTGCAGTAGGTTATAGGCCGGATTTAATGTATTCACCCCCCTGTCCTGTTGGGAGATCAAACCTTCTTACCCTGCTGGCATCAGACTTGACCATGTGACTTGCTCTGGCCTAGGCAATGTGTGCAGAAACGATGTATAGTACCTTAGGAGTCATCATGCTTTCCCCCTATTTCTCCTATATTTTTCCAAAAGAATTCCAGTGACCCAAGTTTGGGGGGGGGGGGATTGCCTGAGGCTGAATCCAAGAATAAAGAAGACACTAGGGCCAAAGTCTTAGCTGATTATTTGTGAACATATCGCATGAATAGGAAATAAGTATCAATTGTTTTTAAGTTTATTTATTTATTTTGAGGGAGAGAGAGAGAGAGAGAGAGAGCAAGCACTCTAGAATGAGGGAGGGGCAGAGAGAGAGGGAGAGAGAGAATACCAAGCAGGCTCCATGTTATCAGTAGCCCGATGCAGGGCTTGAACCCACGGACTGTGAGATCATGACCTGAGCTAAAATTAAGAGTCATGGGCACCTGGGTGGCTCAGTCGGTTAAGCGTCTGACTTCAGCTCAGGTCATAATCTTATGGTTTAGGAGTTCGAGCCCCACATTGGGCTCTGTGTTGACAGATTAGAGCCTGGAGCCTGCTTCAGATTCTCCCTCTCTCTCTGCCCCTCCCCCCCTCCAAATATAAAATAAACATTAAAAGATTAAAAAAAAAGAAGGGGATGCTTAATTGAGCCACCCAGGTGCCCCAAGAGTCTATTTTTATAAACCACTGAGGTAAAAGGATAATCTGTATAAACTGATAGATACCTATTTTATTTGAAGATTATTCCAGTATAACTCTATGTCACTTAAACATTCTCGGGGCGCCTGGGTGGCTCAGTCGGTTAAGCATCCGACTTCAGCTCAGGTCATGATCTTGTGGTCCGTGGGTTCGAGCCCTGAGTCGGGCTCTGTGCTGACCGCTCAGAGCCTGGAGCCTGTTTCCGATTCTGTGTCTCCCTCTCTCTCTGACCCTCCCCCGTTCTTGCTCTGTCTCTCTCTCTGTCTCAAAAATAAACAAACGTTAAAAAAAATTTAAAAAAAACATTCTCTTTCTTTTAATTGTAACATTAAAGAGACACACTGATACATATACCAAGTAATTCAATGTAAGTCTTAAAGAGCTAATATAAAACAACCAAGATACCACCGAATTCTAATCTCCTGAAGGATAGCTGACCGTGTGACATGAGTGAGAAATAATCTTATTATGTTAGTTCACTGAAAATACACTTATTTTGTTAAAGGAGTTAGTGTCCCCTTAATTAATACTGACTTCCAAGGAAGAAAGCTTACATTTTTACCCTGTTAGAGGCTTAGTAAAACAAGATGGCCCAAACTATTCACTTTGGGTCCTGTTTTCCTCCATATATGTGTGTATGTATTGCATTTTATTCATTCAGATTCAGGCCGATGAAAATGTATTAGATAGATTTCAGACTCTCTTGTGTTAAAACGCGCATTAACTTCAAGATACAAAGTTGCTGAAACTAATTTACGTTAATATCACAAATCAGAATAAAACCTATAAAAATTAACCAGACTCCGGACAACTTTAGCCCTATAATGAAACTAGAAAACAAAAATTAACTGTTATAGGGAATCATTTGGAAAACGGAAGTGAAGGTAAAGGCAATTCATTAAAGCATCCCAAACTACCTAAGCAAGTGACACAGAGTAAGTGCAAGAATCTCAAACCACTTAAAATAGTAATTCCACAGATTTAATAGGTGCAATTCACAATCTGTCGGCATTTCCTTTTTTTTTTAAACTATTTTTTTTAAATGTTTATTGATTTGTTTTTGAGAGAGAGATAAATAGAGAGCAAGCAGGGGAGGGACAGAGAGACAGGGAGACAGAATCCCAAACAGGCTCCCTGCTGTCAGCACAGAGCTCGATGTGGGGCTTGAACCCATGAACCATGAGATCATGACCTGAGCCGAAATGAAGAGTTGGATGCTTAACCAACTGAGCCACCCAGGCACCCCTCTGTCCGCATTTCCAAATCACTAGTAACCAGTCTAGATCAAGGAGCAGCTATATTTTGATTCATTTTAATTTTTTTTTTAACATTTATTTATTATTTTGGGGACAGAGAGAGACAGAGCATGAACGGGGGAGGGGCAGAGAGAGAGGGAGACACAGAATCGGAAACAGGCTCCAGGCTCTGAGCCATCAGCCCAGAGCCCGACGCGGGGCTCGAACTCACGGACCGCGAGATCGTGACCTGGCTGAAGTCGGACGCTTAACCGACTGCGCCACCCAGGCGTCCCTTGATTCATTTTAAAAACATGAACTGAGCTCAAAGAATCTGAGAGAAATTAAGTGGGTAGAAAACTATCTCATAGATTATCTTGACTTGGAAGACACTGATCACTCATTGTATTACCTAGAACTTCAAGGTTTCTTCAGTGATATTTATGAGTCTATAAATCACAGTATTCAAAACTAAGGCTGAGTTACATGAAACAGCAGGACTATAGACGTGCTACAGCACATGCGAAACGTCACAAAATATTCAGATGAGCTGAGAAGCTATACCAGCGTATGCCCTTAAATATTAAGAGCCACGTGTCAAGTCCCCTCAATCTCAAAACCATTTTAGGTTTTCATCAGCCATTCGAAAAATAAAACCTATCACATATATAACCCAGTGAAGTTCTATATTGATTTGTGTCATCTTTCCCAGTGGTAAAATCGATAAGTGCAGGAACATGAGACTCCAGAACACTCAGAGAAGCCTCTTCATACGCTGAGTACCTGATATATTACTAAAACTGTTTCTCCCACCTCATAGGAGAATTCGGCTACACTAAGCGCCATCATTCCCCTCCTCATCTGGTATTTGGCAGGAGGTTTCTGTCACTTACTCAGAATGAAAATCTTAGAGTCACCTTTGATTTTCTCTTCTGCTCCTCTCCCTGGTCATGGAACTGCTCAGAACCATCCATTCAAGCTTCCTTACCTTCCTCCCATCCCTAATGTCGATACTCCACACTAGAGCACAAGACATAGACGTTTTTCAGAGGTTTCTGAGTGCCCACAAAGTCAAACTTGTCCATCTTATTTTAGAGACACTGCAATTCATTGTTTAACCACTTTCTGAACTTAATGTTCACCCTTGCCCCATGCCAACAAATCCAAGCTTATGGGCCTATCGTAAATATGTGTTAATTCTTAGACTCCACCTAAGATTTCTTTCCTCTTATTATTCCCATTATGGGGCGTCTGGGTGGCTCAGTCCGTTGAGCGTCCGACTTGGGCTCAGGCCCTGATCTCACAATTGGTGGGTTCAAGCCCCACGTAGGGGTCTGTGCTAGTAGCTCAGAGCTCGGAGCCTGCTTCAGATTCTGTGTCTCCTTTGCTCTCTGCCCCTCTCCCGCTCATGCTCTGTCTCTCTCTGTCTCTCACAAGTAAGTAAAAATGTTAAAAAAAATAATAATAAAACAAAATAAAATAAAATTACTGATCTATTAAGATACAGCTCAAAATCCTCACTCTATCATGAAGCTTCCTGGAGAATTTCAGTGTGAAGTGATACTGTGCCTTTGTACCTACAGTTGTGTTTCATGAATTTTGATTTCTTAATCTCCATCATAAAAAATTCCATTTGGAGGCTTGTTGCCAATTAATTCTTGTCACCCTCGTCACTTTTCAAAACACCACTGTAATATACAGCACATCTTGTCCCAAAATAAATTCTGTCAAAATAACAGTCAGAAAGGGGCGCCTGGGTGGCGCAGTCGGTTAAGCGTCCGACTTCAGTGAGTTCGAGCCCTGCGTCAGGCTCTGGGCTGATGGCTCGGAGCCTGGAGCCTGTTTCCGATTCTGTGTCTCCCTCTCTCTCTGCCCCTCCCCCGTTCATGCTCTGTCTCTCTCTGTCCCAAAAATAAATAAAAAAATGTTGGAAAAAAAAATAACAGTCAGAAAACCGTGTTACTAACGTGTTTTAGCCAATTTTGAGCATAAGCCTTTTGACTGAGAGGCTCCGGCGGTTAATGATCCTCAGTAAAAGTAAGTATCAGTCATGACTTCTCAAAAGTGTCTTTAATTCAGGATTAACTAAAAGAATAAAGACATTAAATAAGAATGAGTTATCTTACTGTGAAATGAAAGCTTGAAGCATATTATTATAATACTAATTTATGAACAATTCCTCATAAAGCCCTTAGCACATTACCTGCTGTAAAGACTCTATAAATACCAGCTGCTATTATTATTTAGGCCAAATCTATGTACATGCATGGTGAACACTTCCTGGTACACTTATGCCCACAACCTTGAGGGATATCTCACCAAGAACTCTGGAAAAACACTTTGGGAGGTACAGGGAAGAAAAGCCCTACACTGGTGCATTCTAAACTCATTCCAACTAGTGCATTCCAAATTCTGCCTACACTTTATCTTTGACCTTCCACTCTTGTCAAAAACTGGTGTGCACACACACATTGAAATATCAGTGTGGTTTGCTCAAAATCCTTAGTTCATACTTACATAGGTGCCTAAATTCTATTTTTTGTAGCGGGCATCTGCCCAAATTATTTTTTTTATGGAGGTTTCCTCTTGATAAGGAATATGAGATTTCCACAGTCAATTATTCATAGCCTTCATTGTTCTCTTTCCCACTTTCACTGGAGTCCCCCATACCATCCCCACTTTCCCTTTGGGGATCTTTTTCCCTGATGGGGATCTTTTTCCCTGTTAAAGACATTCCCTGTCTTTAAACTTCCATGACAGAGTGCTCTCTGGGTTAGAATCTAAGCAACAGTGCCCCACAGAACAAAAATGTGAAGGTCAAAATGGTGTCTACGCATCACTTATCTGTGCTTTGCTACTTGGATCACCGTATTCACCTATGTTTTCTCTTTTGTGACAATCTTTCCATTACAGGTTAGCTTCCAACCACTACTTTTATTTGTGACTTCTAGAATCTGTCCCACTGTGAAGGAACTGTTTTGCATTTTCAAATTTTACAGAAAGATCCCTACCACTCTACACTGGCTGAGATGTGGTTCTTCAAGAACATTTTAGTTCCTGTAGAGTCCCATCATTTTTGAGCCAGAAGAAAATATTATACTGTCTCTTCTCCCCATTCTTACTTCCAAATTCTGTGTCAGTGTATTTTGATATTTTGTATTTCTCTTTGAGTTGTCACCCTTTTTCTCACTGGGGTCATTTATTGAATCTCATGTAATCTTTTCCTTAAGAATGGTTACAGTTTGGAGCACCTGGGTGGCTCAGTCAGTTTTAAGTGTCTGACTCTTGGTTTCGGCTCAGGTCATGATCTCCCAGTTGGTGAGTTTGAGCCCCACATCAGTCTCTGCACTGACAGCGTGAAGCCTGCTTGGGATTCTCTCTCTCTCCCTCTGCCCTTCCTATTCTCTCTCTCTCTCTAAGTAAAATAAACGTAAAAAAAAAAGGTTATATTTTCTCTCCTTTCTTTATCCTGTGTCAATGTTTAGATCATAGGATCATTGACTTTATTACACAGTAGAATGGCATATGGAGAGATTTCTAAAAACACTAAAGCTTGGACTCTACCCTCTCCCAAATAACCATTGAATTGGTCTTGCTGGGCCTAAGCATAAGTAAATATTTCTAACTCCCACATAATTTCAATGTACAGAATTAAGAACTACTGATTTTGCCTGATGTCACTGCTATCATAATATTATCTGATAGCCACAGATCAAAACCACATTTCCAAGACAGCATATGTGAATTTATGTCAATTTTGGCTGAACAATGTAAGTCAGTCATTTATAGTGGATTTTAATGAATTGAGGAATGACCTGGAAGTGAGAACACTGAGACAATGAAAAAAGATTCCTTTGAGAAGTGTTGCCTTTGAAAAGAAGAAGGAGAGAAGAAGAAGAAGGAAACAGTGATACACCAGAGACAGGATAAAATTGTAGAAATTTATATTATATATTAAAAAAAAAACATGATTATGGTTATCAAGGGACAAGACCCAGTAGAGTATAAGATGATGGTGATGGAGGAGGGCAGAGCAATGGTTGATGAAGCAAGATTCTTAAAGAAGTGGGAGAAGTTGACATGGATTGACATTGACAATGCAAAGGGCAATCAAAAGGAAGAAAGGGGAAAAGATATAAATTGGTGTAATTCTAGGCAAGTTTGTAGGTGACAGGAACACAGTTGGAAGTATTTCTACCCACATGTGTTTAACTATCTCTGTGAAGTAGCCAGCGAAGTTTATTCTAAATCTCAAGGAAGGTGAGTTTGGAAATAGACTTTCAAAATTAGGGAACGTATGATCCCATAGGAAAATCATAGCAAAACATTTTCTGCCCAGCACTGTGTACTCAAGAAAGGCTTAGAAGGGTGAGAATTCAAATTAGAACTGATTTATGTTAATTTCAGCACTGTGCGCAGCAACATAGGGGTGGAGATCAAAAGGAGAGAACCCTAGGATCATTCTTGAGGTTCAGGCTTCAGGGTCAGGTGGAGGTGAAGGACAAAGGTGATGGGATCAATTATACTGACAAGAGAGAAGTGACTGGTATTCCTGGTATAAAGGCTGAGAACAAAGGAAGGCTATCTGGAAGAATTGATAGCTCCTAGCAATGAAAGGATCCAAAACATGGAGAACTTGATATAAAAGAGTTTATCTGCTCAAAAAAAAATAGTACATTTTATGCTCGGAGGGTAAGTTACTCAAGATTCAAGAAATAAACTGAATCAAAAGAATGGGTTTCTAGTCCTGACCCAGCGGTCATCTCCCTGTGTAACTTGGAATAGGTCCGCATGAGGCTTAGAGATCTCTGAAGACATCTCAGTTGCAACATTGTGTGATTCTAAGAACCAACAAATCGTCTTTCAAAGAAAAAAAAAAAGAAAGAAAGAAAATGTTAAGAGATCTACTTTCAAAAGAAATCCTAACTCCAAATACGGAGCTGTTCTATGTAATGACTGGGAATGGTCAAATCTAGCAGATATATGATTGCTTATGTTCTTTGATGTCTATTTAGCTATTCTACTGCTGACCACTTCCTTCTCCTCAAATATGCTCTTCTTTTAGCTTCCACCTATATCTCTCTCCTTCTTTCTCTCCTCTTTTCCTGACATCGTTTTATTCTCCAGCTCCCTACCCTGCTCCTGATCTTTAATTCATTCCTCAAATAGTGAGCATGATCCAAATGTCTTCTATTGGCTTACTTCTCATTCAAAATGTGCCCTCCCCTTGATGACCTCACTCATTCTCATTGCTTTGACTGCCACATACATACTGATGACCTCCATGTAGAGACATTACATGTAGATTTTTCTATGGGGTTCTAGGCAAATGTATTAAGCTCCTTGTTAGACATCCCAACATAAATGCTTCACATACTTCAAACTCAGTGTATTTAAAATGAAACTCATTCCCTTGCCAAGCTTTTTCCTTCAAGTATAATGCTTCTCTTAATGCACTACACTACCTAATCAACATACTAAATGAGAAAATGACATCATGATCTCCTGCTTCTCACTTACTTGTCCGTTATTTTTAATTTTCTCCCCTACAATCCAGTAGAGCCCCTGCATCCTTTCACACCTCACCCTATCTAACTTTGCCTACTTGATTTGAACTTTGTCATTTGGAACTCAGAAATGGCCTCCATACTGTCTCACTGATGTTCCTTCTATTCCCAAGGGATGCTCCACACTGTTGCCAAAATGAGTCTCATATAGGTGAAAACAATAACGCTGGTCACCTATGAAAATTATTTTAGTAGTACTCCACTCATGATAAAATATACCTCCAGCTTTTACTTGTGTTACACAAGACCCTCCAAGATCTCATTCCTAACAACGATGACCTCTCACACTCCCACGCTCTTGAGTTAAGCGGTCCAGTGACTTGCATTTCTTTGAAAGTGTCATGATGTTTTATTTTTCTTGTTGGCATTGCTTCTCGCCCTCCTTTGAAGCTTTCTCCCATTGTCTGCAGGGATGATTCCCATTCATCCTTCAAGAGTTAGTGAGGATATTAACGCACTATGGGAACCACATTCTACAAATATGTTCATGTCTGTATTTTGTAACACATGGCAGGCTCTCGGAACATGTTCGACTGTGATGACACATAGCGAGGCAAAGAAATATATATACAACGCTAACTCTTTAGCTTTAGAAAAATTATGGCTAAAGGCTCAAAGGAGAACAACTTGACTATGGCTGCTACGTCAGTTATGTCGCCCATTACTTTCATGGAAAGGATGAGCTCTGAATCGCAGCAGACTTTCTGATACAATGAAACAACAAGTAGACTATCTGGGGTGAGCAGATCTGGTTTGTAATCACGATGTTTCCGTCGTTTGCCTTTCAGCATGCCTCCCCCAATCCTGTAGCAGCATTGGGTTAATTTTGCTCAGAGAACAAATATTCACTTGAAATCTTTGTGTCTTGGGCGAAACTCTCTCCAATCATGGGATTCTAGGTGAGCCAATCATGGGATTCTAGGTGAGCCAATCATCATACTGTTTTCCCTCCGCCACAGTGATTGGTTCAGGGGTGTGCCTCTGACCTAAGCTGTCCAATCAGAAATCTTCAGAGTTAACGACATTAAGCAAAAATATATTCATGCTCTCACAGTAGATGCCAGTGAAGAAGCACATCCCCTTAGAAGGTGCTCGCAACCATTTCAGATGCATGAGGAAAGCCAGTCTCACTATAATACCAATATCAAAAAGAGAGCAGATAGGTGGACAGAAAGTATGCATTAAAACTGATACACCTGCTTTACCATTAGATTGATGGATGACATTGCAAAACTAAGTTTGTCTTGTTCCTTCTGACTGTAGTCCTTAGAGTAATTCAGGGTCCAATGACAATGGGATTGACTTGTGCTGTCAACACAAAACTAATGGATGTTTTTAGTGTGAAAATTCTTTGAAGGCATATCACCACTGTTTGGTGGGGAAGAATCCTTGACAAATTATTTCTTCCAGCTGAGCATGCACTGCCTGAAGAGGAAATTTACACAAGAAAACTACAGAATATTACATTTCCCTTGAATCCTGTTTCTCATTATATAAGTGTTCTACTGGTGGGAACAAGGCAATATGAAAATAATCAGAGTAGCAGTGGTTAGAATGAATACCGAAAAGGCAAATATCTTTCTTAGTAAGAGAACCCCACCAGATCAAAAAACTCAATTCCGTCATTAAGGTAATTTGACCAAGCATTGTAGTTGCATAAATCAAAGCAAAATTTACTTATTGTTTAATAAAATCACAGTTTTGGGGCACCGGGGTGGCTCAGTTGGTTGAATGTCTAACTCTTGATTTCAGCTCAGGTCATAATCCCAGGGTCATGGGATTGAGCCCTGTGTCAGGCTCTGCACTGAGTATGGTGCCTGCTTAAGATTCTCTCTCTTGAGGCACCTGGGTGGCTCAGCTGGTTAAGTGTCCAACTTTGGTTCAAGTCATGATCTCATAGCTCATGGGTTCGAGCCCCACATTGGGCTCTGTGCTGACAGCTCACACCCCAGAGCCTTATTGGGATTCTGTGTCTCCCTCTCTCTCTGCCCCTCCCCTGCTCATGCTCTCTCTCTCTAAAAATCAAACATTAAAGAATTTAAAAAAATTCTCTCTCTCTCTCTCCACCTCTGTCCCTCTCCCCTGCTCATACTCTATATAAAATTAAAAATGAATGAATAAACACACACACATATATATATATATATATATATATATTTTTTTTTTAAAGACCACAGTTTTATATTGACATCTCAGAAAAAAATAGTAAATAATAAATCATTTTCTCCCAATGTAAGATCTGGTAAAAACAAAAAGAAACCAGAAGTTGAGAAGTCGAGTGCCCAGGATACATCTATACTTTCCATGAACAACTGAATAACCCTTCCTGACAATTTTATTTAATGGCTCCTTGATAATAGAAGTTACATGTGCATTTCATATATACCTTATGCCCTTTTCTGTGTTAAGTCACTGAATTTTTTTTTAACCTAGAATTATTTAACTGATCATACTACTCAGATAATCAATGATTATTATCAAATTTAGGAACAAACTAATAAAACTGTCTGGGCTTAATTATCCCACCATTGTTAGCATCACCCTCTCTTATTGCATTTATTTGTTCTGTTTTGTGCCATATTTACTCTTCATTTTACTTGTGACTTTTGCTCTGGTAAATTTCTCCTCTGAACTGTTTTGCACTTTCCATTACATAACTTTCTTTTCCTATGTTAAGTCACATCCTTTTTCACATTTAACATTGTTCCTTACAAATGTCATTCAAAGACTGCTTTCTAATCTACATACCTGATGGGAATGTTGGGTTGCAATGGAATCCCTTTGACATCCTTTCTAAAGATAGAACCCTTTGATGATAACTTTATAAACTAGATTGGACAAACCAAGTAACCTAACTGTTCAGTGAGTCGGCCTCACATGTTAATTATGCAACAGATGTGATTATTATTACTGAATCATTCTTTTGAACCAGCTATTGGGAACACCCGGATTCTATAAATAAGGGCTCCGTTTTCCAGACAAGGAAATGGGTATAAGAATCTAGTATTTATAAAAAGTATTTCATAAGTTGAAGATTAGATATTTACAATGGAATTGAAGAGTCTAAGGAAGGGAGGAAAATATTCTAATGTTGCAAAAATAACAATATTGAGAAAAAATACAATTTTACACACTTTTATGCAATTTAAATAGTCGAATTCACAATCTGGGAAAATATAGCTCAAGATTCTGCCATCTGTATGAAAGTAAACAGTTATCTAAATTTCTTACAAGTTTTGTCCCATCTTTCCAAAAGTAAATGGTTTTCTAAATTTCTTATAGCCCGGTGCCATCAGCGAGTGGAGCTCTTTGTCAGCCATTTAAGAAAAATGCCAGTCGATCCTATTATGTCAACAAAGACATCGTGGCAAAAACATAAAGGGAATCTTTTAGCTTAGTACTTCCTAAGGCACTAACAGTAAACCAAACATGATTTCATCACCAAATAAACACTAAATATTGACTCTGCCTAAGAACAACAACAACAAACCCTACTCTTTCTAAATTAGTGAGAAAACCGATCATTTAACAAGGCCTATGATACATGCAGAGAAGTGCTACGATCTAAACAAAGTGCTAGATAAACACAGAACAGTTATGAATGAATCGTATATCAAATCACAATGAATTCAGAGTGCGTGGTCTCTCTGATGATCAGTGGTTGTATTTCCACTGGAGATCAGAAAAGCTCTCAGCCAGGAGGAGCCAGGCCAGTGTCCCTATCTCAAGTCACAGTGCTCTGTGTTTTCTGTTAGTAGAATTTTCTCTCACCAGCCTCTCTTGGGAGATATGGGTCCAGCTTGGAATCACTGTTCTTTTATTCTCTTCTACCTGGAAGACACTTTTCCAATGACCTAGTTTACGTTTTAGGTAGACCTTTGTATGTATGATTCCATATGAATAACAACAGTTTCCGATACTCCATCCCCCTACAGTAGTATTATACATCAACAGCCTTGTTCTAGCTTCATGACGGGTGGTGTTGATTTCCTCCATCCTCCCCTTCGGACTCAGTCAAGTGTGCACATCGTCCATTTGCCCTGAGCTTCCGTCACTGTCTGAGAACAAACCACGGGCTGTGTTGCTCCCATCAGTTCAGATTGTGTCCCAAACATGATGAGCCAAACTCAGCCAACTTGCAGCCTGAAGCGAATTCACCCACGGAGCTGAGCCAAGTCAACAGTAGCCAAAACTCAGCCAACCACAGAATGGAGAGAGCTTGAGAATAAACGTTTGTATTTTGAGTCATGCAGTTGTTTGATAGATGATTATGCAGCATTATCATGGCAATATTTGTTGAAGAATGACATAAAGCTGTAAGTTCTCAGTGACATTTCTTAAATGACTTTTTATACCCCTAGTCAACTAATTAAGACAGTTTTTTAATTACTTTTTTAAAGTTTATTTATTTATTTTGAGAGAGAGAGAGAAAGAGAGCTCATAAGCAGGGGAGAGGCAGAGAGAGGGAGAGAGAGAGAATCCCAAGCAGGCTCTGTGCAGTCATTGTAGAGCCTGACACAGGGCTTGAACTCACAAACCATGAGATCATGACCTTAGTTGAAACCAAGAGTCAGACGCTCAACTGACTGAGCCACCCAAGCACCCCAAGACATTAAAAAAAAAAAGAAAAGTATTTAGTTCTTTAAAATTGTCTGGTCCTTCTTCATTCTATCTGACATCATCTGGATTTTGTCTCATTACCTTGAATTATAATTTCAGTATTTTTGAAGATCATCCCCCTTCCTTCACATACTTTTTTTTCCCTACAAGTCCTATTACATATTACTATGAATCCTGTCATCCTAAAGCTATAATTATGTGATGATGCCCTTAGTTCTAAGGGGTGAGGGGTAGTGCATTTAATTGTTTTAATTTCAAGGCCATATAATGGAGGAACATAAAAAAAAAGTATAGGAAAAGGGTCTAAGAAACCAGCCCTGGATTATTTCACTTCAGAGTCTTTTTTCCATGAGAAGACTAAACACATAATTGGTTTAAACCACAGCCTATTGACATATGAGCTATGTGTAGCCAAAAATATTCCTAACTGATACGGATATCTAGCCCACTGCATGGTTGCCACAACCTGTGTGACCTTCATAGTGTTTTCAGGATAGTTATATAAATGGAATAATGCAATCAAAATGCATTCTCACCGTACTCCCCAATATCTCTTTCTTCCAAGAAATCATCACAGTACACATTGCTGATCCTATATCTGAAACGAACGTGGGACTAGATTGTCACTATCTTTCTCCTTTAGAAGAGTTCAATGTCAACTCTCATGCTCTGAGTCAAGGCAATACTACCCCATCTGGAAAAGCGACATACTGCCGCTTTATTTTTATTCCACTGAAGTTTCCAACGTCATTTTGTCGTTCAACAAAGTCTGTCTCTCTGTCTCTCTCTGTCACACACACACACACACACACACACACACACACACACACAGCTTTAAGTTTTGGTGTTTTTTTTCTTAAATAATTCACTAATATATTCCCAATAAATGTTTTCAAATTGTTCATCGTAGCCTAATGATTAAAGTTAACTTTTCATTCTATGGATTAAATTAAGGTGTACCAAGTATTATTACTTCTTCTAATAGATACGAGATGGACATCTAAGTGTCAGAATTCCTAGGTCGTTACAGCAAATGACTGACCTAGGACCTATATTATTTTAATAACATTACTACAGAAGACAGAAAGACAATCAACACCTTTGTGAACATTTTATAAGGATGTTTAGATAGTCCGTAACATACTCCTAAGTCACTAAAACATCCTATTTGACCAAATATCCAAAATATCCTATTTGACTAAACTTCTACAAGAAAACAGTAAGAAACATACTTCCTATCAGTTCTTCTTAACACATTTTTGTACAGCACTGAATTAGGAGTTCAAAAGGCATATTCTTCTTTGCCACTAACACACATTTACCTTTGGATAAATGACTTAGGCCAAAAAAAAAAAAAAAAAAAAAAAAAAGGAAGAGCTTCTTAAAATTAAGGCATTAAACTAGATTGGTAGAGATTCAATAAAATTACAGGGAATTACTTTCAAAATCACTGGCATTTTTATACCTAGAAGGTTAAAGGTGGAGCCCAGGAGTCTTTCACATAACTCCCAAGGTAATTCTAGAATATACCTCGGTTGGCAAACCTGTCGGATTTAATCACTTCTGAGGTCTTGGTCAGATACATTGTGTTATGATTCCAAGCCTAGCTTTGGACAAGGCAAGCAGTTTGAGATGCCACTTCTCCACCCTTAAATATTACAAAATTATAGTGTCCCTTGTTAAGTAACTCAAGACAGTCAAGGCAAAATTCTTCATACAATTCAGTGGCTGCATTACTTTGGATCAGAGAAAGCTGAGTGATTTAAAATCTAATTTGAGTTTGGGAAAAACATCCCAGGATTGACAGGCACCTAGAGAGATTCAGAGTGGAATAAAATTTTAAGAAGATTCTCTACCAGATTTTAGGAAACACACATCATGTACTTTACTCTTGCAGATCACTATAATTATTCTTCATACAAAAGGAGAATGAGGTCTGTAGACTTAATCCAATAAATGAGAAGTAAGTTTCAAATTAGAATTCTTTGGGGGATAGTTTTTGAATCTTTGACATTGAGACCATTTCTTAGGAGTACCTTCCAAATCTAATATCCAGAAGAACTGCACATTAAATGCTATTATTTTCTGTGCTCAGTTTTATGTTTATTTATTCATTGAGTATTTTCTTTTGTTAAAAGAACAGTAACAAAGACACTCAAATGACAATATAAATTCAATAACTGGTTAATTTCATCGTTCAGTGAAACAGAAAGCCATCTCAGATTGTTATTCTTCTATGGAGTCAACAGAACATTTAGTGTCATGTTTAGTTGGGCTCTAAGGGGAGACTTGCTTCAAGTTAGCTAATAAAAAAATATAATGTCTGGATAAAAACTTAGGGAATTTGTTATAGGATGAGGCTGGCAGTATCATAATTTGTGAAATGCGAAAGGCAGCTTTTCAGTTTATATTCAGTTGTAGGAAGAGAGAAAATGATAAAGAGTCAGTAGGGACCCAACACCTACCAAGAGTTCCAGGACCCCCCGCACCAGGAGCACATTCATATTTAATGTATTACATTAAGGGCTCCCAGAGTAAATATTTTCCATTCTCCCTATAGCCATATTCCCCATATGTAGACAAATTAATGAAGGTGTATTCTGGAGCTGTACATAAATATTCAACTAGTGTCTGTATTTATGCCCCCGCTTACAAATAACTAATGGTTGGCTGAGCCAAAATAATCATCTATGCTAGACATGTAGGAAGGATTGCTGATTTCATTTATTATACCACCTGTGAACCTCCTAGGGGAAGGGCAGTCTAGTGAAATATTTTGGTGTGCTGACACAATTTTGTACTTGTTTATGAGGCTACGCCAGCCTAGTCCTAATTTCCTGCTGTAATTCTTTGCTTCAAAGGCCAAGTCCACACATGGGAAGGATATTTTCTGCAAACAATCTTCTCACAACTCTGCTATCTCCGTCCCCAGTTGCCTCCCTGGGTCTTCTGTTCCCCTTTATACTTGTAACGGTCATGGGGGATTTAAGTTAGCATTTGGGGAAGAACAAGTCCAACAGCAATGGAAGCTTTAGATCGCTATGTCCATTACTTGATTTGGGGTCTTCCTGAGTACAGGGGAGAAAACCTCCCTTAATGGACTCTCTAGAATTAACACTGACAGCAATTTGACTCCAGTGCCTTTCACCAAGAGGTCAAGTAGAGACAAAATGATTTGGCTCTCAAGATCCCAACCTCTCTACAAACCTGTTTCTGCCCTTAGACCAAGTATAGATGTGATGTGAACAAGCCTGAAAATATTAGTGTTTTTCCTCTAGTAAGCAATGACAGCATCCCATCCTGGGGGAATTAGCTGCTGCACTTTTTAAGGCTTCTTATTAAAATGTGCAAATCCCAGCTGGGAAGCTCGGTGTTCCCAAAATTGGGCAGGAAAGGTAGTCCTTTGGGTCATCATAGCTATCAAACAATACCCGAAGGACTGTGTATTATTATGAATTTCAGCTTTAGAGTACCTTTTGTCATTCACTAAATACACTCTCACGGTTCACTGGATCTATGCCATGTATTTAGTATCAGTTCTTGTAGCTAGAAATGTTGATTTTTAGGTATTTGCTTCACCTTAAAAATTGAGAGATTTCAAAGAGGTGTGAATTTTTAACACTGGATGCCTAGATTTCCAAAAGATCAGCTAGAGTATGCCAGTCCAGTGGAATCCGTTGCTCAACCAAAGACAAAAAGTGAGCAATGAGAGGGGTTATTGACTTTTCTGAAGATATTGGACAAGGGATGAAGTTACCAGACTGAACCAGTCTGAGTAGGAACAGGAAAATGGCATTACTAACATCTGGATGTTCTCATTCCAAATGATTTCAAAAATATTCTGTTGGCCAACTAAAAGTATTATATTATTAAACAATGACTAGTTTCGATGTACACGGATGATTTTTACATCCTTCATTTGTCAAAAAAAAAAAAAAAGATTCTGGCATCATAATAAACAGCAACAAACTTACTAATGCCTGGCCACTGGCTTAACATTTTTTAGAAAGAAAATGAACATGCAAATAAAAATGATAATTAGAGTCCAGAGGGCACATTGCTTAACTGATAATTTGTTTGTTGTGCTTAAATATTGCAAAGGTTTCTGGTAGGCACATCATGTTGTGCCATATGTGATTCTGTTTTGCTTACAACAAAATAATTGTTGTTGTCTGGGCTTTGGAATCAATCTTTTCCTTTTTTATGTATGCCCTAATGATCACATTATTAAAAATGTCAGTATGAGTGTGCAGACTAACATTAAATATGTTTCTTCCCGAGCTGATTTTTTTCTTGCAATGTATACATTTTTACCCGTCTTTGAATATGTAAGGTGTACTTTCCAAAACCATTCCTAAAAAAAAAAAAAAAAAAATTAACTTTTTTTTTGTTTTATCTAATTATCTAATAAATTAATACAACAAGGGAGCTCATTAAATGCAAACGAGGAAGAGGGAAAAGGTGTTGCTAGAACTTAATTAGCAAGATACAAAGATACCAATTAACACCTATAGCTCAGGAAAGAAAAAAAGTTTTTTTTTCATGTGGCACCATCAAAAAATAAAATCGCAGCTGGTTACACATATTAAGTGGAGTGCAGATGAATTTTAGGCTTCTGTTGGCATTAGGGCCTCAGGAGTACCGGAAGAAAGAGGAGGGGGAAGCAACAGAGAAAATTTTCTAGGCTAGCCAAGAAAGCACTATTTTGTTAATCTGCATGCCTTCTGTTCAGGTATTTAGAAGACAGTCTGCATTTGGGGGAAAATTTTACACAAATTCTAAGCCAATACTATATCATTATTTCCAGTCCTTTGTATAGACATCTTCTCTAAAAATCACTGTAAGTATATAATCTATAATGACAATTTCTGGGGCGCCCAGGGTGCTATGGGTTAGGTGTCCGACTTCAGCTCAGGTTATGACCTCACGGTCCATGAGTTCCAGCCCCGCGTCAGACTCCATGCTGACAGCTCAGAGCCTGGAGATTGTTTCGGATTCTGTGTGTGTGTGTCTCTCTCTCTGACCCTCCCCTGTTCACACACTCTCTCTCTCGCTCGCTCTCAAGTATAAATAAAACATTGAAAAATTATGATGATAAATTCTGTCAATCTTATAATTATTTTCTCTAATCTAATAGTTTCTGTGATAAAATAAACTTTGTAAGACATCAATCTTCATGGATTCCTTAGTTTATCTAGGTATGAACTCAAAAGATGATTTTAGCGGCACGTAGGTGGTTCAGTCAGTTAAACGCCCAACCTCGGCTCAGGTCATGATCTCACTACTCGCGGGTTCGAGCTCCGCATCGGGACTTGTGCTTACAACTCAGAGCCTGGAACCTGCTTTGGATTCTGTGTCTCCCTCTCTCTCTGCCCCTCTCTTGCTCACGCTCTGTCTCTGGTTCTCTGTCAAAAGTAATAAACATTAAACATTTTTTTTAAAAAAGATGATTTTAAATTTTCTAAAATACTACGAAGAGTGCAAAGCCATCACACGTGAGTGTGACATGAACTGTAATATTTTAAAAGGTAACTGCGTGGTACCTGGAATCTTGCATTTTTCAAGATCCCTTCAACTGGGAGCCCACCCCCAGCCCTACTCAGGGTATAATTACGGTAGAGGGTTAAGCTCCGAGGGTGAACCCAGAGCGAGCAGGCAGGTTTCAAATAAAGGGAGTTGTGGACATAAGTATTAACCTAAAATAAGGTTATGCTGATTTTCCCCGAGATAATACTCTTAAACTTTTATTTAGAGATAATTTCAAACTTCTAGAAACATTGCAAGAATAATACAGTTTCCACAAACTCTTGAGCCAGATTCACTGACTCTTGTCTCACCTTCACGTGCCGTGTAGGCACAGCATTTGAGAGGAAGTTGCTGATGTAAATCCCCTACATCGCTTAACGCTTGAGCGTACAGGTCTCAAGAACAAGGACATTCTTTCTTAGGACAGCACAGTCGCCATTTCAGGAAGCACATTGACAGAATACTTTTATCTGCTCTGCCAGCTGTGGTCCAGTTCTGCAAACTGATCCGATAATGTCCTTTCTACCACGTACCGCATCTGGTTGTAATGTCTCTTTGAGTCTCCCTGAAACGGCAATGGGTCCCTTCAGCCTTTTTCTGTCTTCCATGCCATTGACATACTGGAAGAAATGCTAAAAATAAACGTTCTTCGTCTTGGGTTTGTGTGAAGTTTCCTAATGATTTGGTTCAGGTTATGCATCGCTGGCATAATGCTACTCATATGATGCTGTGTCCTCCAAGTGTCATTGCTGGAGCCACACAAGTCCCCACCCGCCCTCCATCTGTAACGTTCATTGTGATTACATTAATTTTGTCTCGTTGATTCACTGTTTAGATCTATGAGATCATTGTAAAGCCGCTGTATTTTAGCTAATGATCAGAATTACTTTAAACACCATATTACATATTCAGATGAGTCATGTTGCATAACTGGATATATTTCTACTGCTTTAGATTTCTACTGGGAAGCCCACACCATCTTAAACAACATTTCCAACATTTTTAATGATGATGATGATGATGATAATAATAATAATAATAAATTAAAATATATTATTGAAAGCCCATGGTTTTAAACTTGGGAAGTTAAAAATTTTGATTTTCTGTTTATACCCTGTACCAATTTAATTTGTGTATCTTATGTACTAAAAGATCGTATCGATTAAATTACACACTTATCAAAAGATTGACCATATTTCTTTACTCCCAAAAGAGGTTTTATACTAACTTAGCATCAGTGAGAAGTTAAAAGGTAGCTTTCTGTCTGATTGGGAAGATAAAACATGTGTATTTAGCTCAGGGTAGAATAAAAAGTGATATGCAATAGTAATAGAGGTACAGGTGAAGCGACATTCCGTAGTCCAATTATTCTTATCATTAACAACTCACATCAAGGCAGGGGGCACCTGCGTGGCCCAGTCAGCTAACCTTCTGACTTCGGTTCAGGTCACGATCTCACCGCTCATGAGTTTGAGCCCCACATGGGGCTCTCTGCTGTCAGCACGGAGCCCGCTTCAGTTCCTTTCTCCCTCTCTCTCCGCCCCTCCCCGGTTCATGCTCTCCTTCTGTTTCAAAAATAAATAAAAATATCAAAAAAAAATTTTTTAATTTCAAAAAAACCCTCACATCAAGAATCAAAATGACCCTGATCACCCTGTAAGTCATGCTATATGTGTTTGCTGTATTTCACACATTCTTCTTAATATACCACCTCTTGTTCTAATCTAAACCAAGTGCCTTCTAGGTCTGCTGGAAATTATTCTGAAACTTCCTATCATTGATCTCCCAGGTTACAGCCACTATTTCTTGGTTCCTCATATATTCGCATCTTGTTTCTTTCCCTTTGTTTTGCTGAAATACATTCTCAAACTATTCTTTCCAAAGTTATATAAAATCAATTTATTTAGTTCTTGTAAGTCTAAGCTGTCATTTTTTTTCTTACGATAAAATGATAATTTGGCCAAACAAGGTATTCCCAGAATTTCTGTTCTCAAATCATTTTTTGAAAACATTTTGTAGACACCATTCCTTTCTCATCTAGAATCTAGAATTGCTAAAGCCAGGGAGTTAAACACCCACCCAGGATACAGAATTTGAAAGCATGGTAGTGGTGCCCCAATAAGAAGGAAAAAAAAATTTGAACAAACTAAACAATCATATTTATTCTTGAATCCAACAGAGAGCTAAGAATCCAGGGAAACCAAACAGCCTAAAACCCAAGGAAAGACAGGCCCTCAGAAGGGAGCCCAACATGAAGGTTAACTCATTTGCAGCACAGGATGGAAGGCGGGGAGATGAGACCACCGTTGTCCCCTTCCACTGAGTATGACAAAGTTCTGTGACGGGGTCTCACAGACAGAAAATGTTTGAAGTAAAGCTGTGCCAGTGTCTATTCCCAGGCCTTACAGAACTGGCGTCTTCTACTTTCTCTCTTCCGGAGAACTTTCTCTCCGAATCGCTGGCTACCATACAAGTGGTCAGGTCTGACTTTCCCTTAGATCTCCACATGAGGCAAGCCACAGGTGGACGCTGTCCACAGCACCCCTGAGGACAGCCTTTCAGCCACCCTTACTGGGTGTCAGATGCGTGCATGTAGCCAAGTGGAAACACAAATGAGTCCACTTGCCAGCTAAATACAGCATAATGATGTCAGTTATCACATCAAGAGAGGGAACCAGGGCACCTGGGTGGCTCAGTTGGTTAAGTGCTCCTCCCCTATTGGCACTGTCTGTCTCTCTCTCAAAAATAAGAAACATTTTTTTTTTAATTACATTACAGGGAATGCATTACGTAAGTACAAACCATGTGACTTGCCACTATTCGACATTCCTTAACCTAAAAACATGGAACTCATAAGTTTCAACCAAATATTAATTTTGCGATACTCTGGGGTAACAGCTGATCTGATAAGGACCACATACCCCAAGGGATGGTTAACTAGTGGCAATTCTTCTAATCAGAAATGGCAAAAACATGCCACCCGTTTTTATGCCTGAGGAGGTTTGGTTAAATAACATAATTGATTAAAAAAAATATTTTAATTGATAAATACTGATCTTCAAAATTGCGGACCACCTGGAAATATTGCATAAAAGCCCTTCCATTTCGGGAACAGGTTCTAAGTCTTTGGCAAGTTCAGGAGCCCAAACCTCGTGATGGTGCCCAAGGCTTGATTCTGAAATGGCTTTGTATCCAGCTCCTAATTCAATGATTTTCATATAATTATCTGTCAGTTTAGCTGAACTCTTTCCTTAGAATCTTTTGTCCCCTGGCCTGAGTAAACATTTTATACTACGTGCAATTACAGAACATGAAAAGCAGTTTAGTTCAAGTGGTTTTGTCCCCGCTTGCTGACACATGTCTGTGTGTACAGCCGAATCTTGTCCGAGACCGTATGGAATAGGACCTCTAAGCCCCACCTAGCACTGCATACAGAAGGCTATCGGCACTCCTAAGATGACCTAGTAATTACAAATAACACAATAAGTTGAAGTCACGTCACACACACAGCAGGCCGACAGGCTGCCCCTTTCCTCTACCAACTGATCTACAGTGGGGAGAATTTCACTTTGGGGCCCCAACATATGCACAGGCAGCCTTGACTTTCGTCAGACTGTTCACGCAGTTGCAACGACAGACAACGCCCTGGCGTGTGAGTGGCTATAAATGCCAAGCTGCTCTCCTCTTTGGGGAGAGACAGACCGAGCGAGACTGACCAGCACGCTGTTCAACTATTCACCTGCAAGTACTCATTCAGGCTCTGTATCGCATCTGTGGCTATGAACCCCAAATCTCTTTGGGTCTCCACTCGGAACACCACTACTCACTCCCTCTGCCTCAGTCTCTCACACATACTTGGGATGTGGCTTGTTACGTCCACCGTCACTTCCATATGCTTGCTGTTGGTTATGTATTTATTTAAAATGAACAACGATCTAGGGCGCCTGGGTGACCAAGTGTCCGACTCTTGGTTCCGGTCATGATCTCGTTCTGGTCTATGACATGGGCTCAGGTCATGATCTTGTTGTCTGTGAGTTCCAGTCCCACATGTGGCTCTGCGCTGAGCGTGAGGAGGCTACTTGGGATTCTGTTGCCCCCTCTCTCTACCCCTTCCCTGCTCGTGCCCTCTCTCTCAAAATAAATAAATACGCTTAAAACTTTAAAAATAGTACTGTGAACAAAGATTTGAGAAGTAAACAGGTATTGTTGGCCTGCCATTTTGAATTCAAATCTGCATTTCACAAGTTGATATCTGTTCCATAAGACTTGAATTTTATTTTATTTTATTTTTTTAATTTTTTTGTTTTCAACGTTTATTTATTTTTGGGACAGAGAGAGACAGAGCATGAACGGGGGAGGGGCAGAGAGAGAGGGAGACACAGAATCGGAAACAGGCTCCAGGCTCTGAGCCATCAGCCCAGAGCCTGACGCCGGGCTCGAACTCACGGACCGTGAGATCGTGACTTGGCTGAAGTCGGACGCTTAACCGACTGAGCCACCCAGGCGCCCCAAGACTTGAATTTTAAAACATCAGAGACATTCAGTCTCTATGACAGTGTCCCCCCAAATAGCTATTAATTTACTGAATACACACCATACCCTAAGTTCCCCAGCGTATGCCTTTTACACACCATACCTCCAATGCTTAGTACTCTGAACGTTGGGTATTCCCATGCAATGCAGACACAGTCTAAAAGTTAAACATGCCTGTGAAATCGCTAGAGCTCAAGCCAAAAGAAAAAGTTACAACTGCGCAGAGGAAGATGTCGGATTGAGTGCTGAAGGGTGAGAAGAAGTCTGGCAGGTGAACAAAGGGAGAGAAGGCAGTTGCAGCCGAGGACGCAGACACAAAATGGTTGGTCTGGGAAATGAGAGGCTTTTCATGGGGCTAGAAAACAAGATGTGTGCGGAACAACTGTAGCAGAAAAGACTAGAGGAGAAATCAGCGTGAATTAGAACAACCCTGAGGATGTTGGTTTTTATTCCGCAGCTAAGGCAGAACCATGAGGAGGCCAGCGGAAGCTGGAAGCGAAGTGTCCAGGGTGCCAGGATCTGCACAGCCTTTCCACTACAGGCTCTCTCTAACATCCGGAACCGAGGAGCCCTGCCGGTGAGGTGCCTTGCGTAATTGTCAAGGAATTTACAAAAGAGTGGCTGTGAAAGAAAGGGGCGGCGTAGGGGGTGTGGGAGGAATGTTCTTAAGAATGCTGTGAAGAAATGGATCAAATTATGGGGCTGGCTGCATAAGGAAAGCAGCGGCAGCAGCAGGAGGAATGAAAAAACAAAGTTTGAAGTTGCCCAGAAGGCACCGGGGAATAAGAAGAGAGAGAGATGATGTGATATACTGGTTGCAGATACTGACCTTTCCTAGCTGAGTGGGTGAACTTCTTGGTGGCAACAAGGTCCCAGGTGTGGCCAGGAGAGTGGGTGGCAGACTGTGGCAGTCGTGAGAGTGGAGGTTCCTGAGAGGGAGGAGCCGGGACAAGGATAAGATGGGAAGAAGATGCGCACCGGGACTGTGCATCCCGTGGGGGTCTGCGTACTGAGGGACGCGAGCAGAAGACTGACCCCCACTGAGATTACTGGATTACTTGGTAAACTGTGGGAATGGCAAAGGAGAAGCGTTTTTTGAACTGTGTGTGGAGGGACGAGGAGGCAGGGAGGTCAGTGAACAGGTAGGTTCTAGATGTGTGGGATCGTAAGAGACCGTCCGCAGAAAATAAAGATTTGGCAAAAAAAAAAAAAAAAAAAAAAAAGGGAAATAATGATGCAGAAGAAACAAACAGCGGGGTATCATTTCCAAGTTCTCATTAGAGTCTACTAGAAGGATTACCAAAGACATCAGACAGTGGAGAAGGCAGTCTGGAGTCAAGGGAACATTGGCGAACTCAATTTAGACCAGTTATACTTGTGGTTACACACACATGGATAACATCAATGTGACTCGAATTGGATAAAAGTAAGCGAGCGCCACATGTGTGCGCATTGTATCTTTTGTTGAATGTTCAGTGAAAATAACTAGTAGCCAGTCTTTACCTTTCCCCGTAAACTATAAGCGCAATAAGAAAAAAAAAGTGAAAATGGTTTTTGTCAACTCTTGGTGCAGGCACTGGGCTAAAATTTGCCAGTACTTTCATTTAATTTCTAATAACTCTATGCGACTGGATTGTGTACCCACCCTCCACAGCTGGGATTGCCGACTTCTATCCTTCAGGTTCATACACGTTGCTAACCAACTCAGGCATCAGGGGTGCCAACACCCTGCACATTTGAAAATTCTCAAATAATTTCTGACTCACCCCCCAAAATTAAACTACTAACAGCATGTGGTTGACCCAAAGTCTTACTGATAATATAAACATTCCACTAATGCGTATTTTGTCTGTTACTTATATTATATGCTATATTCTTACAATAAAGTAAGCTAGAAAAAATGTCATTGAGAAAATCATAAGGCAAGGACACACATTTATGGAACCCTACTGTATTTATTGAAAAAAATTCACATATAAGCGTATTTGCACAATTCAAAACTCTGTTGTTCAAGGGTCAATTGTATATTTGATTTGAAGCTCTGTGATTTAATCTCTCAGTCATAACCAAAGAACATGTGATCTCAGAAACTCATAGTGGGAATGTTACAAACTCCAACTCTTTGTGGGATCCTCAGAGTTAAGGTTAGCAAGTAAGTGAGGAAGACAGTAGCTAAGAACATGGGTTTTAGAGTTGCAAAGATCTGGGTTTAACTTCCAACTCTGTCATTTCCTTGCTGTGTGACCCTAATAAAATCACTAAACTTCTCTGAGACTCAGTTTCCTCATTTGTAAACTAAGGAACATAAAAATGCTGGCCTCATATGACTGCACGACCAATGAGACCATGCTTGGAAATGTCTTAGCACAGAGCTAAATCAAGATTGGCTGTTAATAGCTGCTCACACATTAGGCATATTATATTTAGTTCTACAATTTTTAAAAAAAAATTTTTACCTTTTATTCATTTTTGAGAGTGAGAGAGACAAAGCATGAGCGGGGCAGGGGCAGAGAGAGAGGGAGACACAGAATCAGAAGCAGGCTCCAGGCTCTGAACTGTCAGCTCAGAGCCCAATGCGGGGCTCAAACTCACAGACTTGCGAGATCATGACCTGAGCTGAAGTCAGACGCTCAACCGACTAAGCCACCCAGGCACCCCTAATTCTATAATATTTATTTTACAGGAATCTGTACAAAACCTTTCCGCATGACTGTATCAAATGAAAAACATTCCTATAATTGTACTAAACAAAGATATTTTAGGTTATTGTGACTGATCTGCACACACTGGACACTGAACACCTGTGAGGTCATCTGCTGTTCTTTAATATCAGAACAGGAACGTTACAAAACTCCAGGATGCACCTTGGCTTTAATATACACTATCATGTTGCCAAATACGAATCAGACAACATGAAATCTGATTGGAGCTTCTTTAAATTTCTTCTAGACTAACTTCTCACAATCAAAAGGATGAACTAATTACTAATAAGAGAAAAAGCACTCGATTCCATTAGCATCAGAATGAAGACTAAACTTTGCGATCAAAGCAGGTGAATTTGTGCTTTGGCAATAATGGTGTTGACCCAAAGCTGTTACTATAAAAATTGAGACCACACGTAGCTAAAGTTAATGAAGAAAATTTCTGTAAGTATCAGAAAGCAAAACATTCGACTCGAAAAAGTTGTCAGAACTAAAGGTCTGGATTCTCTGATTGGAAATGGTACTGGACAGCTGTAATTATTGGCATGTCGGGTTTTTTGTTTTTACATTTTATTTATTTTTGAGAGACAGACAGAGACAGAGCACGAGTGGGGCAGGGGCAGAGAGAGAAGGAAACACAGAATCCGAAGCAGACTCTAGGCTCTGAACAGTCAACACAAAGCCCGATGCGGGGCTGGAACCCACAAGCCATGAGATCATGACCTGAGCCCAAGTCAGACTCTCAACCGACTAAGCCACCCAGGCGCCCCGGCATGTCAGTTTTGATGTCAATGTAAGTAAGTAGTCACTATGGGGGCAGCCCCATGGCATTTGAATTAGGAACATCCTTCCTCAGATCCCCCGGCAGGGCTTTGTCTTAAAGAAGGGCAAACACACTCTGTGTCCCATAAAGATGCAGTTATTTCCAGAAACTGAATAACTCAGTTTGAGTAGAGTGGAATAAAAGTACATTAGATCAGTGGATATTATCATTTTTTAATTAAAAGATGTAGTTTTTCTTGCACCTTATCTCTGCTCCCCTTTTCCCATTATTTGTAACAGCCTCTTGCCACCCAATTTACTGAACTCCCAGACTTTTCTAAGGATGGAGACAAGCTCCGCTGGTAGAGGAGTGCCTCAAGAATGTCCTGGGGGGGGGGGGGGGGGCGGTTAGGTAAGCATCCAGCTCTTGGTTTCAGTTCGGGTCATGATCTCACGGTTCCTTCATGCCCCACATCCAGCTCTGCGCTGATGGTGTGGAGCCTGTTTGGGATTCCCTCTCTCCTCTTTCTACCCCTCCCCTGCTCACTATCTCTCCCTCTCTCTCTCAGAAAGAAAGAAAGAAAGGGAGGAAGGGAGAAAGGGAGAAAGAGAGAGAGAGAGAAAGAAAGAGAAAGGGAGAGAAATAAAGAAAGAGAAAAAGAGAAAGAAGGAAAGAAAGAAAGAAAGAAAGAAAGAAAGGGAGAAAGGGAGAGAGAGAGAAAGAAAGAAAGAAAAAGAGAAAGAAAGAAAGAAAGAAAGAAAGAAAGAAAGAAAGAAAGAAAAGAAAGGAAAGAAAGAAAGAAAGAAAGAAAGAAAGAAAGAAAGAAAGGGAGGAAGGGAGAAAGGGACAAAGAGAGAGAGAGAAAGAAAGAGAAAGGGAGAGAAAGAAAGAAAGAGAAAAAGAGAAAGAAGGAAAGAAAGAAAGAAAGAAAGAAAGAAAGAAAGAAAGAAAGAGAAAGAAAGAAAGAAAGAGAAAGAAAGAAAGAAAGAAAGAGAAAGAAAGAAAGTCCCGGACATCACAATATTTTATCTCCCTGGCTTAGTCAGTTTGGGCTCCTGTAACAAAAATGTCATAGATGGCATGATTTAAACAACAAAACATTATTTTTCACATCTCATATCTCTTGAGGCTAGAAAGTCCACGATGGCTTACTGGGTCCATGATGAGAGCCCTCTTCCCAGTCTTCCTAGTCTCTTCTTATAAGAGCCCTAATCCCAGTATGGAGGCTCCAGCCTCCTAATCTACACCTAATTGTCTCCCAAAGGCCCCTCCTCCTAATACCATCACACTGGGAATTAGGGCTTGAGCATATGAATTTTGAGGGGACACAAATTTTGGTCCATTGCATTGGCCATCATGCTAATAGTCTCTCCAAGGCAATGTAACTAAATGAAACCGAACTGCATCAAGAGCTCAAAGGCAACATCAATCCAGCTGGAAGTGACTAAAACAAGAAGTCAAGCACCCAGGAAAGGGTAACATGCGGCCTTTAAGGCCAAACAAAGAACAGATACCAGGAGAGAGGGCATTGGCTTTGTTCATAAAAGGTTTAGGTATAGGTTTTCTAACACTGGGATTCACTGACCTCTTATGGGTTGGGACTCGAGATCCTCTGGTGGTTGACTTCCCCTGGAGACGTGATGTGCCACAGCCCCAGGGCTGCTGATGAGGTACCACCCCAGCAGAGTCCCTGGGGAAGGCTTTTTATATCCAGCAGAGTAAGACTGTCTTTTCAAACATGAAGCTACCTAGGAACAGATATGTGCTTTCTGACCAGGAAAAAAAAGTTAGAATGAGGATAAGATCACTTCTCTCTGTGGTACGGATTGAAACCCTCTGTGTCTAGGGATATAATTACAAAATAGGTATTTCTTGACTACAGACACCCTTCATTTGTTCTTTATTAGGATATATATTCCAGTGGAAAGTAACCCAAGTGATTAAGAAGGCTGTGGCACAGTAACAACAGCAAAGATTTCGGAAGAAAACCTAAGATGTCCCATCTCCATCTAGGTCACTCACTAGTGTGCAACCCCATCATGTCACTGAAATTCTCCAGGACTTCACTTCCTTCACAGTAAGTAATTTGGGGAAACCATTCACGTCCACCTCCTTGCTCTACTGTGAGAATTATTTAGGAGGGTGCCAGGGAAAGCACTTTTTATTTTATAGAATGCTGTTAAAAATTGGGCTGCCATTTTATTTTGACGAACTTGTGTCTGTGGCATTGCTCCCTTCCTTTGTCCACATATCATGCATCACCATACACACTCCTGTCTAATGATGTGTGTTTAATCGGTGCATATGGACTAAAAGAATGGAAAGATTTTTTTTTTTTCAGCTGATGCCCTCACTTCGTGCTGGGAACGTGAAAATACTTCAATATACCCCCCCCCAAAAGTGTATGGTGATGGCTTTGGTATTTATAGACCACCTTTGCTTTTCACTCAGATCCTTCGCAGCAGCCTCCATTGCCAACTTGCCATCACAAATATTATGATTACTCACCCGCAGGTGCAACCATACAGCATGACTCTCATTAAAACGGGCATTGTACATAAAAAAGAAATAACATCAAATGTGATTCTTATACATTGAAATGCATATGTATGGGTCCTCTTGTCCTCCTTGGCAATTCTAACTTCTACAATAAATGTTCCCAACTTCTCAGCTGCCCGACTTTTTGGAATGAGGAATAACATCCCCTGGTTCCTCTTGAGAATTACTTATCACAAGATTAAATCTACACGGAGAGATTTAAATTCTTCTGAAATTTTTTCTCTTCTTTGATTTGTTTGTTAAATCATGTGTTTGTTAAATCATCATTTGCGATTTCTAATTTGTGGGACTAATTGCATCTACTTTGAATTCTGTATGAAATCATCTTCATAAAACACAGTGTAATTTACTGTATCATATTTATATGAGCTTTCTATTGCCTTTCCCTTTCTGTTTCATATATTTTTAAAATGGTGAAACAAGTTATAAAAAGAATATTTATTCCTATTCAATAACTCAATATTTATTAGACCTCATTATTAAAATAAATTATTAAAAATATTGAGCTACTTAAGTGAATGTTCCTCAGACAAATTATTTAGCTCACATTATCAAAAAATACATATAAATTTCTTGCTAATAGTTTACATAGCTCTTGCTATGAACCTGGCACTTTTCTAAGAATGTTACAAAACCTGAAAGAAACCCTATGATACAGGTACTAGTCTCATTTACATTTCATAAATGAAGAAACTGAGACTTGGGAAGATGAGCTTAGTTGCTCAATGTTACTTCACTAGTATTTTGCAGAACCAAGATACAAAAGTACATAGGGCATGCTTTTATAAAATATGTCCATGGTTCTCAAACTTTAACATGCGTAAGAATCACCTCAAGAACGTTTTAAAACACGGAGCTGGTTTTCTGAGTCCAATGCTCAGAAATTCAGAGATTCAAGGTGGGGCTCAAAAATTTGTGTTTCTACCAAGTTCACAGATGATACTGAAACTACCAAGGCAAGTATCACGCTCTGAGAGCCACTGAACGTCCCAATGCGGACTCTCTTCTGAGGATACCCAAAGATACCGAGCTGTGGACCCAAATAAGTCTTACTATTCTCACTCCACAAACACTAAAACTAGGTTTTGTTTTAGAAGAGATCAAATGTCATCAACCAGCATATTAAATGCAATGCTGATGTTTAGCCTTATGTGAAAGCATCTTTCAGTAAAGACTTAGAGTCAAATGGCTTTGCGTTTCAATTCCTTTTTTGACAGCCACGACAGTATTCTACGGAGCAAATTGTGTATCTTCACTGAACTCTAATTTCCCCAATTGTAAGTGGACATATTTGCTGTACCAAGTTTTTGTGTGGTTTAACTGAGAAAAATATGTGTACAGCATCTACCAGAATAACTCAGTAGTTGCTTAGCTAGAAGTTATTTTCATGGGGCGCCTGGGTGGCTCAGTCAGTTAAGCAACCATCTTAGGCTCAGGTCATGACCTAGCGGTTTGTGAGTTCAATCCCACCACCAGGCTCTGTGCTGACAGCTGGGAGCCTGGAACCTGTTTTGGATTCTGTGTCTCCCTCTCTCTCTCTGCCCCTCCCCTACTCGCACTCTCTTTCTCTGTCTCTCAAAAATAAATAAATGTTAAAAAAAAATAAAAAAAAAAGAAGTTATTTTTCCTTCTCAGGTTATTTTAATTCAGCAAAAACAAAATAATAATTAAGAAATCATTTAAATTCATCAATAATATGCTGTGAAGAACAGGGAGAAATAGCATAAAGAAGAGGAGGGATCAAGGTGTGCCTGAGTGGCTCAGTCAGTTAAGCATCCGACTTCGGCTCAGGTCATGATCTTGAGGTTTGTGAGTTCGAGCCCCACATTGGGCTCTGTGCTGACAGTTCAGAGCCTGGAGCCTACTAAGGATTCCGTATCTCCTTCTTTCTCTGTCCCTCCTCCCTCATGCTCTGTTTCTCTCTGTCTCTTAAAAATAAATAAACATTACAAACATTTTTTAAAAAAAAGAAGAGGAGGGATCAAGACACTGCAGATTATATATTGACAAACTTCTTGTTTGATTCAATTGGAAATTCACTTAATTTTGCAACAAAAGTAAAAAATTGCCTGACAAGCTTTCTTACTAACAGCATGAGCGAGGTGATTAAAGACCATTCTATTCTCCTGCAAGAGTCACTTCCCAGTAAGAACTTAGTAAGCACTTTAAACTATGGGACATGCTTATAAGGAATGGGACACTAATTGTTAAAAATAAATGTCATGTCTGGACTCACTGAATTAACCTCTTTCCATACGTTGTTACATAATGGTTTTTAGCCACACGTAAATTTAAATATTGTTTCCTTCTTTTTCCGATTTCTAAAACTTACTGCCCATCTCTATAATCTATTTTATTACAAGTCAGGAGGCCAGGGTGTAAGTTTCTTACTTCATTGAATCTAATGTTGGGCCAAAATAGTGTGAGGAAAAAACTGCAGAATCAATGATGTGATTGCCATCCAAACACAACCTGGGTGACAGTATCAACTTCCAGGTACTTTCAATAATCGTGGGGGCGCCTGGGTGGCTTGGTCAGTTAAGCGTCCGACTTCGGCTCAGGTCATGATCTCACGGTCCGTGAGTTCGAGCCCCGCGTCGGGCTCTGTGCTGACAGCTCAGAGCCTGGAGCCTGTTTCAGATTCTGTGTCTCCCTCTCTCTCTGCCCCTCCCCTGCTCATGCTCTGTCTCTCTCTGTCTCAAAAATAAATAAACGTCAAAAAAATTTAAAACATAATAATAATCATGAAGAACACTGCCACATAACAACTGATTTGAAGCATTGGTTTTCTTCCGATTCCACGTTGATACCTCTTGGCCGGTGGCCGACAGCTGGGAGAAGAGAAGGCACATGCAAGATCCTGTAAAATGGAAATAATAATGTCTACATAGAAGAGTTGTCTTCCAAAGAATCGGTGGAACTAATCTATGGTATTAGAAGGTAGGATAGTAATTATCTTTGGGATGGGGCACAAGGGAGCCTTCTGGGATAGGATGATATTCTCTTAATATCTTATTTTTATTGGCATCCTGGTTACATGGCTACATTCACTTACAATCCATAGAGATTATGGTTTATGATTTGTGTGGTTCCTGTATATATGTTAGCTTTCAATAAAATTTTACATTAAAAAATAGAGCAAGTTCCTAAACTCAGGGTAGTGTCCCATGCTCCAATATTCCCTGTTTCTAGAACAGGTGAAGAAGAAGACTAAAATCACAAATATATGTGTGTATATATATATATATATATATATATACACTCCTAAAACTTTTATTTTTGGTCTGCCATTCAAAGAGGCATTCAAAAAACAACTTTTCTTGAACGAAGTATTTTTATTTCATAGCCTGTGTAAATACACATTTCAAAAGATTGTAAACTGATTCTTGTTTTATGGCAGCTCTTGGTTTCCGTTTCTTTATACAAGTCAAAAATCATCTCTAAATAAAAATCAGTGACCTAAATTCAGAGGCATGATCCAGGACAAGCCCATCTAGGGCTGGAAAGATAAAAATCGCCATCTTCTAGATTTATTTATCTTGTTCCTATGCTCCGACAGCATCATTTCAGTTTTTAAAGACTTTAGAATAATTTGTTTTCTCTAAGCCAATTTGTATCATGTCAAAGTGAAATTGCAGCTTTACAACCACCTGGGGGAACAAGCAATCCCTTTCCATAAATAAAAAAGTGATCTGCATAAGTATGTACTAAGATATCCCTATAGACTTTTGGAATTTTATATACGAAGGGAAGAGGTGTGAATGGAAACAATTAAAAAATCATGTGAGGCAAGTTACAACCTTCACTACATTTGCCATATCCTAATTGTCTAATAAGTTAATATCAATGCTGAGAGCAGATTTGTACAAATATTCATTCGGGATTAGAGCCAGCTTCTTCAGATAAACACGTATCTTCCCACTGAGCTGGATGTTCCAAAGTAGAAACTTGGAAAGAAGTTCTTCAGCGAATGCGAATAACATGGTATTCGGAAGATCCGATATATTGAATTTGCAACTTCGGAGTTATCTTGCATTATACTGCTCATCGAAGGGTACTTTTACATTAATCAGCCCTAAATGTGTTTCCTTCCTCTCTGCGCTACATTCGTATTAAGCAGACAGATAAGCAATAGATAAAGCAGGGATGAACGCCTTCCCATTGACAAGCTGTCAGAGGACATGGAAAACTCTGTCCCAGAGGAGAGGGAACAAAAAAAATATTTTTTGAAATAAATGTCTTCATTAATCCTTTTCCAAAAACGGATGGTGTTTTAGTATTCGGGCTCATGCTTAAAGCCCGAGTCAGGTGGAAAGCTACGCTCGCAGCACCTTCAGTCTGTGAGATGTTCAGGGGCACATCCGCCTCCTTTATCCTTCCATGTTGTCAGCGAGTGCATGATGAATAAACTGAATCACGAATTTGAACTTGGGTGTAATTATACAATCACCTTGAGCCAATGGAGCCTCAATTAGCAATCACTGGCATTGCGTAACACCAGCAGAGCTTTGATTGTGAGTTTTAAATCCTTCCGCAACTGGCCACTCCCTCCAGTGCACCTTCCCGTCTCTTGAAGCTCATCACTATGTCTTATCTTTCCGGAACATTTTATCCACTTTATCACACATCACATTTGTTTTGGCCCCGGATGACACTTCCACTAGTTCTCCTAAAATATTCCCCTCCCTCCTCCAAAACACTGGTTATCTTCTTTCCACTGGGAAATCTCCCCAGTTAACCTTTATCCCAGCAAACACAAGAAGAAAAGGAGAGGACTTTCTTTATGTGATTTTAAGCACTGTAAAGTTTTCTAGAAATTTTACCATTTAATGGTCGATGCCTTAATTCCAACTCTTTAAAAGGTGCTTTATCAATTTTGACCATTTTGACTTATTATTACAAATCATGTCTTAAATTGTATGGGCTGTTATTATGTGATAAGTTCAGCTATACAAAGAAAACCGAACATGCTTCGTGCATTCAGGATCATCACAGCCTAAAGCAGCAACCAGATGTGTGAACCACGAACTGAAATGAAAATGTTTTAAAACCATAAGAATCAATGGGGAACCAATGAGTGAGCAATGCCTTCTTCAAGAGTGGAGAATATATCAGGGATTTCGCAAAAGGAAAAATACTTGAACTGACTATTAGATGTCAAAGAAATGAGGCAGGAGAAGCCTTTTCTGGGCAGATAAAAAGCAGACGCATTGAGTTGTGGGGTTGGGGGAGGCAAGCTTTGTGTAGAGAACTATAGCAGTTCAGAATCACTGGAGATTTGGGGGAACACGAGAAAAGCAGCATGAGATGGAACCGGATGGTGAGAATCCTAAACACCATTGTATGTGGTTGTGCATTATCTGGTGAGCAGCGGGCAGCCCAGGAGGGTATGGCAAGAGAATGCAGATGGGACAGGAACCTTAATAGGAGGCAGGAAAAGAGAAGGGTCGCTGTCTCTTGCTTTCATCCTTGTAAGTGCTGCCATTGAGGAGTTCCCCTAGTGCGTGGGCTCAGCACGAGTTCGGGGCAATCAATCCCTCAGTTAGGAAAACTATGAGTTCTTTCACCAGCAATCTGGTATTGGGGCTTTTGTGTTCCTGTTCTGTATGACTAAGCCTTTATCGTGACCCAAGTTACGATAAACAACTCTTCATCTCTATTCACCATGGCAGAGTTTTGTGCTTTGTCTCATTAAATTTCCCATAACGGAATCTTCCTTCTTGCCTGCAAATCTTCTCAGAGACCAGAGTAGAGTGTACAGCTTGGCTGATCTGCATTAAGTCATGCACTTAACCAATATTTATGGAGCATCTACTGTGTGTCAGGTCCCATTTTAGGCTCTGTCGGTAGAGCCATGAACAAAATAAATGGACATCCCTGCTCTCCTGGAGTCGCCACTGTACTGGGGGAGATAGGCAGTAAACAAAATAATCAAGAAAGACATGTAAGTCAGATTGGGCTAAGTGTCCTAGAGATAAACAAATCCGGGAAGGTAGACAGAATATGTATTTGTGGAAGTGCCACTGAAAATGGGTGGTAAGGAGGGAGAGGGCACCTGGCTGGCTCTGTCAGAAGAGCATGTGACCCTTGATCTCCAGATTGTTTGAGCCTCGCATTGGGGGTTAAGATTATGTAAGAAGAGGGGCGCCTGGGTGGCGCAGTCGGTTAAGCGTCCGACTTCAGCCAGGTCACGATCTCGCGGTCCGTGAGTTCGAGCCCCGCGTCACGCTCTGGGCTGATGGCTCAGAGCCTGGAGCCTGTTTCCGATTCTGTGTCTCCCTCTCTCTCTGCCCCTCCCCTGTTCATGCTCTGTCTCTCTCTGTCCCAAAAATAAATAAATGTTGAAAAAAAAATCTTAAAAGATTATGTAAGAAGAGAAGAAAAGAAAAGAGGAGAGGAGAGGAAAGGAAAGGAAAGGAAAGGAAAGGAAAAAGAAAAGAGGTGGCAAGGAAGGTTTTACTGAGAGGATGACATTTGAATAAAGACTTGAAAAAGTTGAGAGAATATTGATGAGGATTTGTAGGCAACTTCATTCCTGGTGATGGGATTAGCCACAGCCCGAGGCGGCACAGTGAGAGGGTATGGATGAGACACCAAGAGAGTGCAGGAGTAGCAATCAGAATGGAGAGGTACAGGCCAGTCTATCTTTCTAGCTTCTCTCTTAGCTATCCCCTTAGAGATTTAGTAGCTACATTCGCGGGACCTAAACTATGTCCAGAGGCATGGTGAGCTCAGAACAAAGAACATTTAAGAAGCATTCACATTTCCAAGTCCAGAAAACTCTTACCTATCCTAAAGAAAGAGTGAGGACTATGGGAAATTAGAATCCAAGGGCACATTTGAAGCCTCCTTTGTTCTTTTTAACCAATAATACCAAATTTGTTCTTGTTAAGCTTTTAATACACATAAATATTTAAAGAGTCATTGTCAATGCAAGTTGATCTGTGATTGATGGAGAAGAGGAAGGTCTCCAGGTAGGAAAGTGAGAAAAAGAAGAGACCTTGAAGGTGACAGACGAGGCTGATTTTCTTGAGCTTTTTGTAGTAGTGTTCTGCCTTCTAAGCAGACTCTTTTGCATTAGAATTATGAATACAACCTTATTTAGGAACATGCTTATTGTGTTTCCCTGGTTTACCAAATATCTCAGAAGTTCTTTAGCAAACAGATCTGAGTTTCTCTGGCCTTTTCTAAAGGACTGGATTTTGAATTCTTCACTTAAGGTTGCAGGCTTTAAAAAAAATATTTGAGCAAATGATTTAACGGCTGAAACAGCTTCCGGGCATTAAAAAGCTCATATTTATTTTAAAATGCAGTCAACTCAAGATCTTCTGTGATGGACTTCACTGTCAATTATACTTAAATAGATTACCAAAATTCTTATAATTTTTAACCTTCCATTTATCATAGCAAATTCCTTAAAGTATAACAGGGGAGATGATATATTCAATATTACCGGTCTTTCCCTTTATATATATATATATATATATATATATATATATATATGTATATATATATATACACTTAGTTAATGAAATTTGGGATTCACTAGCATTATTGTATGGGCTTAATATAATAAGGTATCAGCATCCCTTCATGTACATAGAAAAAACTCTAGTGAAAATGTAGTAAGTGCCAAATTACTTTTATGCACATGTAAGGTTTTCTAAGAAAATTGAGAAAAATCTTAGACCTGATATTATACCTTGACAAGGAAATAAATTTTTGAAATGTAAGTCTAAATCGTTAATAGTAAAAACTTGCAATTAAAAAAAAATCTAACCTTTTACAAATAATATTTTCTTAAGTTATACTTAAACCTTTGCCAAATGTCACCTAAGATTATTTTCTTATGTAATGGAAGGAAAAAAACAACAATACATAACTCACTCAACTTCACTAAGTTCAATTTATAACCCTTTTACCTTACATCCATATCCAGGAAATGCCCACAGAAAGGTAAAAGATTTTCACACACACCTAACGTACGCCTCGCCTCTGTTGTCACCATTGGCTCTGGTGACATTGGGGGCTCTGGTCCCCATTGAAATGTCTTTGTCACTTTGTTCAAGTATGACTGTGTAGATGTGACTAAAATATATAATGCATTCTTTTCCAAGCAATTAATTCTTTTTTCAGTTCGTGTAGGCATAGTCTATTAGGCAATTAACTGTGGTTAGCTCAATTATAGAAAATATAATTCATCTGGTTTAGAAACTTAACTGACAAGGCGAGTGAACTTTGGCTAACCTCAGTGGGGTAGAAATGGAAAGTAACAAGACCAAAAGACCCCATCCTACTCAAAGAGGAACCTGCATGTTAACAATCTCAGGGGTACACACATGGGTTGTGAAGTGTCTTCCATTTTAGCATAGTTTGGTTTGCAGAAATTATTTTTAAAAATAGACAAAAAAATGTAAGGAAGTTTTTCTTTTGGAGGAAATAATATGTTACACATACTTACATTAATTATTGATTAAAAAAAATTATTGGATGTTTACCAAAACCTCTACCCAAAGGTCATTTTGTCACTGTAAATTCTAGAATAAGGCATATTTTCTTTAATGTTTGATGAAAACATCTCACCATTCATTTTTACTTAACAGAATTCACTCCCCCAACATATTAAAGGGAAAAGCAAAATTTAATCTCTAAAACATATCACTTAATTTGTGATTTAAGACTAATATGAAAAACTCTTTGCATAAAGATCATTAAATGTCTCTCACATGACTCTTGTGAGGAAAAACTAAATTATTTTGAATTTTTTTTAATTTTTGAGGCATAATTGTCTTTGTTATATTAGCTCAATAAAGATCAGCTAAAAATTCTATTTGTAACATTGAAAGTAAATTCATGGGAAAGAACAGCTTCATAAAAATAACAAATATCCCAGTAGCACTTAACAGTTTATAAAATGATTTTCACAATTAGTGTATAATTTTTATAATACTCAACATCTCAAAGAATTTCAATAAATAGTCACAATGAATATCAAACGGATTGGATAGAGTTTATGTCTGCGGTACTGTTTTTCTTAGATTATATTTCAGACAATTCTTACTATGTAAATAGTTGTGGTAAGTATGTGAAGAAAGAATCATAATAATGCAGCAAACCTAGGACAAGGATGGGGGTGGATATTGGTGGGAGGTGGGGGATGGGTGTTTGAAAAAAGCATAATCTGGGGATAAGATGCTTCCATATCTCCCAGGCTAACTTGCGAATTCCTCTTCAAGGTAGAGTTGTGTATTCTTTGCATCTCTATTTCTAGTACTACTCAAGGTGCTTGACAGTCAGAATGTTAGGCAAAAAATGGGCAACTTGGTGGATTCAAATATAGTATTATCATATTAATTAAAGACCTAAAGGTGAGACCTCAAACCATGAAACTCCTAAAAGAAAATACAGGAAGTAATCTCTTGGTCATTGTCCTTAGAGGCATATTTATGGATATACCTCCTCAAGCGAGGGAAATTAAAAAAAAAAAAAAAAGAAAGAAAAAAAGAAAAGAAAAGAAAAGAACTATTGGTTTATTTTTACAAAAATAATACATCAAAACAAAGCGCTTGCACAGGAAAGGAAACAATCAACAAAACAAAAAAGCAACCAGTAAATGGGAAAAGGTATTTTCACATGATACATCTGATATCAAATATTTCCAAATGACATATCAAATGTATAAAGAACTCATACAACTCAACATGAAAAACACAATCTGATTAAAAAATGGGCACAGAACCTGAACGACCCTTTTTCCAAAGAAGACATACAGATGCTGGCCAACAGACACATGAAAAGATGCTCAACATCACCACTATTAGGAAATGCAAATCAAAGCCACAATGGGACATCACCTGACACCTGACAAAATGCTAATATCGAAAAGATAAATAACAAGTATTGGCAAGGATATAGAGAAAAGGGAACACGTGCACTTGTTGGTAGGATTATAAATAGGGCAGCTGCTTTAAAAAATAGGATGGCAGTTCCTCAAAAAATTAGAAATAGTGGGGAGCCTGGGTGGCTCAGTTGGTTAAGCATCTGACCTCAGCTCAGGTCATGATCTCACAGTTGGTGAGTTTGAGCCCCACGACGGGCTCTGTGCTGACAGCTCTGAGCCTGAAGCCTGCTTCAGATTCTGTGTCTCCCTCTCTCTCTGCCTCTCCTACACTCACTCTCTGTCTCTTTCTCTCTCAAATAAATAAGGAAACATTAAAAAAATTTTTTTAAATAATAGAGACACCATATGATCTGGTAATTCTACTACTAGGCATTTACTCAAGGAAAACAAAAACGTTAATTTGAAAAAAATAATATATATATATATATATAAAGATATATATATATAAAGATATATATATATAAAGATATATATATATGTGTGTGTGTGTGTGTGTGTGTGTGTGTGTGTGTGTGTGTATATGCCCCCCTATGTTTACTGTAGCATTATTTACAGTATCTAAGACATGGAAGCCACCCAGTATCCAACAACAGATGAATGGGTAAGATGTGGTATATATACACAATGGAATGTGACTCAGCCCTAAAAAAAGAATGAGAGCCTGCCATTTTCAACAACACGGATGGACTGAGACGATATTATGCTAAATAAAACAAAACAAAAACAAACAAGAGCCAAAAATCAGACTCTTAAATACAGAGAACAAACTGGTGGTTGCCAAATGGGAGGCAGGTGGACGGATAGGAAAATAGATATAGAGAACTAAATATATACATTATATTATTATCAAAATATATTTGAATAGTAATGATAATTCATATACATAACATTTATTAGAATTGCATACCACTTTTTCAAACTTTAATTTCCTTATATTACTTCTTTACATCTTTACTGTAAGTTAGATGTTTCATGCTCCCTCCCGATATTATTTTTCCTTTACACTTCTTGTGACAAACATATTAGATATAGTGACAACTGTCTAAATTTGCTCGTCCATTAGCTAGTACATTTTGACTGTAAAGGTTTTCTATGTCCAGTGGAATTCTAATTGATTCAAGATGAGCTTCTTCTCTCTCTTAACTCTTATTTCTTGCCTTTAAAAAACTGTAAGACGAATACAAAATAACTCACCTTGGCCTTAAAAAGTTAAACCCAAGCTAGTCAAATTATATTATCCATCCAAGCAGTTCATGAATTTAGGAGTCATACATTCAGGTTAAAAATTATGTAACAGAGAAATCAAGAGCAGGTTGATAGAAAAAGTTCAAAAACACACTGGTGAAAGGAGTCAGAGGTAGTGTCAGGATATCTAAACAGAAAATCAAAATAGACAGATAACAATCATGTGGAAAGAGAAATGTGGCAAGGAAATTTTTGGGTTCTACGACAGACTAGATTTAAGGCTTTTGTTCAGTCATTATCTTGCACTGCAATTTCCCCATTGACATATAAAGCAATGAATTAATGGTATATAAAATCTAAATTCCTTCCAAATACAACGTTTCATAATATATTGACATTTATAATATACCCAGTATCTTTGATTGTGGAAGTTAAAATCATATAAACAATAAATATATAACACTATATTTTCTCTTACTTTTTAAATGAATTAATAAATACAAAATGATATCTAAAGCAGAAAAGCAAATGATAATTTCCTCCTCCTAAAAACTGATATATTCCAATGAAAAGTCCCTCTTTGTTAAAAGCTTAAATTTTTGAGATAGAAAATGTAATTAGACTCATATATAGGAAATGACATCCTGAAGAGACACTTGACCTTTGCATCTAAGGATTTTTATGACTTCAAATATACCCCACAATATTTTTCGTTTCTTTGTTATGTACTAAGTTCATCAAGAAGATAATAAAACGCTTTGTGTTTTAAGACAAGCTAAGGGCAGAAAGGAACTCATATTTATCAGTTGTCTTCCATGTGCCTAGCATTGTATCAAAGCTAACACAGGTTAGTTCAGCTAGGTATCAAAGAAAACAATAGTAATGACTCTTTTACATAATCACTGCAACTGTGACACAGTTAGACCTCACTGTAGACAGAACAAGTTACAAGCTTATATTGTTAATTATGCTTCATAATTTTTAGCATGGGAAGGAAGAGCTCTTTTCAGGGCTTATCTGTTGCTACATGACTAACTATCCCCAGAAACTTAGTGATTTAAAACAAACAACACTTGTATTATACCTCAGTTTTGTGTGTGTGTGTGTGTGTGTGTGTGTGTGTGTGTGTGTGTCCAGAACTAGGAAGGATCTTGGCTTGGTGGTTCCAGCTCAAAGTCTTTCATGTGATGGAATTTCAATGGTGGCTGGAAGGGAGGGCAGAAGGGAGGAGGTGAGGGCTGATGGGGAGCCCCTATATCATGATATAATCTCAGGGCCTGTCAATCTGGGCTGGTTTGTGCTTCTTCACAACAGGGTAGCCTCAAGGTAGTTAGCATGCTTACATGGGGAGTAAAGGCCTACACAAGCAAATGTTCCAGTGACCATAGCAGACACTCCATCACTTTTCATGACCAAAACTCAGAGTCAACTCTGTTCACAAATGAGCCACAGACTTGCCCATACTGAAGATGATGGCAATCAGGTTCTACCTCTCGATGGGACAATGTCAAAGTTCCAAGTGAGCATGTGGTATGGAAGACATTATGGCAACCACCTCTGGCTAAAGCGACCCACCACAATCTTGATTTCTGTTTGCATCTTCATCCTTCCCAATCCTCCCCACAGACTCATTCCTAGAAATAGAACTTGCATGGTTTTGGCAATTATGAAATACAAGTTGAAACACAAAAACCTTTTAATAAAGAAGTATACACTCCCAATGCAGCCCTCTATCCCATTCACTGTAAACTTGCACTGATGAGTATCTCTTTGTACTGTGATTTTTCTTTCTCTCCTCTCCTCCCTTCCCTGCCCTTCTATCTTTCCTGCTCTCTCCCTACCTCTCTCTCTCTCCTACATGCATGAACACATAGAGCTCCTCGAGGAGGGAGTATGCTTTATTTGTCTAATACCCCGGAAAATCTCTGTCTTGTTCAAATTAAAGTCAACTGATTAGGGAGTTCAATTACTTCTACAGAATTCCTTCACGTTTGCATATAACAACAACAAATTCCATCACCTTTGCCACATTCTACTTGCTAAAAGCACATTACAAATCCCACCCACACTTAAGAGGAAGATATGAATTACAAGGTCTGGGTCATTGGTGTCATCTTTGAATTCTCCATACTACAAATCACAACATTTGGAACTAAATAAAATGTCTCCCAAACTGCAAAATAACTTTAGGATAACTATAGGTGACTGGCGGCATGTTTCACATGAATTCTAGCATTACCTCTCATATGACCACAGTTTACCAACCAGATACCTGTCTATAAGAATTGGTGGTACCCAATGGATGGTTTTCTAATATATATCACTAAAAAGCTAATATAGGAAGTCGCATTGTTTCTGAACACGTTAGCCAATAACTTTAAGAATAAAACTAAAATGTGTGGAATTGTTTCTCTTTTTCAGGAAATGCCAGAAAACAAGAAGGACACAGAATAATACTGAAGGAAATAAAGATCTCTGTGAAAGGAGAAGGCAATGAATAAAAATTAGCTTGAATGTCACTCATTATGTCAGAACAAGCATCTTCTAAGAAGAAAATTCTGATTGATTTCCACATAATCACTCTGATTGTATACAATCAGCCTCAGCCACACATGTGCTATCTCTTCCACTCTGTCTGTTGGCTGTGCCTACAAACGACCAAGAAAACACAAATCAGGGAGAGGAAGTGACTAAAGGGTGGATTTAAATGTTTCTATTTTTACCAGACCTTAGGCTCCACTGTTGACTATTTCACGGATACCTGAAAGAGCCTGGAGCTGGCCATACGTGCTACCTGGAAACCTCTTCTGCCATTCACTGAAAGCAGTCTGTCTGCACTTCGGGATCAGAGAATGAGTAGGTCCAGTTTATTCTCGACTCTTTTGTTAGAAAGATGGTGATAAAAATTTGTATTTTCTGCAGTTTAAACAGAGGCTGTTTTGAGACGAACAATTCTCACCATAAAATTTGCTGTCAACGTCTACAAAATTTCTATTGTTCAATTAAGCAAACATAGTACAAAAAAGAGTAAAGTTGAGGACATAAAAATATGAACTCACAAATTCACTGACCAGTTAAGCTTGGCTAGATAGGAAGGAAAAAAATGTGTGCATGTGTTTGTATATAATTCATAAATATTTTCATATTTCATCCACTCATTATTCATCTGATATTACCATTACTGAGCACCTTTATATGTTAAACATGGTATGCATTAAACATTTAATATCATTTTTAAAGTCTGATATATATACTTTCATCAGAATTTTAAAATAGAACTTCTCTTTGCTATAAAATGACAAATTTATACCTCGTAAAGGCTATATAACTGATTTTAAGAAATTTGAGCAAATGTGAAAGAATTGCGTGATACTATCTGTGGTTGGTTTCGTTAACATCTTTGTTCACAGCAGTGCAGATGTCTCAGGAATTTTTATCGGAATGCTAGAAGTCATAAACAGCATATTCTACTAAAAGACAGGTGCTTTGACCGTTGTGAATAAGTATTTGATAAATATTCTGAAGTTCATAGACTTTTATAATTTGAAAAAAATCTCAGTGCTTATTTAGCTCAAGTTTTATTTTATCCTGTGGAAATTTTAGATATGGGAAAATACCCATGGAAATAAAATATCTTGTTTCGATCAGTTACTATAAAGCAATTATCTCCCCATTAGAATAATCATTCAAGTAGTCTATTTGTGGAAAAAAAATCTGCTTTTACACACTTTACACAGTGGTGTTTTGTGATTCAGAAACTAAGGTAATTCATCTTAGACCTAATATGTTTATCTCACAGTACATGGTTTTTGTATGATATCTGAAAGATATTCTTTCCAGTGGGTAATTCTTAAATTCCAGCCTGAAACCAACTTACTACATTTAAAAGCCCTTCCCTGCCACTGTCAAGAGTAGAATAAAGACTTAATGTTCCCAGTTATTAATTCCCTTTAAAAAAAAAACTGGGGTTTTCACATTAAAAAATAAATAAATGAAAATAAAAAGAGAGAGAGAAAAAAGAAATTCTCTTTTGAAGCAAATTCATACACATTTATTGAGTATGCAAACACAATGACCTTGTGCCTGCAATTTATACTAAAGTAACAGGCTTTTATTTTTTATTCACTATGTTACTATTAATACTATCAATAACAGATCACTGCTCATAGAAAATATAATAAAAGTTGTACAATTCATTTGCTCATTCCTTTATTTCTTCATTCATTCATCTCATTTATTGGGTAAGGGGGAAAAATGCTCAAATCAGTGATTCCCAGCAGGAAAGTTGGCTGCTGGAAGGTAAGTGTTGGTAGAATAACAGAGGAGCTTATGAAATGATCTGGAGAGTCTTATGAAAACACTCATGCCAACACCCTCCCCCCCCACCCCCGTTACATCAGAATGTAGAGGAAGTTACTTCTAAGCCACATTTTAAGTAATGAGCATACTACAACCAGGTAGGGCTCTGTGTGTTTTTTAAAGAGCAGAGACTACTCCAAACCTAAGGTAGAGCAGGAGTTAATGGAAATGTCAGTTTCCTGACATGGAGAATGCAGCATAGGAGTAAGCACAATTAAAGGAAAAGTGGAAGTTCAGTTTGGGGATGTTGAATTTAAAATGCCAGTGGGATGGCATATAGGCTGAGATGTCACTAGAAGCAGTTTTACATAGGATCCTGTTGGAAAGGAGGAGCAGGCTCACTGAACACAGACATTTGGTAGTTTTCCTTCCGCAAATAGTGCTTTAGAACATCTGAGCAAATGACATCCCTGCAGCAGAGAAAAGAACGGAGGACTCTGGTGAAATTTTAGGAAAATCTAACATTTGCAAGATACGTACGGAATGAATAACTAAAAACATTTTGTTTTCTATTTTAGGCAGAGAGTGAGTGGGGGAGAGGTGCAGAGGGAGGGAGGGAGGGAGGCAGGGAAGGAGAGAGGGAGAGAAGGGGAGAGAGGGAGAGAGAGAGAGGGAGACAGAGAGAGAGAGAGAGAGAATCCTCACTCAGCATGGAGCCTGATGTGAGGCTTGATCCCGTTACCCTGGGATCATGACCCGAGCAGAAATCAAGAGTCACATGCTCAACCGACTGAGCCACCCAGGCATGCCAAAACAATTTTTTTAAGGTTGGAAAAAGAAAGGAAGGAAATAGAAGGAAAATGGGGAGTTTAAGAGAGCAAAAAGGAGTAGAAAATTCTAGAAGGGTGGTCAAAACCACAAGAGTATGCCAATAAAATAAGCAGCCAAAATTGTGCATGGATATAATGATGAGAAAGCACACTGATAATATATTCTTGTGCATTTTCAATGAAATTATTGGGATATGAATGGTATCTGTTGCAGAAAGAAACTACAGGACAGCATATGAAGGGAGATGACATTTCCAGGAAGTACAGTGGGAATTTATTTGTATCAGGATCAAGCCAGACGCCAGAGGTGAGGGCAATTTGCCGCCGTGTTTCAGCTGACATGTGGATTCCATCCTTTGGGTGCTGTTACTAGATGCAATGATCTACATTGTGCACTCACCTTCCTACCGGCCTGAAGATGCTGTCAACGCTGATGAGGAAGAATTAAAGGGCCGCCTCTTGCAGACGTTATCGAACTGGCCAATCAACCGACTCAAGTTCGCCTTACTGAGGACTACCAGGCACGGGAAAATCGGTTCCTAGTTTTTAAAGTAGGTCGGTTCTCAATTTTTGCTACTTAGAGCAAGGCACAGGCTGTCTTAAGTAAGAAGGAATGCTCATTTTTACTGAATCTCGATAGTAATAAACTTCAGGGGTACTAGAAACATTAATATTTCATCAATAACTCTACCACAAAGTTAAACTAATAGCAAGGATATTACAAAGGAAATAGAGCTAGTGCTTTCCAGTTGTGAACTAAGGAGCAGTCTGACGGAAGGTGGGGGGAGGTGGAGGAAATAGACATGAGGATTAAAGGGTACAATGGTCATGATGAAAAAAATAAGTAAAATCATAAACGGCATTTGAAAAAATAAAAAGCAGTCACTTGGCATTGCTTGAGGAGGCATTTTCTTTTTTTTTTCTTTTTTTCTTTTCTTTCTTTTTTTTTTTTTTTATGTTTATTTTTGAGAGAGAGACAGCGTGAGCAGGGGAGGGGCAGAGAGAGAGAAGGGGACAGAGAATCCCAAGCAGGCTGGGCACTGTCATCACAGAGCTGGACGCGGGGCTCCATCACATGAACCCTGAGATCATGACCTGACCCGAAATCAAGAGGTGGACGTTTGACCGAATGAGCCACCCAGGCGCCCCTATATAAACATTTTTTAAACACTTTGGTGATGTGCTTCAAGATCCATGATAATAATGGCAATAAAAAAGACAATAACTATAATCAACTATTTTGACATTATTGATATGTTGACATATCAATTGATACATTATTCCAATCAGTCTTCGAGACAGACACTCTGATTCTTTTAAAACGTATGGGGTATGTCGGTATAGAATAGTAAAATAATATACCCCTGAATGCATAGTTAAAAGTAGAGAAGTACTATATTAAATCCCTTTAAAATTTTTAAATGTTTTTTTACTGAAAACTTTTACAATTGGTAATCTACCCTATAAAATAACTCTAAGCGTCCCCCAATTTTTTATTGCAACATAATTGTGTCAGATAAATGTTTGAAATTAAAGCTAAATGTAAATACGGGAGGAACAGCCTTTCTACTTTTGAGTTGAATAGGATACAAAATTACATATACAGAATTACCAGCTCAGTTTTGCTCTATCATCTCTGTAAATACATATGTTCTATATACAACTCTTTATCGACTTACGATGGGGTCACACCCTAATAAACCCACTGTAAATTGAAAATACTGTAGATTGAAAATGCATTTAATACATCTGACCAACCGAACTTCATAGGTGAGCGTAGCCTGCTTTCAACGTGCTCAGAACACATACATTAGCTTGCAGTTGGGCAACGTCATCTCACACGAAGCCTATTTGATAATACAATGTGGAATATCTCATGTCATGTATCAAATACCGCGCTGAAAGTGACAGACACAGTAGCTGTAAGGGGTGCAGAAGGGTGTTTACCCTCCTGACTGCGTGGCTGACTGGGGGCTGTGCTCCCGCTGCCCGGCATCACTGGAGAAGATCGGATCGCATATCAGGAGCCCAGGGAAAGATCAAATCCAAAATCTGAAGGAGACTTTCTACCCAATGCATATCTCTTGCACCAGCATAAAACTGAACAACTCAAAGTGGAATCATCGTAAGTCAGGGACTGTCTGTATGGACACTCTATCCTTCTCCTACCCATTCATTCACCCATCTGCCTAACTACATTCAGGATTTATAGAAAATAGAAGCACAGGGGCGCTGGGGTGGCTCAGTCAGTTAAGCATTTGACGTCCAGCAGGTTGTCAGTTCGCGCCCCGCATCAGGCTCTGCACTGACAGCACGGACCCCGGAGCTTGCTTTGGATCCTGTCTTCCTCTCTCACTGCCCCTCTGTCCCTATCTCTTTCTCTCTCTCAAAAATAAACATTAAAAAAAAAGAGAGAGAAAATAGAAGCAACATACTAAAATATCAGATGCCATTGTTTGATGGTAGCCGATGTATGATTTGTTTTTCTTCTTTCCTCATATATATCTGTATTTACAAAAACTCTATGGATTATTTCATGACAGTAAAAAAAAAATACACCAATTTTGCCAATGATAAGTGAGCTCTGGTCCCCCACTAAAAACAACCATAAAACTTCTTTACTTCAAACTTAAAGAATATGGAGGGGGAAAAAAAAAACACAGGTTGTCACTGTTCAAAAAAACAATACGTCAAACATTGGAATACTTGACAAAAATATTAAAAATACATACCAATGAACAACATCAACAAATTCCAGCCAAAGCTGACCTCACATAAACTCCAAGGAAGACCTACACTCAAAAAGACTAAGAATTAACACATTTTCCCCTTAAAATGTCAATTCTCAACTCATTCACACTTTTATTCCAGCCCACACAGGACATAAAATGCACTCCATGTAGTTCCAAGAGAATTTCCTTAATATTCTGAAAGGTTCTAAAAGGGACTACTGGGTGACAGAGTATCAAAAGCTCCCCTTTCTGGTCACATCCTCACTAGGGTGGAAACCTTAATATTTTTGTACAAATACAAAAAGTAATTCCTTACCCCACCTCACAGGCCATCTCTGGGGTCTCTTAGGGCTTTGGGTCGAGTCAGAGTGAGGAAGTCATACAGGCGAGAACAGAGCTGAGGCAGAAATAGGGCTTTAATGAAGGCCAATACTCTACCTCCTTCTGAAACCTGAAGACTAGGGCTTTTGCCTTATTTTCCCACATACTGAGCCTAGACTTTCGTGAGTAAATGTCCCTCCTCACCCCCACAGCATCTGCCTGTGGCTAATCATTTCTTAGTTCACATCAACACCAGCTTTCCTAAACCCAGAATCAACCTTCCACATAGCTGGGCATCATTTATGAAAGTCATGGTTAATGCTGATCTCTTTTTTTTTCTCTCTCTCTCTTTTTTTTTTAAATCTTATAGCACCCATTAAATCAACAATAGGGAAAGATACTTTTAGCTAATTTCCAGAGATGAAGAATCTAAAGATCAGAGAAATTAAGTGCCTTTTCCAATTCTGTACAATTCTGTACAAAATATTTAAATCTTTTCACCTATTAATAACCCATTTAACACATGATAATGTATGTAAATTACATAGTGAACAATAAATTAACACATAGCTGTGTAACCAAGATGTCATGTAGGACCTCCCTCCTCTGAAGACTTAAATAAACTTCATTCAAACCCTCAGTTTTATGTCCAGAGCCTCCCTGTGATTTCTCATGATGAGAATCTCCTTTCTTACAATTTCTTCTTCATTGGGTTCTTGCTCAATACGTGCGTATCTCGCAATAGGCTGCCTTCACTCAAACTCAGGACTAGTTTGGGTGACCCCCTAAAAAGGCACTCATCCAAATGCAGTGGAGAGTCCTGCAAACTTTACCGAAGTTTTCTCAGAAGTAAAAGTGTTTTCTATCCCATAGTTCGCAACATAGAACTGCTCTGAAACAGTAAAATTCTCCCCAAAGAGGCTTCCCAGTTGGCCCATTGAGAGTAGCATGCTGGTGCATGTCTAGCGATGGGTCTCCGGTGGGGGGAAAGCCCTTATTTGTAGCGTCTGCCATTTTCTGTGGTGTAAATATCCCACGGTGGCCATTTTCGAGCTATCGTTGTGACGTTCCTGAACTCAGATTTAGAACTGAGAAACCATGTGCACAACTGGCTCTTGCAAGCCACTGTGGGTGGGCTGCAGCACGGCACGGCTCATTAGCAAAGGTTTTTCTCACTGGGCTTTTCCAATGCAGGGCCCCATCCTCTCTTCTAACTACCAGTCACATCCCTTGGGAATTTTAAAGTCTGTGTTTTCTCTGAATGCCGACTCCCTCAGCTTTTTCACACTTTATGAAAGTTTTAAACCATGTCCATAAATTCTTTGATCCACATCCTAGGTAAAGATGAGGTCTATACTCTCTCCCCTTAGAAGCGGACCGAGGTCAGCGACGCTCTAGTAACCAAAAGAACTCAGCAAAAGTGACTCTTTGTAACTTTCAAAACTCGTTAAAAATAGGTTCTAAGTTTCTGCCTTGAGTTCCTCTGGCCACTCCTCCTAGGACATGCTTACTACCCAAAGAAGTTCGACTACCCAGAGACTGTCATGTTACAAAGCCATTTCCCAACAGAGCCCCCTGCCAACAGCCAGCATTAACCTCCAGCCTACCGAGCAAGCCATTCTGGACGTCCAGTCCAGTGAGACGTCACATGATTGCAACCAACGGTACCCACAGGAGAGACTCCAGATCTACCCAGGCCCTTCCCAACTTTCCCGTACCACAAGGTGGCGAGTAAGATAAAATCTCTTTTTAAGCTTCTAGGTTTTGGCTTTCTTTCTAATTTATCCAAACTCATAATGACTGAAGTCACTGAGAGCAAGCTTTTCTTTTCCTACAGAATTGCGAAGTATTTTATTATTGGTGATAATTTAGTATGATACAGAGATGGGTAATATCACGTTCCTTCCTGAGCTGACACAGAACACAGAACAAATTTAAAGTATGGCAGAGAGGGGCAGCTGGGCGGCTCAGTTGGTTGGGTGCCCCATTCTGGATTCTGGCTCAGGTCATCATCTCACAGTTCATGAGTTTGACCCCCCTCATCGGGTTTTGTGCTGACGGCCTGGAGCCTACTGGGAATCCTCTCTCCCTCTCTCTCTGCCCCTTCCCTGCTTGTGGACTTTTCTCTCTCACAATAAACACATAAACTTTAAAAAAAATTAAAACTGAAATAAAATATGGCAGAGAAAAAAGTTGGCTTCATAGAATAACAGGTTCTAATTCTAAAATTGTCACAGTTTCACAGTGCAGCCTTAAATGATACAGCATCTGAAGATTCTATGTTCATTATTTATCACCCCAGATTTGGGGTCAATTAAATCACCCGCCTTATCTAAGCATTTCCCAGGATGTTTAGGATGAAGCGCTATAAGAAACTCAATGCTATTGCTGAGGCACAGGTGTGTTAGCCAATGAATGGGGATGACGATAAAAAGTATTTTTTTTGTGGCTGGAGAACCCGTTACCATACAGGTAATGCAGTTATAAAATTGACCAGTGAACTCCTCCTGTTCATAGGTTTTCTGATAAAGCTTCTTGAGTTTCGTTTTCCTGTGTTCTATCGGAAGTCTTTTAAAAGGTTATGTTTGGCATTTTTTTCCATTTTAATTCAAAGGGGGATTTCCTTTCGCCCTGTCTGTAGTATCAATGTTAGCCTGTAAAATCCCCAGAGGAATGGAGACAGAAGTTTCTGGCGTCGTTTATGGAGAACTAAGTGATACACAGAATGCCACCCACAACAAGCAAGGCTCCCAGCTTAACTGCCCACGAGCCTTTATCAAAAAATGGCATAAATTTAAACTGGAATCAGGCCAGGTCCTACTGGTACCACTTTAACGGAAGACTATAACCCAGTGTGTGAAGCGGGGCGGCCACATATTTCTCTGGTCACACTGCCTGTAGAAAGCTCAGGATAAGTAGCAGAAGCTCTATTTCCATAAAATGACAATGCCAAATTAATCCTAATTATCCTGATCATTGAGCATTTAAATGAGAATGAAGACATTAAAGGTAACTAATTACCAGGAAGGCCATTTCTGGGGATGAATTATAAAAGATTTGAAACAAAGACACCGCAAAACAATGGGTTTCCACTGCCCAAATCCTGTCAGTTTGTTTATTTGTACTGATCGCATTGAATTTACACACCAGAAAATTGGGAATTATTTGGTTGTTAAAAGAATGTGGAAAAGGCTCTGTGGAGAAGTGCATCCTCATTCGTGTTTCTGAGAAACAAGAAGTCACAGCTAATTATTTCTAAAGTAGTAACTTTATCAATTTCAGATGCAAATATAAATTAGGAACAAAGGCTGTGAATAAATGTGAAGTTATGAAGAAAATGCATTTCTGAGTAATTGTTGGCTTCATAAATTTGCTTCCACTGAACAATAAAGTGGCGACAGTTCCGGAATCATCATGATTTAAAGAGATGGAAGGCAAAAATGGAGGAGACACTATAGGAAATACATTTTTATTTATGCATGAGAAAACCCAAAGTTGGATAACATCGTCTTCCCTTTTTAGTCTAGAAGGATAATTTCCTTATTTGCATTTCCCCAAGTTGTTCCTCAGAAGTAATTCGAGAATAATATTCTCGCCTTCTAGAAAGGAAGATAAAGCTGCACTAGGCAAAGTTGTTTTATTTTTTATTAACTTTTTATTTTTTTATATTTGTTTATTTTTGAGAAAGCGAGAGAGACAGAGAGGAGACACAGAATCGGAAGCAGGCTCCAGGCTCTGAGCTGTCAGCACAGAGCCCGACATGGGGCTTGAACCCACGAACTGTGAGATCATGACCTGAGCTGAAGTCAGACGCTTAACCCACGGAGCCACCCAGGCGCCCCGGTAAAGTTGTTTTATTAAACAGTTAGGCAGCAACCTAAAAGGTATAGTTTTTAAAACTTGGTTTGATTCTGTTCAAACATATTTCCTACCTGCTACCAAATAGCTCTCACATTATAAAGATTTGGGCCCATGCAGAAATTTGTCTGTGAAAACAAACGAAAACAAAATGAAACAAAGCAACTTTGCTTCACCATGATATGTATCAGCACTGCATTGTCAAATTTGGATGAACAAAAAGTCAAATATGGAAAATACTAATAGGCAATATCCTGATTTCCAATTACTTGTGTGCTAAATTGCTTAGGGGCCCTTGCCTTAAATTTAACACGTGAATTCTTCATTTTCTTAAACCTGACAGGAGAGGGTTGCTCTACTTTCACTAAATTCCACCTCAAATTCTTGAATATATTGTTAAACTCTGCCAGCACAGAGCCCGATGTGGAGCTCGAACTCATGAACCGTCAGATCGTGACCTGAGCTGACGTTGGATGCTGATCAGACGGACGCGTTCCTGTACTTGACTATTTAGGTAATCAACATCCCCGACATGAGTTGAAACAAATGAAAATGTCAAAACCTACCAAAGGTCAGCAATATCATACGCTTGAGCCAAGAATATAAAGGAGAAGGCCATCTCTATCTTGTCCACTGGTGTGTTTGGGGGGTCTGCAACTGGCTAATGTCCCATACAAAATGCTTAATAATCACTTGCTCGATAAATGCAAGCCCAACTCCTTGTCCTAATACTGTTTATTTTCGATGTCACATCTTGCATATACTTATCCATCTTTCACCTTGCCATTCCATCCGTCCACACACATACAATGGTGCGTGGCCATGACCGATGGGTCAGACAGGAAATTTATTACACTGGAAGAGTGTAACATTATTAAAGGTAACGAGTGCAAATAGAGTATCTTAAACCACAAGTGCGGTGCATCAAGAATCTAGTTAAATCTTGATCCGCCAGACCAGAGTATTCATTCAGCTGCAGTAAATCGGAGCCTCTCGCCACCGTTGGTATCATAACTACGTGCAAATACAGTGAATGGAGATCTGAGACAGATCCACAGGAGATTACTTAGTTCCTCCCTCAGGCAAGGTCAGCAAAGAAACTGGGGAACAGCTTGTACTACAGACAAAGGCGTGGGCGTGAGCCAGTGTGTTGGGAACAGTGCTGAGCGTCTGTTCTCCTCTTCCTCTGACTCTAGTCATTGTAGGTTGTATTAAATCACAGGACTGCATAGTCACCGGGTCTCTCCCGTTCCACACATTGAAATCATTATCTGGAGAGAAGCCGGTACTAGGAAAAGTCAGACTCTCATTCTCATGGCGCACTTCCAGGGGCCTCTGGCAACAGAAATAACGTGTCGGGATCTCTCTCCTTGGTTCCACTGCTGTCGCCAGGACAGCAGGGCCTGAAGCTTAGCACCAATTTTTGTTGAATAACAGGTGGTAAGTAATCTAGTGAAGATTCAGCACTGAGGAAACCCCTTCGTTAGAGGATTGCATGGACTGTGAGGCAAACTAAAGCCGAGAAAGAGAAAAAAAGGACTGCACGAAAGGGTGTTGGAAGCAGATTGGCCAACGTAACCCAAACTCCCTAGAGTCATTAATAGGCCCGCCCTGCAAACCGAAGGAAGGAAATAGAAGCACTAAGGGTGAGGTTGAATCTCAAAGCTCTGAAGGTGCCTGGCATGCCAGGAACAATAATTCTAAGTGTTCAGGCATTAGGTACGGGAGGGAACGTCCAAAACCTGGATGGAAGATTTCAAGAAGTGTGTCTACTGCGTGGTAGAAACTGGTTTGAACCTTCATTTTTTCATTTCTTTGTTTTCGTTTTGTAATTTTTTTTTTTTTTTACATTTACTTATTTTTGAGAGACAGAGAGAGATAGATCATGAGTAGGGGAGGGGCAGAGAGAGAGGAAGACACAGAATCCGAAGCAGGCTGCAGGCTCTGAGCTGTCAGCACAGAGCCCGATGCGGGGCTCGAACCCACGAACCATGAGATCATGACCTGAGCCGAAGTTGGACACTCAACCGACTGAGCTACCCAGGCGCCCCGAACCTTCATTTTAAACCTTCTGTTTCCTCTTGATTGGGACAGATGCAGACTCAACGTCCAAACTCACTTCTCCTCTCATCATCTGTGCGGCCTGGTGGACATTACTTAAATTCTCTCTTTCAGCTTCCTCAGCTCGAAAAAGGAACAATGATTACAACTGCCTCACAAGATTGCTGTGAGAAAACAATTAGAAACCCTCACCAAACTGTTTAACATAAGATCCAGTTTACAGTAAGTGCTCAAAACAGCATGCTACTTTCTCAATTTTTAGGAAGTGGCAATGGCAACCAGTTAAGAGCCAGCAGAACTAGGAATGTCAGCGGTTTCATCAGTTACCGTCCATAATGGATTTTGATGTTTTGCTGGCCCCATCGGTAACCTTGTTATGGCAACAGAAAACCCGCAGGTGGTTTGGGGGACCCACCATCTTCTCTGCCCTTGACTCCAGGAGATGGAAGGAGGCTGTGATGTGCGGGGCTCCAGAGGACATCATTCCAATAGATTCGGAGACATGGTCTAGTTTGGGATCATGTTTCTTCCATGACTGGTTCTGAGGTAGGCACGGACACAAATTAGGCTGATCAGGGCCTCTAAGACTCCCTTCTGGGGTTTAGTTAAGGATACCAGGAAGTGCCCCTTTCCTTCCAAAGACAGGTACTGGGGTCGAAAAATAGAACTCGTGGGGATGAAGCTTCATGAATACATGTGAAATGAGATCCACCGTATTCTGTGATGACCTTCGAGCCCTTGAATTAGCCCCACTTAAAAATCTACTCCTGAACTGTTAGTTACACAAGTCAATGAAGTATTGGATTTTGCATAAGCAAGGTTGAGTTGAGTTTTCTCTCACTTGTAACAAATAGCATCCTAACCGACTCATGGTCATTGATACACTCCATAATTGCTATTGATCACAACTTCTGCTTACAAAGTTAGGAGCTCAGATGGGTTGGCCTCAACTAATTTATCATGCGTACGCGGTCCCTAAGTGGGTTACAAGCCCTCGCACACATTTACTATTGCCCACTAGCCGATTTCTCTTGATCTTAATGTGCCCTTTTTTCCCCCCTTTAAGTACAATAATAGTAGATGAAAATAGTGGAATAATAAATGTGGATAGATTATCATGAGATTTTAAGTGAAATCACCATGATAATTATATTTTTAAGTATTTGAGGCTTTCGTTTATATACTTTTTTTGTTTCTGTTTTAGAAACTAAAATGGCTATATATATAATTATTTTTTTTTCTTGTTAACCTGAAAATGTGCCCAAAGGCTAGAAAGCAATGGGGAGATACATTAACTTGAGTAAGTAAATATCTGCTTCTTGTCCTCAAAGTACCTGAGGGCTTCAGTGATAGGTACTATGTAAATGCAAAAGTAGCCTGGAATGAAAATAGCTTGGAGCTGTCTCAGAGAGCAAAGCTATTAACCCTAGGGTTCTGGTCACATTCTAGCTCTGGCAAGGGTTCAGTGCGAATTTAAATCAGTGCCATTTTATTTGAAGGCGGGGTAACTCAGAGACAGCACATCCTCTCGGGCAGCATTCGTGAGCCTTACTGCGAGTTGACATTTAATGCACTCCAACGCACCCAAGGCAGAGGTGCGACAGGTATTCTTTACCACGGTGTAGGGGACAGAAATGCAGACTGTATGCAGGGGGCCTGTGCAACCTTTAGATTGCCTTCATTTCTCTTAAGTCTTTAACAGTTCATATAACAAATACGAGGGGTAGGGAATGAGCTGGGTTTAGTAACGAGCATACCTTGTAGTGTTAGGAGAGTAAACCGGCGTATACTTAAACATTTATAACTAACTGCACTCCATTTCTTCTGCATAGATTAGAGAGAGAGAGAGAGAGAGAGGCAGAGACAGAGAGAGAAAATGGGTGAGCACTCCAAGATTTAGACTGAACGCCAGGAGAGCCTAAGATATGTTCAAAAAGTGAAGGCAGACTGTCTCAGAGAGAGTTTGAATTATGTCAAGGGGAAAAGCTATTGAATCTGTTTTTAAAATTATTCTTGACGATGTAAGAGAAGTTACGGAAAAGAATAAGGTAAGCTCCAGGTGGAAAGCAGCTATGTTAATGATCGAGTGACTGGATATTAGGCATAAAGAAATGAAGATCAACTTGAATGATTTCAAGAAGGCCTCCAAGAAGTTTGGATGCAGGAAAAAGGAGAAAGGGCACCGAAACGTACAGAGTCTAAAATGGCGGCAGAGCATGTTCTGATTTATGGGACACATTCCCAAGATTTGAGTCCTAGGTGGTTCGAAAGACAGCTTCCTCCCCAGGGTCAATATGGAGAATCTTTGGTTTTTCAGCAGCTGTGGACCTTTCGAAGAGTTTCCAAAATAACAGCTAATGACTCCCTCATCACCTGCAGCCTCGTAGATACGTTGCAATATACGTGACAGGCCATTTTTTCCGTCTCTAAATTAAAAGAGAAGCATTTATTGGGCTTTAAACTAGCCCTCAGCATGGCAGAATTGTCCATTTTGAATAAAAATCTTGAATAAAACCTTTCCTTAGATTTTCAAATATGCAGACATTTGTTGTCTAAAGACGCGTTTTGAGGGAGACAATTGTTTAATGATAATCATAGTGACAGTTAAGTCAAACTGGAAACTTATTTATTTGTAAACTGTTCTTATTTGTAATTTGGAACACATACTCAGGAAGTTTATGGTGTATTTGATAAAGAACAAAAATGTGTACAATGCATCACTGTAAGTGATGAAAAGCAGAATGTTCCCCTTATTTTCTAAGGCAAAGAGTTCAGTTTTCCAAATAAAATATGCTAATACGCATCTATTTTTTAAACAGTAAAATAAATTTTCTAAAATGAACCTAAACAAAATTTTCTTCCAAAATTATTCCACCTGAGCGTATTGCTGCTTTAGAGGGTATATTTTAAACTGTTTTTTTAATTTATTTTTTATTTTTTTAATGTTTATTTTTGAGAGCGACAGACCGAGTACGAGCAGGATAGGAGCAGAGAGAGAGGGAGACACAGAATCTAAAGCAGGCTCCAGGCTCTGAGCCGTCAGCACAACACAGAGCCTGACGTGGGGCTTGAACCCACTGACCACGAGATCATGACCTGAGCTGGAGTCAGACACTTAACCCACTGAGCCACCCAGGCACCCCAAATTGCTTTCTTTTTTACAGCAAGGGGATGCAAAACAAGAACAACAAGAAACAGCAAAAACGACTGGAGGTGAGGTTTATATGGTTCAAGGAAAACTCTGGGGTGAAGAGATAAAATGAAACATCATCTAAGACATATAAGCCCCATCTTCTACCCCTGGAGTGCGCCAATCTGCCCTCCTATGCACAGCATACCAACCCATAACTGTCATCCCTGCTTCTTATCTTGCAAACATGCATCTTTACTTCCGAGGAGACCCCAGCTTGAGAAAGCAGATCCAGTAGCTGTGAGTGATGCCACAGGAGCCAAGCTGGAGAAGCAAGTCACGGTCATGACCCGTGCAAGGGCAGGTCACGCCAAACAGCCCAATTACAAAACACAAAATTTTAAAAAAAGAAAAAAAAAAAGATTTCCCCCGTTTGTATGTGATTTTGTTTCGTTTTGTTTTTAATTGACTAAAAACACTGGCAATACTATATACAATATATACTATATTGCTGGCAAGCAATCCATTAACTCACTGCTACTTTAAAAGGACTCACTGAATAAACTGTAACATTCTGCCAGGTAAATAATGCAAGGTTTTGTATATTGTGTTTTTATATACGCGGAAGGCTCTCAGAGATGACAGGGGACCCATTTTTTTCAACTTTAATTTAAATTCCTTCTTTTTAAGTTTATTTACTTATTTTGAGACAGACAGGGACAGCATGGATGGGTGAGGGGCAAAGAGAAGGGGGAGAGAGAGAGAGAGAGAGAGAGAGAGAACCCCAAGCAGGCTCCTTGCCATCAGCACAGAGCCTGACTCAGGGTTCGAACTCATGAACTGTGAGATCATGACCTGAGCTGAAACTAAGAGTCAGACTCAACCAACTGAGCCACCCAGGCGACCCTTAATTCCTTTGTGCGTGATATCCAAATTCAAGGGTCCGAGATTTAAAATTAATGAGGAGGTCTGTAATCTTTCAGGGAGATCTTAACAGCCCACTAGGCACAAAAAGACTAAAAGAAGGGCAGACTAAAATTCATTTTTCTTCCTGCAGCATGGTTCATGACTTAAACTCATGAAGCAATAATTTCTTTTTTCTTGAAGAACAAATAAAAGCCTTGTGCTCGCTCTCACTTCACATTTGAATCTGACTCATACCGTTGCTCTAAATGAAATTTGTCATGCATCTTTACCCAGATGGATGTTGACTTTCTGTTGTGGAAAAGAATTCATCCGGTGTTAGCGTCGACCATGCTGGTATTTGGAAGCAGCCAAAGGACCCTTGGGAGACATAATACATGGCTCCTCCTGGCTTGCCAGCAGAGGACAAGATGGGAAACGGTGTTTAACCCACATAGCAGTGGGGACACCCTGATTAGAATCATCAACCTCTTCCTCTGTCCTCCAGCACATGAATTCGTTGAAAGCTCACTTCCCACACAGGCCATAGAAACCACCTCTGATGGGGCGCCTGGGTGGCGCAGTCGGTTAAGCGTCCGACTTCAGCCAGGTCACGATCTCGCGGTCCGTGAGTTTGAGCCCCGCGTCAGGCTCTGGGCTGATGGCTCGGAGCCTGGAACCTGTTTCCGATTCTGTGTCTCCCTCTTTCTCTGCCCCTCCCCCGTTCATGCTCTGTCTCTCTGTCCCAAAAATAAATAAAAAAAACGTTGAAAAAAAAATTAAAAAAAAAAAAGAAACCACCTCTGATGGCCCATGTGACATCCGGGAAGGGAAGGCCTGGAGCCCCTCCACAGGACAATTTGGGGTCATTTGTCCAAATTTGGACCTGATGATACACTCTAGGAACCCCAGCCCAATCTACAAGTGAGGAACTAGAGGCAAGAGGTGGTTCAGTGAGCAGTTCCTGGTGATGAGACGCTTTATTTTGAGATCAGTATGTACTTTGTTGTACTTTGTATGTACTGAGTGTCTCCTTCTGGTTTTTTCCAAAGAAGCAGATGAAAAATAGAAAACAGAAATGCTGCTGTTGTCTTTCTAGATCTTGGGACTAACTTTTAGAAAACTTCATTTGTTATTACCTTCCGTTAATAAAAAAGCGATTTTAAAAACTTTAAAAAAAAAAAAAAACAAAAAACAAAGGAAACCAGAGCCAAAGGCATTGAATTAGTCATCAAAATATGTGGCTATTAAAAATTACCATCTTAATTTTGGAAAAAATAATCAAAGTTTTGAGATAGTTTCAATGCCTTAACTTCAAGATCAGATAAGAGAAAGCAATAAAGGAAAAAAGCAAATCAAGACCGTAATTTCCCAGGCAGTGACCCATATACGCCCGAAGGGAGTTCTATAAACAAGAAATAACAATCAGTATCCCTCGCTGGAGAAAAATGCCCAAAGATTTAAAAATCTTGGTAATCATTTGTAGCACTTATGGTTAAGAAAGTAATTAACATTCATAAAAACATATATATGCCATGATTATAACTTCTTAGAACATTTTTTGACCTCACTTCATTTTCAGGAGTGGGAAGTTTTATTTTGACCTTTTCCGGTGTTACATTCTTGAAATTGGATCATCAACTATCTCTTAAATATTATTCTTTGAAGAGAGCGTATAATTATAAATGCAAATTATGAGCTTGAAACCTGAAAGATGTGTTGCCTTTTTCAAGTATTTATCCTTTGAAATGTTCAAAATAACATATTGACAAAGGTGTATGCTTTAAAGAGGCTTTAACAAAACATCTGTGATATGGTTGTTGCTATGGCAACTGGTTTATTAAACATTAAAATTATTAACTCTGAAAGCCATTTAGTCTAACATGAAAGGAGGAACTTTAGAAACGTAATTGAGGCATAATAGGAAAATAATCTCACAGCAGAAGGACCTCCTCCATGTTGCCTTCTGGGACCAGAAAGATCTGTAGAAAAACGTCACGGCTGGTCCTTAGGGGCTGCAGGGATATGAGAGAGTGAATTGTGATAGACCCCTGGGACATTTTCAAACATTTGTGTAGGTTTTTATTTCTTCCAAGATCTTCTTAAGACTGCTAGTTCCAGGTTTATGTCAACCCAGGGTCACGTGACAGCTTTTGTGGGCCTTCGACCTTTTGCCTTCCTTGGACTTTACCGTCATAATACTATCAGTATTAAAACTTATTTTTTTTAAGCATGGAAACATTTCTTTCTTTGCTATTTTAGGCAAAATTGAATATATCTGTATGGCCCTTGAAAACTACATTTTATTTTCTTAGGTTTATTTATTTTGAGAGAGAGAGAGAGTGCGCACAAGCAGTAGAGGGGAAGAGACAGACAGAATCCGAAGCAGGCTCCACACTGTCAGCGCAGAGCCCGATGCGGGGCTCGATCCCACAAACTGTGAGATCATGACCTGACCTGAAATCAAGACTCAGAGGATCAACTGACGGAGCCACCCAGGCGTCCTGAAAATTGCATCTTATTTTGATGTGGGAATGACATGAAAACTTTCTCTTCAAAAAACAAAAACAATGGCAAAGAAATTTTTTCTTTGGCCCTGAAATTTTCTTTCTCTTTTTGACTTTACAATAAATTAAGATATTTTCACGGGTCCTAAAAATATCATGGTCCCCAGGCACTGTGACGAAAGCACCCACGGATGAGTCGGTGTCTCTTCTTCTCACGTTTTCTCTCTACTGACTTCATCCCCACACGGCTGCGATGACTACCTGTACACAGACAGCTCACAACTGTCTCTTGGCAAGTCAGGACATAGCGTCCAAAGTCTGGCACCCTCTCTGTGTCTCTCAGACACCCCATGGAACACTGCGGTCAATACATCAAAATCCCAATGCGTGCACTGACCCAACAGCCTATGGTCTCATAGGAACTCTCACCTCACTTGACAGACCAACCCCTTCCCCAAATTCACCAAGAAGGACAACAATACAATGGCCCCCATCTTAGTCTGGAGCTGGGAAAGAACTTCATTCCTATTCATGTGTATCTGTGTTTTCCAAGTTATCTTCATTAAGTATTATCAGATAGTAACAAAAGTATTTTGTTAAAACTATCATATCTAAGTAAGGTGATATAAAAATATTTGTCAACATCTAAACAAATTGTAATGGAATATCAAACTCTTGTCTTATGCTAAGACATAATCAGTTCAAGAGGAGACATGTTGAAACCCTCATATTGATCATCCCATATTCCAATACAAATCTGGTTTCAGGGTGCCTGGGTGGCTCAGTCGGTTAACTATCTGACTTTTGGTTTCGGCTCAGGTCATGATCTCGTGGTTCCTGAGTTGGAGCCCTACATCAGGCTCTGTGCTGACAGCACAGAGGCTGCTTGGGATTCTCTCAGTCTCTCTCTCTCTCTCTCTCTCTCCCCTCCCCTCTGCCCCCATGCACTTGCTCTCTCCCTCTCTCAAACTAAATAAATAAACTTAATTTTTTTTTGAAAAAAATCTGGTTTCAGTGAAGAAAGTATCCATCTTATCAGATACAGTAAAAACTATGTTAGGTTAAAAAAAAAAGGCAGAGGTGTTTACTGAATTTTGTATTGTTGAAATGTCACTGTTATAGACTGAATTGTGTCCCACCAAGATTCATAAATTGAATCTTTTCCCCTAATTCCCAGTGCAATTGTATTTGAAAACAGAGCCTTCAGGGAGGTAATTAAGGTTAAATTAAGTCATAAGAATGGGACCCTAATCTGATAGGGCTGGTGTCCTCATAAGCAGAGGCAGCAAAGATCCCTCTGTCCTTCCCACAGGCACAGGGAAAGGCCACATAACAGCATAGTGAGAAGGTGACGGTCTATAGGCCAAGGAGAGACACAGCGCGGGTAGCCAAGCCTGAGGGCGTCCTGATCCCAGACTTACAGCCTCCAGAAGTGACAGGAAATAAATTTCTGTCATTTCACCCACCCAGGCTGAGGTATTCTGTTACGGCAGCCCTAGGTGACTCACACAGTCACTGATGAAATATTTTACCCCTTGGCTAAGGCTGACTAGTCATGTGATTAAGCCCCGTGGTCACCCCAGGGCACTCCTTTCCAGGAAGTTAGTTTCACGCCAGTTTCTCATTCGTTCAAAAAGATTGGAATAATAGCTCATATTTATTAACGCTTTCCTAGGGTGGACATTTTAACTCAACCCCATAATCCTGAGAGGTAAACACTATTATTATCCCCATCTTCCAGATGAGAAAGTTGAAGCACAGAGATGTTACTAACTGGCACGAGATTGCACAAAATGTAATTAATGGAGCTAACCGGTAAACCTGGCAGCGTGACGACCGAGGTGGTCTTGTTTTGTTTCATTTTATTAACCCAGAAAATTACAGGACCTGTTAATGGGTGCAGACGATCAGAAGACACTGAACATCACTTTTCCAACGCAGAGATCTGAATAGGATTATCTCTGGTTTCTCAGATCGTGGATTATGATGGGGAGGGGAAGTAAGCGCCCCTCTGTCCAGCAACATAGTTGCAGGATGTGTGTCCTCAACAGGCACAAAATAAATAAAAATAAATAAATAAAATAAAATAAATAAAAATAAAAAACAAAAAAATTTTATTTGGTAATAAAATCACCAAATCCAGAGACTCACATCTGCTTCGGTGCTAGGAGGGTCTTTCCAGCACTTCTGAACAGCCCTCTCCTCTTATTCCTGGAAAGGGGCTCTTAGAGACACGGAAGGACACCCCCCCGGCAGCACCCATTTGCAAACAGGTCTGACCTCTGGTTGTACAGCCCAGCTCTCCTTGCAGGACACCCCGTGCTCTTAGAATTTCTTTCTGAATTCATCCTTGTGCTTCCCAGGAGGAAAAGTAGTCCTCATCATGCTGAGACAGGAGAGGTATTTTGCCTACCGCAGCACACTTGGTAAGAACCCTATTCTTCAACCAAAGAGGGTGTTTTGCAGATGGTAGGACAATTCAGGTTTTTCCTCACATTATGGTCCAAATCCTGCTCTGGCTTCCGGGATACTTCGAAGCTACTCTCGCACTATTTCATAACTAGGCATGACCTATACAACGTAGCTCATAAGGAATCCTGGGGAGATGAACGACAAACCCCTTGAAATATGAGTACTTCCACTGGGAATGATGCACTCACCTAAGATTATTTATTGTAGAACACTGGAGATGCTTCAGTACCAGATTTCCTCATCGTGGGGAAATCTGGTAGGATCATTAACTAAATGCTCATTACTGCTGCAGTGATTTTTAATAAAAAGAGCTTCTCCTCTGAATGTCAAAACAAAACAGCATCTTCCATATGTGTCAAAATAAAAGAAATAAGATGGGGTGGGGGGAGGGTGTAAGTTCCTATGATCACATTGGATATTTTCAAACATAAACTCATTTATTAAATAATCACTGCAAATCACTGAAGCTATGATAACAGACCTCAGTTTCCATAACAATCTTTTTGCTCACAGCGCTGAAGCAGTCCTCCCGCACATTTTAATGAAGTATTTGAAAGAGTTGTGGGCATCTAAGCAGAAATCCCACATTCTGCTACCCTGACATGCACTGTTTATTTTTAATAAAACTCCCGGTACGACAACAGACAAGGTTAACTGGGTAGTTTCCTATTTATAGGACAATCAACACCAGGGTGAATATGGAGACTGTTTTCTTTCATCTTTAGCACTGATGCAACAAGTCAGCAAAAAGCTTCTGCCCCAGCTCTGTTAGGTGTTCTGAGATCAAAAGCACACAAGAAAACAAATATCAGATACTCACAGGGAACATGTTATTTGCCACTTCAGTGAAACTTGCAATCACTCACATTTCACGCTTCTGCTTTAAAATTCTGTTGCTCATTTTCCCTAAAAATAGATTCTGAAATCCTGTAGTCCCTTCCCCTACGTGTGGCTGAAATGTCTACTAGCTGTGAGGAGAAACGTTCAAAGCTCTCGGCGTAACGGAGAACATGTGGTTCGTTATCATTTCTTTTTAATTTATGGCCCGGACGCTCTGTGTACGTGACAACCAAGAAGCAATTTGAAAATGAAAAGGTAAATTGTTGATGGGGTTGGCACTAAAGACAGCTAACCATTAACGTGTCTTCATTAAATGCACTGGCTCTCCTTTTTTTCTCTAGGTTGTTTACATCTAAAGGAAAGACTCAAGCCCACGATAAGGTGAGAAAACTGGTCGGACAAATGTTTTTCCACTCAAATTTCCAGAAGTGTCTGCTCAGCTCCTGGATGGAGCAGACCTACCACTCTACCTTCACTGTGGCCTGCCTAATCCAACCAGGGTCAGTCCTCCTCTGAAGAGTCTTGTTTTCCATAAAACCATGGGATTGACCTACAGCATTCAACAGCCGATTGACGTCATGACCCAGACGGACGACCAACCACCAAACCAACCATTCTGAAGGTAGGTTTGAGATCACATCTCAGAGTCTACAATTCATTTATGGGGAGGGGGCAGGGATGGCTAACATGATGCAGAGTCAAAATGAGAGAAAAATGAGAGAATGAGAAGAACATGTTGATTATAACCTGCGGTTCAGTTATATTCATATGGACACGCCTCGACTGCTCTCAGAAATAGAACATATCCAGTGAAATTAAGTTATATCAGTACTGGCCTATAAAAAAAGGATTTTTAGCAATACGTTGTAGCTCCTTGTGTTTGACTTCTGTCATGAAGTTTCTATTCAGTTGATGAAGACATAACAATAAATATACACCATACTACGTCAATGGTGACAAGTACATCAAGCCCCAACAGAGCACGGGGTCCAACTGTATTTAGGATATGCTGCTCAAAAATGTCCTCTCAGATGAGATGATTCTTGAGTAGAAATCTGAATAAAAGAGAAAGAGATTTGATACTGAAAAGAAGAGAATTTCTTCCAGAGAAAACAGTACATGCAAAGTCCATTGATTGCTCCCTATGTAACATAAATGACGTATTTTAAGAGAAGGTGGAGACACAAGTCTAATTTGTGGGAAGACATAATTAGAACTCTAAGATCCACCAGGGGAATCTTACAGACCATTCTCAGAAAAGGTAGTACCAAAAATAATTTTATTAAATTTGAGACATAATAGAAGTACTCTTACGGGGTGAAAGAATGTCAGCTTGAGGATGGGATCCCAATTCAGAATAATGAATAATGAAAACTGGGACCAGAAACGAAATTAATTTCAATAGGAACAAATTAATAAGAAGTGTAAATAACAACTTAAAGCAATTTCATGAAGTTTATTCAATTCTCATAACAACTCTAGGAGGCTGGCATGTACTATTTCACTCTCATTGAAGAAATCATGAAAATGAGATTAGACAAAAAACGTACACCAGGCAAAAATGACCCAGGAGACTGGAGATGATACAGATTTCTTTGCTTTGAGAAGTGAATCTAACTGGCCCCAGTGGCCTGTTTATCCAATGGAATCTACCAGAAGTTACTTTCTGGGACTTCCAGGACTAGTCATAAGCCGTTTGGCATCTGCTGCCTTGGAAAATCCCCACTGAGTGCGCTAAGCTGCCATGTAGAATAGCCTGAGTCCGCCATGCTGGAGAGGGCTCATGGAGGTAGAGCAGTTACTAGTCCTAGGTGAGCCCAACCTTCTGGCACCCAGGCCACACCCTCCAGACAAGCTTATCCACCACTTACACATCTCTGCGTGGCCTTCCATGAATACACATAGAACAGAAGAGGCACGCAGCTGAGTCCTGCCCCATTCCTGACCCACAGGTATAAGATGTGTAATAAAAATCGTTGTTGGTTGTTTAGAGCCACTCTGTTTGGGGGATGGTTTGTTGAACGATAACATAGAACTGGTTCATCAGTTGAACAGTGGACTCCTTTCCCCTGCTTCTAATACAGACACGCCAAATTAAAAATAAAACATGGAACAATGTGGTTTGAAGGCTTTAGGAATCACTTCAGATGAGTTGGTCACAAGAAGATCATCCTAGTAGAAAGAAGTTACGAAATAGGGATGTCTGAAGTACAGCATAGTGTGTCAGTGTAGATTTAGAAACTGAAGAACGAGGCCAAAGAACACAGAGTCACCAAGAAAGAAATCTGTCAATGTTGATGGCACTAACCATGGAGACACATATTCCCCTCTTGGGGAGTGATTCTAAGGAAGTTTCCCAATGCCAGGGTGAGTCATAAATTGAATTTCCTGTAACTGCTGTAAAATCCTTTAAAGACCATTTATTTCATTAGCAGCTTTGAAATCTTAGGTTGGTCTTCAAGACCAATCATTATTAGCAATCGGGTCTTGCTAAACGGCTCTTCAGAGTTCCTTGAATGTGATTTTTTGTGGATCAGTGTGCCTGACTCAAGTAAGCTGGAAGATATGGAAAAGGTAAGTAAACATCTCCGAACTCATAAAATCGAAAGGCAGGACTCCTGAGAAACACAGGGTTCACTATACAGGATTATAACGACGTTGCATTACGGAACCAAATTATTTAGCCAATAATTCATCTAACAGCAAATAAATAATTTTTCATTTAAATAACTCCTATTCATTAAAAGGTCAAAGAGGAGTTATAACATTTCAGGGTCTGGAAAGTCTGGTCTAATTATTTGCTTTTGCTTTTTTCAATTTGGTTGACATCACAGAACATTTCTAGAAGACCATCTCCAGAACATCAGAGGCACAGGGAGAACTTGATGATAAATCAAAGGGGACCCACAAATACGCTTAACCCATTTAGGACTGTGAAGTAAAACCCAGGCTAGGAGGAAAGGTAGTTTTCATTATTAAAAAGTGCGAAGGAATTAGAAGTACAGACAGGCATAAGGAAAAAAGTTATCCACTATCCTGTAATGCCCTACCATTTCTTCTGTGCCCAGGACAAAACCCAGGGTGCAGCTCCCTCAGGGCCGCAGATAAGGGTCAGCCATGTGTCTGCAGGCATGAGTCAGCTGAGGCATGTCCCCTTTGGAGTCCTGCAATGCATATGCCAGGGAGAGTTGCAGGAGGCAGATTCTGTAGGTACTCGAAGCCCCACCCACTTCATATCACCCCACCCTATTTGGGATCACACCCTTGGCAAGGTGTATAGAGGATTTACCAGGCAAGGGAAAGGCACAGTACCCTGTAGTAAGATAACTGGGTTGAGTACACGCCACAGGAAGACACCAGCTCCCACCCATCATCAGCCGGCAACTGCGTAGAGCTGTTTCTACGACGGCAGCTGTAGATTACAGGGACACACTTATTATTTCCCTCAAGCGGCCCCTCTGGACTGTGGCTTTGGGAGCCTTCCTATCTCGGCTCTTTAGTACATGTAGTGACAGCTGGGAAACAGCCTTGGCCATGCTTCACACTCTCTGCCCCTCTGGTCTCAGACAGCGCCTCTGCCGGCTCAGGGCTTTCTGTCTCTAGCCTTTCATTGTCCTCAGTTTTCATCTGTGTCCAACCCTCCATCCCTTCAGGCATGACAACCCCTCGCTGTGCGGGCCAGAAACAAATTAACTGGGAATCTATCAAAGACAACGTTGATATCTGCCAGATAAATCATTTAAATTGAGCCAGTGATGTGTTCAATAGTTTCAAAACGCAAAGGGGGTTTTTGTTGTGTGTGTTTTTTTATTTTTAATTGTTGAAACCAGCTTGCATAGGGACAACCCATATTATAATAGCTTTCTGCTTTTATCTTTGGTATTTAAAAATCCTAGTTTTCTGAGGTAGCAGCTCCTTTGCTGAATTTTCATATGGTTAATTTCACTTGGATACATTCTATCAAAGTGAGATGTCCACATTTTAACTGCCCAGAGTATTAGTCCCTCACGGTCTTCCCACATCATCACTGCTGTCCAGTTGGCCAATGAATCCTGCCCAGGCTCTCTCCTGCCTGTCCTCCCCAGTTCCTTGATGACAGGTCACCTTTCACCAAGACCACTGAAACTGACGTCACCTTGACGCTCTCTGTTGCAATCTACCGGTTCGCTATCCACAGATTTAGCTTCCTAAACCAAAAGGGAATTTGTCACGCCTCCAACTAACTTCGCCTAGATTTCTCAGCACAAAGGTGGAAAACCTTCAAGGTCTGCTGCTAAGCACTCCTTTTCCATTCATCGTTGGCCATTCTTTTCCACACAACAGACTCCGACCACACCAAAGTTCTTCCATTTCCCAAATAATCAGAATACGTCAAACTCTAATAAACCTCCATGGCTTTTGCTCAAGGTATTTCTTTGCTTAGAAAGAATTTCAAGACTCACATTCAAAAGTCTTCCCTGAAACTTTTCCTAGCTCCTCTACATAAGCATCACTCGTGTCCCTACGGCACTCTATTTGCACAACCCCAAGCATGTGCGACATTCTGTTGAAATTATTTCGTTGTGTATCTCCTGTCCTCACAAGACTGCGAGTACCTTCACAGCACTTAGCATTCTTCATAGTGTAACACAGGAAGCTTCAATACTGAAGGTGCTCAATAAAAACTCGGTGGTGATGTTTTTTATTTTATTTTTTTTAAGTTTGATATATTCAATTACTTGTGGGCTTTCTTTCTTTTAATATAACGAACTTGATGACTAGGATTTCAATGCTATTTGTATTGAATGACTCTGAACCATATCATTTTTATTTATTTTTTAATCTCCTGTGCATAATACAGAACTACATGTGTTTACAGTTAACTCTATTATTTTTTAAGTTTATTGCTTTATTCAGAGAGAGAGAGAGAGAGAATAGTGGAAGGATAGAGAAAGAGGGAGAGAGAGAATCCCAAGAAGGCTTTGCAATGACAGTGTGTAGCCTAGTGCTGAGCTTGAACTCACAAACCTGTGAGATCATGACCTGAGCTGAGATCGAGTCAGATGCTTCTAACTTCGGCTCAGGTCATGATCTCACAGTTTGTGAGTTTGAGCCCTGCATCGGGCTCTGTGCTGATAGCTCAGAACCCGGACCCTGCTTTGAATTCTGTGTCTCCCTCTCTCTCTCACCCTCCCCTGCTCGCACTCTGTCTCTCTCTCTCTCTCAAAATTAAATGAACATTTAAAAAAACAAAACAAAACGAGTCAGATGCTTAACAGACTGAACCACTCAGCTGGCCATGGCGTCAACTCTATTTTCAAGTGAAAGAATCGGAAAGTTTTTCATTATTATTTTCTAAATTAGATATTAATTTAAAATTTAAAAAAATATATGAAAAACACATTTGTCCGTTAAATAGGTACTTCCAAAACAACTTTGAGAATATATTTATCCTCCTAAGAAATTCCGGGAAAATTCATGAATGTTCTTACAAACAAATGATAAACTGATTTCAATCTTCTCTGCTTGGAATATCAGATAATGAATATTATTTTCAAGTGAATTTTTCAGAATTTCATGCCAAAATAATTTCTTGCCTCCTGAAAATTAATCTAATTATGTTAAAAATTATAATTTTAGTTTTCTACTATGAAAGCATGCAATCGAAAATACTATGTGATTGCCATGTTTAAAATGTATTTTCTAGTGGTGCCTGGATGGCTCAGTCAGTTAAGGGTCAAACTTCGGCTCAGGGCATGATCTCACAGTTCATGGGTTCAAGCCCAGCATCAGGCTCTCTGCTGACAGCTCGGAGCCTGGAGCCTCCTTCAGACTCTGTGTCTCCTTCTCTCTCTCTGCCCCTCCCCCACTCATGCTCTCTCTCTCTCTCTCTCTCTCTCTCTCTCTCTCTCCTCTCTCTCTCTCTTTCTCTCTCTCTCTCTCTCAAAAATAAATAAACTTAAAAAAAATAAAATGTATTTTCTAGGTAGCATGCAGACATATAAAATATTCTTAAAGGTTAACATGTGTTTAAATCAACACAGTCATAAACAAACAAATAAGGCTGCAAAAATACCAAGGAGATAATAGTTCATTTTCACCGAAAATTTCAATTTTGTTTAAGTTTATTTATTCATTTTGAGAGACACAAAGAGTGCAGTCGGGGGAGAGAGAGAGGAAGACAGAGAGAGAATCCCAGGAGGGCTCCACACTGTCAGCGCAGAGCCCGATGCAGGGCTCGAACTCACGAACCGTGAGATCACGACCAGAGCTGAAACCAGGAGGCGGACGCTTAACCGACTGAAGCCCCCAGGCGCCCTGGCAAATTTTAATTTTAGCAACAGCACAAATTATTAATTTTGCGATCTCAATGCACATTTGAGAGTGGGTGGTGGGTTGTTTTTATACATCTCAGTGACTTGCATCGGAGACGCATTTAACAAAATGCACTCGGCGATCGCGTTATCTGTTTACCAACTTGAAACCTGGGTACACAGTGCCTTGTTTGTGTTTTACTTAGGGAAACAGTCCTCTAAAAGAAGGCACGTATTTCAGAAAATTCTTTCAATTCCCCTGGCCTTTACCCCAGCCCACCTACAGACATTGCAACTAAGTCAACTTGGCATGCAAACTCCATTAGGAGGAAAAATATTCTTCCTGACGTTTATGGGTTTATTTTTTAAGGAGAAATTATAAAACTTTCCAAATATGTAGAAATCCATTAAAAGTGATGGTGTGCCGGCGTAGGGCTCGCTTTTATGGTCCTACATGTCACGGCTCCACTGGTCTCACCACGTAAACCTTATTTCCAATTAGACAGAGCACCGCAAGAATCAGGGAACACATAAACATCCTGAACACATACTGAATATGCCACTTCGAATTTGCCACCAGCCTCTTACAATATATCCGTCAAATGCTGCAAGGACGCAAGCCACGTTGCACTGCAGAGACATTTAGTAATGTTTCACTCAAACTTCAAGTGCTTTAAAAACATCGCACACCCCTAAATGCGGTAGATAAACATTTTATCTTTCTACTTTTGATGGCATATTATTTTCGGCCTTTGATCTGATAGAATTTAAGGTGTGTCGAGAGGGATTTTGTCAGAGCCGTCTCGTGAAAAGCAAGGTTTAGCACTACGGTTCCTGGAGATGCACAGCCCAGACACGGTTTTGGCAAGGGTGGGGACTACACAGCCAGTTTGACTACAGGAAATAAAAGAGGTGCTATTTAAGGGAAAGAACTTAGGTTAGAATGGAATTACTGCTGTAAAAGATGTTCAACTCACATTGCCATATGGCTCTTTTGGAACAATTCCCACGTATATTAGCTATATTCTTGGCACTCGGATTTGTGACATGCTTTTGCCACTTTGAAGCTCGAAGGTAATGTTGCATTGCCACACCTTCACAGCAAAAATCATTGACAATTTCAACAGGAAGATCTGGGTAAAGAGCTCAAGTAACCCACCTTGTTCCTTGGTGTCTGCATCGATAAATACACTAATACAATTTTACATCACAATTTGAGATTATGTATTCTATTAATTTATATGGATGGTGAGAGAAAGAGATTTTTCTATTGGGAGAATTTACGTAAAATAAATACGGTATATCCAATTTCAGGTAATTTGAAAAAATACGCCTGTGTCATGGAATGCTTCCATGAAACTCCATAAAATTTTTATTTTTATAAATAAAATAACCTGGGTGGCACCTGGGTGGCTCAGTTGGTTAAGCATCCACCTTCGGCTCAGGTCACAATATTGTGGTTCGTGAGTTTGAGCCCCATGTCAGCGCAGAGCCTGTTTGGGAGTTTCTCTTTCTCCCTCTCTCTCTCTCTCTCTCTGCCCCTCCCCCACTCACGCATGTGCACATGCACACACTCTCTCCCTCAAAATAAACTTAAAACTCGTTTTTAAAGAAATCAATAAATCGCAAGTGAATTCCATCTCAGACTGCACCCTTCAAAGGCAACATGAGTCATTCATTCATTCATTAATTCACTCATTCATTCTATTTGTCATTTATTAATTCAACAAATACTTACTGAGCACATCTCATGGACCAGGCTCTGTATTTAGATTCTGGGATTCATGTTAAAATTTCTTCTTAAGTAGGCTGTATGCCCAAATTGGGGCTTGAACTCACGATCCTGAGATCGAGTCACATACTCTGCTGACTGGGCCAGCCAGCCGCCCTCATGTTAAATTTTATTAAAACAATTTTATATCCAAGTCTTTTTTCGTTGGATGCTGTTATTGTCACATTTCAGAGACCCAAATACATGGAAATTTAAAAATATGTATGTAGTATATAAAAATATGAAACAATAGAAGAGGCTGGCTTTTGTAGAGAGACGTGGATATAAATTCTCACCCACTCAGTCAATATTTGATAGTGCGGGAAGGTAGGTAATTAGGCCTTCAGAACGTGAATATAGCCACCTATAAAATCAAGAAACTTCCCAGTAGCATTCTCTATGGAGGTATTTTTATTTTAACTATGGTTTCAACTCAAAAATAGTACTGTATCAACTTTTTAAAAAATATGTTTATTTTCTGAAGACTAATACACATAAGGAAAGATTTAAAAGGTGCAACAGGATAGAATAAATATCAATTCTCGCTGCCTTGGCTACTATTCCCAAGCACCTGGTTTCCCTCCATATAGACATTTTCCTGAGTATCTCTCCAGAGGTAATCACAAAACTTTACACATAGGTCCGTGCATCTGGTATACACACATTTTTCTCCACACAAATGGCAATGCACACACTAAAATCATATCGGGAAGACAACACCATATGGGAAAAGAAGAGTTGCCTTATTCTTTTTAAGAGATGTCTAATATTTCATTGAATGCATGTCTCGTAATTATTATCCAATCACCTATATTTATACGTGATTATTTCTATTCTGTTAGTAATACAAATAAGGTTGCAGTATTCATATTCCTGTCTGATTTTGTACATGTGGGGGCCTATTTGTGGACGACATACTAAATAGTAGGATCAGCAGGTAAGCAGTTATTGTTAAGTTTTGCTGGCTATTGTCCAAGAGTCCTGCAGAGAGATTACGAATATTTACACTCATGTGTAAGGATCAGTTTCCCCACAACCCGAGCACAGGGTATTTCACTGAAGGCTTCACTTTTTACCAAACTAATATGTAAGCTACTTTTGCCTTAATTTTCTCGCTTCTCTTAATATGAGAAAGCTTGAGCACCCTTTTACAGATTTGAAAGACTTCTCTGGAAAGTTTTTATTCACATCTTTTGCTTATGATTCCAGTGAGTTGTTTTTATTTGGCTAGATTTTTAGAATCTCTTTAATATGGTAAAGTATTAAGGAAACAGCCACTTGTTGAGTGCATGTCTCAGTTTTTCCTAGTTGGCACTTTAAGGTTTTCTATTTATTTCACTACGGTCATTGTTAATTTCATGAGGGCCAATATATATCGATCTTCAACGATTTTCGTGTGATATATTATACTCAAACTGGCTTTCCTCACCACATCATCACTAAAAACCAAGCTTTTTATTTGAAGAGAGAGAGGGTGTGTGCAAGCAGGGGAGGGGCAGAGGGAGAAGAGAAAATCTGAGGCAGGCTCCACGCTCAGCACAGAGCCCAATGTGGGGCTCGATCCCACGACCCTGGGATGGTGATCTGAGCCAAAATCAAGAGGTGAACACTTCACTCACTGAGTTATGCAGGTGCCCCTATATTGATACTTTGATGTTTGGGGAAAGTATTAGATGTAAGGAGTAAAGTAGAAGCTCATTTTATTTTTTAAAGAGCTATGCAGTATTCCCTTAACCATTTATTAAATAATTTTTCCTACTCCATGAAATGCCACATTTAGCTTTTAAGAAATTGCTCTGTGTATTTAATACATATCCAGCTTTTATATAGAGATCTCATTTTTCATATATCCTTGTACTTGAACTTCATTGTTTTACTTATTATATAGCCTTGTAAAAATGCAAAACCTAGTAAGTTTACTTCAGTGTTATTTACCCTCTATTTTTCATAATTTTTGAGTTATTTTCCTTTTTCTTTTTTCTCTTAACATCTTTGTGAAAATCTTTGTGAACAAGGACAATTTTATTTCTTCTTATTCCTTATACCTTTTCTTTCCCCCCCCTTCCCTTATTATATGAGGTAGCACATTATAATGTTGAATATAAAAGGGAGAAACAGAGATCTTCCCTTTTCTTGAACTCAAAGAAAACTTTCACTCTTTTATAGTTGTGATGCTTGCTGTAGATTTTTTTGTATTTCCTCTTTATCTACACAATATAAATTACCTTCTATTTCCTGTTTGGTAAACATCTTCTTAAAAAATCATAAGTGGATAAGGAAATTTTATTAATTTTATTGCATCTGTTAAGGTGTGTGTAATCGCTATCATTAATATTTTAATGAAATGAAGTACAGTGATTAAATTTTGCTTTTGTCTATTTTCTTGTCTTTGTTTTGCTTTTATAATTTCTTAAAATGGGTTGTTATGGTGCTTTTATAATTTCTTAAAGTGGGATGTTATGATGCATTTGTTATGGGCCAAACTGACTCTGCCGAACTACGGCCCCCAGAATTCCATGGGCCAAACTGACTCTGCCGAACTACGGCCCCCAGAATTCCATCTGTTGTAAGTTTCCATCCAGTGGGGAGATCCTCCCAGGGAGATTCTCTGGAAGAGAATCAGGGAAAGAAGGACAACAGCTGCCATTTGGTAGTGTGCACGTACCTTTTCTTGCTCTTCCATCAAATGCTATTCCAGGTGCTGCTGTAGAGATCCAGAGAGAGGACTGAGGTCTCACATCAGTTGATTTTGAGTTGATTAAGTGGAATATTGTCCTTTCTGGGCCTGACTTAATCAGGTGGAGACTCCAGTAAGAAAGACAAAGTCCTCCCTGAAAGTCAGAGACTGAGTGGCAGCTGTGCTGGCAATTACTCTCTCTTCTCCTCCTTGATGCCCACCTGCAGATGTCAAATTCAAGTCCATGTTCCTGGGATTTCAGCCTGCTCATTGGTATGCCCTCCTCTACTGGCCCTACTTCTCTGATTGAATAATATCATTCAAGAATATTTTCAAAATTTGTTTGTGAATTATGTGCTGTATTTACATTCCTTATTTAGAAAATTGATTACATATACTTAATTTATTTTTTTTTTAATTTTTTTTTCAACGTTTTTATTTATTTTGGGGACAGAGAGAGACAGAGCATGAATGGGGGAGGGGCAGAGAGAGAGGGAGACACAGAATCGAAAACAGGCTCCAGGCTCTGAGCCATCAGCCCAGAGCCCGACGCGGGGCTCAAACTCACGGACCGCGAGATCGTGACCTGGCTGAAGTCGGACGCTTAACCGACTGCGCCACCCAGGCGCCCCCAATACTTGTTTATTTTTGAAAGAGAGAGAAAGAGTGCAAGTGGGGAAGGGCAGAGAGAGAGGGAGACAGAATCCCAAGCAGGCTCTGCAACGAGAGTAGAGAGCCCGATGCAGGGTTCGAACCCACAAATGGCAAGATCATGACCTAAGCCTGAGTCGGACCCTTAACCGACTGAGCCACCCAGGTGCCCCACAACCCTTTTATTTCTATGCCTCACTTGAATAATATGCGGAGGGGGAGAATATTTTAATTCTACATTGTGTTTTTTTTTTTACTTATTCCATGAGGAAATAATTTGGTTTTACAATGAACGTTTACTTAGATTCATCTCTACATATTTACCCCCATGTTTTTGTTGTTGTTCTTTTTCCTTCCATGGCAGACCTTCCATCAGGGTCAACTTTCCTTCTGCTTGAAGTTCATAATATAAAATTACTTGTTATGCGTAATGAGGTCCTGCTGGTAACAAATGCTTTTAGTGTCATTCTAGCTTTTGTCCTAATGCTTGAAAATATCTTCGACTTAGTAGAGAATTCTGAGGTTGGCTGTTATTTTATCATTCCACTTGCCACTTTCATTGCTGTTGTTCAGAAATCAACTGCTGATTTAACTGTTTGTCCTTTCAGATCAGTTTCTTTTCATCTCTTTTGCTTACTGGTTTCATCTATATGTTTCACCTGATTTTGGTATGCCCCAGTTTTACCCTGATGTGTCTGTATCTAAATTTCTTTGTGTTTATACACTGGGAATTTGTTGCAATTCTTGAAACTGATTTTTGGTGTCTTTCCTTTGGTGCAATTTGCTGCAATTCTTGAAACCAATTCTTGGTGTCTTTCCTCAGTCCTGGAAAACGCTCTGTCATTATTTCCTCCAAGATGATCTCAACCCATCCTCTTTTCCTTCAAGGATGCTGATCCAACATCTATCCTTCTACGTCTCTGTTTACCACATTTCTTAGTTTCTCTGCTGTGTTCTTGTAATTTCTTCTGATTTTTTTCTGACTCGCTAATTCTCCCTTCACGTATTTTTAATGATGGTTGATTTTGTCTATGGACTCTTTTTAATGATTTATATTTCACTTATGCAAGTTCCCTTTGGTCTCTTTCCGGCATTTTAGATTCACCCCTACATGTAGACGTTTCCTTTCATGTGCTTACCTTTTTCCCTTCGAACATAGTAAACACGGTTGTTTTCCAGGTCTGGTCGTTCCAGTATTTATACACTTTGTGGGCTGGTCTTGTTGGTTCTCCTTCACAGTGAATTCTCCACATGTGCTTGGTCAATGTGAACTCTGTGCTGCATGTCATGTCTGGAAACTGATTTGAAAAAAGTGAAGCCTTCGATAAAAGTGCCTCATTTCAGACATTAACGGCCTCTGCCTCTGTCACACCCAGGGTGGAGGCATGATCACCCGGAGACCACCTCAAACAAATTTAGAGTTTGAGGGTCACTGAACTACCAAAGGCAATGTGCCTCTGGGTTGCAAATTTCTCGTTCACTTTTGAGGCAGGCTTAGCTGAGGGAAGAGCTTTAAGTTTTCTGCTGCATTTGAGTAAGGTCTTCTATTAGAATCTCCAACTTTTGAGAGATGGTGCTTTTAATTTCAGTCCCTCCGGTCCCATGAATCCCTCAATGCAAAAACACAAGTGTCTCCACGTTCACGACTACCACCATGGCAACAGCAGTTTCTATGTTCGGCTTCCCTTCAGCTTTGGCCCAGTAATTCCTCAAAATCCTTCTAGCCTAGACTCTCCCCATTCTTCCTCTGTCATGACACAAAAACTTCTGAGCGTGTGAATAAACGGAAACAGACTTACAGGTGGTGTGTGAAGGGAAGGGGCGTGGTGGTAAGAGGCACTGGTCACGTCTGTGCTCCAGTGGAACCAGCCCCAAACACCCAAGGCTCCATGGTAGGGGCTGTGCAGGGTGTGAGAAAGAGAGATGACTGGGTAAATAAGCATGAATGCTATTCTTCTGATTATTTTCTCAGTCTGGATTATAACTTTGGGTAGTTTCAGTTTGGACCTGGATAACTTTCTGATTTTTATGATCCCTCCATTGACTGTCCAACCACCCCCATGCCTTTGACGTTTTATTATAATTAGCAGAGAAGGATGTACTTCATTCTTTATCTTTCACGTATGTCTTTTACCCTCTTTTATTTTTTAATGTTTACTTATTTTTGAGAGAGAGAGAGAGAGAGAGAGCAGATGACAGGCAGAGAGAGAGAGGGGACAGAGGATCCACAGCGGATTCTGTGCTGACAGCATAGAGCCTCATGCAGGGCTGGAACTCACAAACCATGAGATCATTATCTGAGCTGAAGTCAGACACTTAACTGACTGGGCCACCCAGGTGCCCCTCCTCTTTACTCTCTTTTAAATGGATGAACCAAACACACAAGACAAGAATGTCTTCCATTGCATCCATTATATCGTAAACACCATTGATCAGAGATTATGTTTGTTTTCTTTACCGCTTTGTTCTCCGTTGTCAACACGTATTTTTTAGTAAACCTGAGAAAGCTGGGAATAGGGACACTTAATATCTATGCAATAAGAGAAAAGTGGATAGTAAAGGTAGGGTAACAAAGTGTTGTGTGCACTTTATTTCCAGACCATGTTACAAAATCACAAATGTCTACCTACTTGGTAATGGTACACATATTAGAATTCTCAGAGCACCGCATTTTAAAACTCCCCAGCAACATATCAGCGATAATAAAAATACAACGATGATAATCATCCTCTCATTTTTGAATTTGTTACAGTTCCTGTGTCAAGTCCTGGGCATGCGTAATGTTTTATATTATCGTCTTTACTCCTCACTAGAACATGACAACAGAGGATCTATTCTTTCAATTTTATATAGATAAAGAAACAGGATCAGAAATAAGTTGCCCTACAGACTCCAACCGGAAGCCAGGATTTGAACTCAGATCTGTCGGCTTAATTATATCTATATTGAAACTCAGAGTTTGAAAGTAAAAAACAAACATGAGGATGTCTGCTCAGGAAAAAAATTCACACTGCCAAGCGGACCCATATCTCTGCTGCTTCTAGACTTTGCTGGGTGGTTGGAGCAGGCTGCTGCAAGAAATAACCTTGTGGAGAGTTTGGTTGGTTTAGTAATTTATCAGGTTTTTTTATATGTTCAAGTTCTGTGGGCAATAATGCATATATATATCAAATAAATAAATGGCCACACAACCCTCTGTATCCCTGAAAATGGCTGCCGTCACTGCCATTCTCAAGTTTCCCAGCCTACAAATACCTAAGTGCAGCGTCATGAACTATTTATCTTAGATAACCTTCCGGAACACATACATATTCTTTCATTATTTTGGCAAAACATTTCAGGTGTGGATAGTCAGACATTTATCTGGGAATGATGTTTTTCCACCAAAGGCAAGTTCCACCCTGGTTCACATAGAGCTCCTCAGTGACTATGAAAACAGCTCTGTGTGTCTGTCTACATAGTGGGCATTACCAACTGTGCTAGTTAACATAGCTGTCAGAACTTGAACTCCTGGACTGTTTTGCTTTCCTGTGTTTAAATTGGCAACCTTCATGTTGCTTTACTACACTTTTGCATCTAATTGCCTAGAATTTTATATTAAGCAAAAGCGTAATTTCTGTGGAAATATGCATTCAAAAATATATAGAGAATGACATCATGCAGAAAGAATTTGCAAAGGGCAGAAAGAAACTTCGGCAGTTAATGTTTAGTTTTTCTGAATTTTATTTTCCACCAAAATGATTTTCCCCTTATGACTAATTATGATTCTAGTTTAAAAATGTATTGCTAAAGGGATTTCTGCATATTTTACTCTAATCTCTTTCAAGAATCCAATGACTGTATTCAAAAATATTTGGGGGAAAATATTTAAATTAAAATGTAACAAAATGTGAGCATATAAAATTGTCTGTTATTAGGAGGTTTTAAACTATGCGTTCTATGCTAATTCATTCAAAGACAATAATTCTGGTTTAAATGATTTCTCAGAGTTCCCATTTATAAATTAGTTTTATTGGAAGTCACATGAGTTCTTTTCATTTCTTTGGGTACCACTTAAACTTAGTTCACTAAGTGGGTCTCCCAATGGCCTGAAAGAGCTAATGCAGCTACCAAAGTCATTTACCCAAAATTGGGGGAAAACCAGACAGAGGGTGCACTGGCCTCATTAATCAAAACTGACTCTAAATAGATATTATTTAAATGTATTTACATCAGTAAGGAATGGAGTGTCTATTAAAATCAATGTTATGCCAACATACTAAAATACACTAGAAAACTTACAAATTTTAATTAATGCCAAATATTTAGATTTTTCCAAACTAAGTTTTTCTTTACTAAGTACCATTGAACAAAGCTTTTATCTGTATTCTGTGTGCGTGACAAAACTTATGAGCCACCATGAGGATTATTCCACAGATTTTACATTTTATAGGAAATCATCTAAACTTAACATTGCTCTTTTGCAGCTGTTTGATTCAGATGCCAGTTCTAAGGGTTTATATAATTAATGGCAGCCCATTGAATTTAATTTGCTAAGTACAGTAATCACAGTTAGTGTATTATATTTACAACGAAAAGCTATACAAAAAATCATCAAAGTTTTGACTCCAGGTAAGGAAATCTGTTGCTTCTTTCAACCCTTTTTGATACACAAACCAGGTGTGTGTGTTTATTTATTTTTGTATACAATCATTAATTGAGCAGGGACTTTGAAGATCATCTTGCTTTAGGCTCCCATTCAATATAGTAATCTCCTCATTGATATCAGTGACCCACGGCCACTGGGTCATTACGTGTTTCCACTGATGAGAAACTCAACATTTTAAAAAAACGTTTCATTATTGCAGTTCATTAGTAGACTGATCTATTTTTATGAATCCCTTTATATTATTCCATGAAAATAAAAATCTTGTCATTCTTTTGGATGTATTATGCCTGTACAATTTTCAACAATCTCTAGCTCAGTAATTTCTACCGACATAAGGAAACTTTTAAGTGATCCTTATTCAAATACAGGCAGAATGAGAAAAAAAAATTAGGAGAAGGTATACTATTCCCTACAGATATAAAGTCTGCCTTCAGAATTAAGAATATACATCTTTGCTTTTGTTTCCCTTGCCTCTGGACCTTCTTTGTCTAGTAAGAAGGTGCTGCGGCCAAGGTCAAGAGGTTGCTGCCTGTGTTCTCCTGTTGGATTCTGATGGTTTCCTGTCTCGCATTCAGGTCTTTCATCCATTTTGAATTTATTTTTTTGTGTGGTGTAAGAAAGTGGTTCAGGTTCATTCCTCTGAATGTTGTCCATCTGTAGATGAATGGATAAAGATGGCGTGGTGTCTGTGTATAATTATACGCATACAGATGTGTACACACACACACACACACACACACACACACACATAATGGAGTATTATTCAGAGATGAAAAAGAATGCAATCTTGCCCTTTGCAACAATGTGGATGGAACTAGAGTGTATTACGCTAAGTGAAATAAGTCAGTCAGAGAAAGACAAATATCACATGATTTCTCTTATGTGGAATTTAAGAAACAAAACAGATGAACATAGGTGAAGGGAAAGAAAAACAAGACAAAAACAGAGAGGGAGACAAACCATAAGAGACTCTTAAATACAGAAAACAAACTGAGGGTTGCTGGAGGGGAGCTGGGTGGGGGGGATGGGCTAAATGGGTGATGGGCGTTAAGGATGGCACTTGTTGGCATGAGCACTGGGTGGCATATGTAAGTGTTGAATCATTGGATTCTACTCCTGAAACCAATATTACACTGTATGTTAACCAACTTGAATTTAAATAAAAACAAACAAAAAAATAAACTAAGAATATACATCCTCATTTCTACCAATCTTATAACCAAAAGTCAACATTTTAACATTTATTCATTTTTGAGAGACAGAGAGACAGAATCCTAGCAGTGGTGGGGCAGAGAGAGAGGGAGACAGTATCTGAAGCAGGCTCCAGGCTCTGAGCTGTCAGCACAGAGCCCAACAGGGGGCCGGAACTCATGAGCCATGAGATCATGACCTGAGCCAATGTCAGACACTTAACCAACTGAGCCACTCAGGCGCCTCCCACCTTTTTAAAAAAAAATTTTTTTAATGTTTATTCATTTTTGAGACACAGAGTGCAAAGGTCAACATTTTGAAGGAAGGACCATCAATTTTGTTCTTAAGCATCTGAATATCCATGAGATGCAGGAAAATTACTGAAGCAAAAAGGCTTAATCATTGACACGTTGTTTTGTTTTCTTTTGTTTAAATGAGGACACAGAGGAAAATCTGTCCTCTCCCCATGGTCTCCATGTCAGGAACGTGAGGCCAGATTATAGCAGGCTGAGTTCAGTTCAGTGTTGACTATATCCAGCTCATCTCCGGAAAGCGCCCACAGCAGAACGAGGCCTAGAACCTTCCAAAGACTCAGAGCGCTGATTTAGAGACCACCCTCCAGTACTTTCAGTAGGTAGGGGAGAAAGCCGTTGGATGGATCATTTTCTCTGTACATTCCCACTTGGGAGTTAAATCTCTGCATCTGGAAAGAGGCTGATGAGGTGGGTCCGGGCACCAGCTACCCTCTTCCCATACTTCAACTAGGAAAGCTGCCTTTTATGCTTTCGTTTATAGGTTGGGTTAGATTTCCAAGAAAATTGTGATTTGAAAGAATTATGCTGCTCCCATAAACTTGTGGAGCGGCTCCTATATTTCCCTGTGAAGAGTTTCCGCCTTTCCAGATAGCAGGTTCTCTGTTACCATTTAAATCGAGGACCGTGAGTCAGAAATGGCATATATTTGTTTCCTAGTGGTTTACTTGTACAAACATATGCAGACGAATCAATCTCACTGATCACTTTACATCAGGTATACCAATAATTAATTTCAGTTCTTATACTCCTACATAATGTCATAAAGATCCTTCTTTCATGCAAAAATATTTTGTGCATTCTTCTTTCCTCCCAGCAAAACCCAAATGGTTAAGAAAATGCAGAGAAAGTAAAAACTGATCATTTACTTTAGAAATAAAACATCCCGGGTGCCTGGATGGCTCAGTCGGTTGGGCATCCGACTTGGCTCAGGTCATGATCTCACGGTTCGTGGGTTCGAGCCCCATGTCGGGCTCTATGCTGACAGCCTGGAGCCTGCTTCGGATTCTGTGTCTCTGTCTGTCTACCCCTCCCCCACTCAACTCTATCTCTTTCAATAATAAATAGACATTAAAAAAATACAGGAAAAAAATTTAAAAAAAGGAACAAAACATCCAAATCCTTAGAATTTAAAATACAGGAAATGATAAAAGCAAATAAACTAAACTAAACTAAACTAAACTAAAATAAAATAAAAAAGAAGTACCAGAAATAAAAACTTCACTACTAGGGGACCGGGACAGAGGCCACAAAAAATAATTCTGTGAGAATACTTGGCTTCAGATTAAATGTAGGGTGGATATTCAGGGTGGCAGAACATCGTTTTATCTGAGCCCATACTTTCATCCCTAGCTGTTACCTTCTATTGTTCAAAGATGATGTTGTGTAGGACAGATTGGCCACGGAGACACAGTGCAGACCCAGCGTTAAGAATTTATTTGCTGCAACCCTGCATTCTTGTAATGTTCCTGTGGGTGCCCTTCAGAATAAAGTGGAAAGGAAACAGCAAAGTGACTCACTGTGTGATAAATGAATGTACCCAAAAACATGAGCCTGTAATTCCAGCCAGAATTACTGATTCAGACTTGTCAAGAAAAACATGAAAGAAAATAGAAAAGGTTTCTCACAATGCCAACTTAATCAAAAGCCTTGAACATGATAATAAAAACACTGGACGGGGGAAAAAAAATGAAGATACCCAGCTGGTTTCCTGAGCGCAAGGAGATAAAGTTTGGAGGCAATATGGATTCTGTAAGTAAAGGGGATAGATGTGGAGTCCAAATTGCTTTGCACCTCAAAATCAAGTCTTTAAAGTGAATTATCATCCAAGTACTTATCTCTCAGTTTACCTGGCATTTCTAAAATAAATAGAATCATAATTTTTAAAAGTGCATCAACTGAGCTCGGCTAGATTTTGAGCTCGGTTATGGGGAATTTGGGGTCATTCATCTCTAAAGTTATTTGCACGCGCTGATGGATTCACAGGAAGAATTATGCCTTATGTGGTTTTTTTTTTTGTTGGGAAGGAGAGGATTGTTTGAGAGTAGATAAAGGAGTCGAGGCACCAAGGGAGATCAGAAAGTAATGGAGGGGACTGGTAAAGCTTTTCCTGTTGTTTTGACCACCGTGAAGAGAAAATGACCCATTGGAAGTGGGCGTGGCCACTTTCCTGCTAGAGTTTTGAGCCTCTGGCAAATAAGGGCTATTTTCAGGCACCACTGATGGAGGAGGGCAGGAGGAATGGCAGAGAGGAGTTTTCCCTGCTTGTGTAGGGTGTCACGTGTCACTTGCCATATTGGTGTGGTGGCTGTGGGACATTGGGAGCCAGCAGCAGCCTGGCCTAAACAGCGCTCTTCCAATGGAATCATCTAAGAAACAACAGGAGGAGACACAGTAAGAGCCCACAGGAGACACTATCCAAGCAACTGCCAGGAAGGAGAGAATGTGCAGGGGACTGAGCCTCTCCAGCCAGACCTTAGGACCTGCAATGAGAATTCTACACAGTTTTTACAAAGTAGGTAGCTCTCAATGCAGACCTACTATGAGGGTCTATTTTATATGTCAATTTGGAGCACAGTGCCCAGAAAGTTGATCAAACATACCACTTCAGATATTGCTATTAAAGTATTTTGAAGATGAGATAACATTTAAACCAACAGATGCTGAATAAAAGAGCTCACCCTCCACAACCCAGGTGGGCCTCTTCCAGTCTGCTGTAGACCATAACAGAAAAAGATTCACATCTCCCACGACAGCCTTCAGACTCGGGCTTCAGCATGAAGTCTTCTGGGGTCTACACTCTGCTAGTCTTCCCTGCAGACTTCAGTCCTGCCAGCCCCACATACCCTATTTGTTCTGTTTCTCCGAAGAACCCCAACTCATACACCTACCACGATCAGGCTCTTTTGGTATATCATTTCTAGCTTTAAACAGCCTGTCAAAATATTTGTTAATGCACCACCACCCCCTCTTTATGGATGAGAAAACTGAAATTGAGAGAAATTAAGCAACTTGTCCAAATCGCAGAGCTAATACATTGTGGAGAGAAAATTAAGGCCATGTGTCTCTCACTCCAGAATCTCCACCTGCTACACTTGCTAAGTATTTTACTAAACAAGTGTGTGTATCACTGTAAAAGTCCCAAAATGTATATCGTTCTTATTACATAGGCTATCTATCTATCTATCTATCTATCTATCTATCTATCTATCTATCTCTATATCTATCTTATTAGATTAGGTTATGTAAATTCTTATAACTCATTCAAGAAATTCACCGAAAAATGCCAAAATATTAAGCAAAATATTAAGATAATCAAATAAGGAGATGATATTTTTCTCCTGTATTTATAATGTCATTTTAAGGAAATCCTACCATGAAGTCCAATGGAAAGAAGACACTAGACTGCAGAATGGACCAGTACCTCTACATTCCATTGTTTAAACCTTCATTTGAACTTTGATTGGAAAGAACCTTTTTTAAAGGAAATGATCAATTCTCAACGAAAAAAAAATCAACCTTTTGGATGTATGATGTACTATCTTCCAACACATGGATCTTCAAGGAAATTTTTGATCTTAAGACTCCATTTAACTTCCATCAATAAAAAAATGTATTATAATAAATACAAGTGACATGGTCACCTGCGACCAAGAGAATTGTGTGTTTTTTGGCCTTCATCCCATATGATTGCTTGGAGAAAGGCACATACATATGTGTGTGCATATATGTACATATGTATGTATATATAATCACATATCATAAATTATATGTATGTATACATAGGCCATATGTGTGAATATATACAACATATATTTTCTATATTTTAAGTTCCTATTTAATGAGTAAAGGTAAAAACACAAGTTCTGTCAGATCTATAGTAAAATCGTGCCTTGATGATAGGCCCTCAGGAAAGGTTGCATGAATAATCCATTTCTGTAGACGTCTATTTCTTAGTGTGAAGAGAAAATTGAAACTCAAGGCACAGATTTTACTTCTTTCAACTTTTAACAAAACTTATTTTGAAAAAAAATTACATTCTTGTAAATTGAAAATAGTTTTGTATGATTTCATGTAATATGCAATTATCTATGTTTACCAAAACACATGTTCATAGAAGTTACATAAAATATCCCACTTTAGTATATCTCTTTAAAATTTTCAAGATACCGTAAAATATTTAAATACTTCAGCTATATAATTAAAAAGTTAAAAAGAAAAAAAATTAAAGAGAAAGGAAAATTTTACAGGAGAATGCCAGCTAATAAATATGAAGGGTATGACAAAATTAGAGATATCACCATTTGGCAATCCACAATAATAACTTTTTGGGGGCAAGGACCAACCATTAGATGCTAAAACCCATCGGGCGAAAGTTCTTGGGATAAAGGACCTTCACGCTGCCACAAGGCAACAACATTTCACTTGTTATTTGCCACCCCCCCCACCAAAACATGTACTTTCACAATGAAGACACCTGACAGTCACCATTGAAACCACATCACCAAACTTAGAGTCACCAATCAAATTTAACAATCCCACCAACAGCAGGCAACATGAAATGATGTACCTCCTGTTACAATGCCCAAAGCATTCACTATCTCCTATGTGATAGTGTACTAAAAACGTTTTGAGGGGCGCCTGGGTGGCGCAGTCGGTTAAGCGTCCGACTTCAGCCAGGTCACGATCTCGCGGTCCGTGAGTTCGAGCCCCGCGTCGGGCTCTGGGCTGATGGCTCAGAGCCTGGAGCCTGCTTCCCATTCTGTGTCTCCCTCTCTCTCTGCCCCTTCCCCGTTCATGCTCTGTCTCTCTCTGTCCCCAAAATAAATAAACGTTGAAAAAAAAAAATTAAAAAAAAAAAAAAAAAAGTTTTGACTGTAAACACAGGGACACAATGAGACAGATCTAGAATGCAGGGCGTTCTATAAACAACTCTTACAGACTTCAAACAGTCAGTTTTGGAAACCAAACCAAACCAAGTCACTACACAAACGAATAAAAAGCCATCCTCCGCCGCAAGAGACTTAGAAAAAGAGAAAAATCGAACAAGTAAACACAAAAATGCAATGTATAGACCTTGATTTTCATCCCGGATCCAAACACAAACAAACAAAACAAATAAAACTCTGAGTAAATTTGTATATTAGATGGTATTATTAAATTATTATTGACTGTCTTATATGTGATTAAAAGCACTTTGGTTATCGAACGGCATATTATTATTCTTAGGAGATGAGTGAATATCAAAGTATTTAGGGGAAAAGTGTCATGATCTCTATAGTGAACATTTAAAGAGTTTAGAAAAATACATGTGACCCTGTGTCGCATGCGTGTGATATACAGATGAAGAATCTAAAAGCAGTAAGAAAGGCATTGTGCCTAGAATGAAACAAGGAAGGAATACCCTTCATTTTGCTTGGTGATTTCACAAATATCTCTAGGGCAAAGCGGCTGAAGAGTATCCAAAATATTACACTGAAAGTCCCCTGCACGTGTGGATGAAAACATCAGCACCTGTGTTGGTGAGTTTGGTCAAGCCTCAGGGTACAGCCCTCACTGAATAGTCCTGCTGTGCCCTCCCCTCCCCTCCCCTCCAGCACGCTAGTGTGACGGCAGAAGTCATTACCATATGGGAGCCTGTAGCTTCATGGACAGTGGAGCTCTGTCCTCAGCTTCCATTTGTACCAACGTAAAAACACTCTGTTCCCACTGTGGTTTGGTTATGTATGGAATACCGACTTTGAATGGTCATAAAGGCCATCAAACAACACTGAGCGTAGAGCCCTATGACCATTATTATAGCTGGAAAAAGAGGACTCACTCAAGTGGTACATCTACTGAGAAAGTTCATTATCTTATGCAAGCAGAATCTAGAGAAGAAAAAGCTTGGTAGCATCAAGAAGCAGCAAAGAATCCCTTTAGAACTAGGTAGCCCTCCAATGCAGCACCATCTATCAACATACCCCTCAAAATCAAAAATATACTCAAGCTCATGAAAGCCAGAATCAACGTATCAAAGGCCATTTGGACAGGATGTTATTACTCGGAATTATGTCAGCATTTCCACTGATCTAGAAAAGAGCTTACCTTGTTAGCTATTTAAGAGGAAAATTTACAACTTTAATGGTCATTTTGAGTCAGATCCAAGCACTAAGACCTCTTTTTGGTTTTCCTTTGTTTTGCTTTGTTTGTACTATTTGCGTTTTCGTTTATATGAGTTGATGTACAAAGGTTATTTAAAACTAGTACAAGTTTTCTATTCCTGAAAACTCATTATAAACGTAAGCATTCATCAGTTCAGGACTGACAAAGTAGGTAGGTGATCCAGACAAATGACAAGTGAAAAAATCGAAGACAACCTCAGTTTTTTTAGGAAAGTATTATATTCTCTGAAATGCTCTTTCGTCTACATATCAGGACCTTGTATCTCAGGGTCACAGATACATGGTGGCCAACAATGCTGTAGCTCTCAGACCACAATGCTGTTCCCACCGCCATCTCACACACCAGGCCAAGACACTACTTCCTGATTTAATGCCATATATAAAGGGAGCATTTAAGACACCATATATTTCAGGCTTACAGAAACAAAACAGATATAGATTATACCGTCTGGTAACTTGCCCAGTACCTTCAATGACTTCAGACACCTACCTGAACTTCCCAGAAGTATCGATTAAACGGGGTCATTTTTCATTCTTGATTTTATTTAGTTGTTTCACATCACTGATGATCATTAACAACTGCCAATACGGACAGTTCTTCTTCACTGTGTTTGAGAAGTATTGTCCAGCTCTGACGATATGGCCCAGGGATGTGTTTTTATAGGAGAATTCATTCTGGAAAGACATCAATCATTACAATTAGGATTCTTTTTCCAGACACCTTAGGCAACCATGTAGCCATAAATGACAACATACTACCTTTAGAATAGAGAGAATATATATTCCTACGGTAGTCAGATTTGCCTATCAAAAATGTTAATGTCATTCCAAATATATAAAAATAAATTAATATATCAAAAATAGTAGAGGCATTTAATTAAACCAACTTGATCTGTGAAAGCTTGAAGAAGTTCACATAGAACTCCATGAAAGAATGAGATAAATAGATGAGAGAATGGGGTAGAAGTTTAAAAGAAGTCAGCATAACATCATTCATGGTTTTATTCCTTTAATTTTATTAAGAAAAACATTAATTGATTAATTTCTCCCCACCTGATATCATTACCATTTCTCCTCAAACAACCAAGCAACAAACCAAATAAACGAACAAAGACCCACAATGTACAAGAACCCCATGGTCAACTCATTCCATGGCAATCATTCAGCTTTAAGACAGAGAAGGTAGTGGAATTTTTTTTTTTTTTTTTATCTTTGCCTACGTTGACAGTGGCTTCTGCTCCTACCTACCATTGTTGCCACTGAGCAAGGCAATCCACACAGTTTGAAGGCCACTTGGCTTTTCTGCTTCCCCAGATTAACAGTTGCTATATACTTGGGTTCCACGATCAAAACTTTAAGAAGGTACACTCAAGTGCTTACGGATTTATCTTTCAAAGAAAGGTATCATACCATAGTGGCTGGCGCTCAGACTCTCCAGGGTCAGCAATGCAATGGCCCAGAATTAGTCTCTCCCAATGAAAGTCTGATGTTGAAAACAAGTGTCAAGCTGGATTCTTGTTACGCTCTTGGTGAGTTCTCCTGAAGCTCCCGGGTGGTACTCCTGGAATTACTTTGCCAAATGTAGCTTTAGTCCATTCCATCAATTCCCCAAACCGTGCACAGATCAAAATCATCTTGCTTGCCGGAGACCCCTGAGACCTTTGTGCAAATGAGTTATCTCATAACCCAGCGCCCCACGAGAAAAGATAAAAGACCTTATGATCTTGATACAGGGCAGACAGAGAAGTGAGACCACCGAAGGGATTCTTTTTCCCCCATTAACAATAAAAATCTGTGCCAAGGACTTGCTATGTGAACCTTTTAAAAAGTTGCCATATTTATTTAATTCTATTTCCCCAGATGTCCAATTCTTTAAAAGTAGAAAAATAATAAATCTTTGGTAAGATTAACACCAAACATTATGACCAAATGAGACGATGCGGCTGCTAGAGGTTGAGTAAAAAAGGAAGCTTTCATTTCCTAAAAGATGTAGCAAGGATGAAATGCATTGAGTCAGATCTTTTGTGATGTCCATGAGATGAAATTAAACCTTTGTTTAGACAAAGAACAGCCTCTCCTTTATAATGACAACATGGTTAATAAAAAGGAAAATGTAGATGTTACAGGGGACTTTCTGAAGAATGTCCACCCAATAGGTGCAAAAAGAAATTGCAGGTGATACAATCAATACAGGCAGAAGTTAACATTTTGAGGGATAAAGTCTTTAATTGTCCATTCATGTCGACAGATTGTCAAGAAACGTGAGAAGTTTCAAATTTTGCCTTGCTTGCAAGATAAAAGTTTGGGGATGCCACAGCAGTGTGGATGCTGGTGGGAGACAGCGAGACTCCTGGGTGTAGACAGAGGACAGCTTATTACTTACTACCAACAATAGAAGTCGCCACAGTGTAAATATTCTGTGTTGGTTCCCCACATCTCATCTGCAGAGAATGACATGAAAAGGATCAGATGGAACCAGTACTCACAGGAGGTCATGTTGCGGGACAGTAGCTGAGCTCAGGAAATCTGAACTTCTGCAATGTGGGTGAAGCACGTCCACCTTTGGCTCCATAGGTAGACATAATCTCTCTTTTCTCAAGCTGTCTGCTACACAAACATCCTTGCAAAGGTAATCCAGAACAAAAGGGCAGTCAATGCTGACTTGAAAGACGTCCAAAAATGTGAGGGATAAATCATCTCCCCGTGGGATATTCTTGGAGAAAGCAGAACAAGTTCAAAGTCTTCACTTCGACGAAGAGTGAGCAAGATTAGAAGAGATGTCTTAGAACTGTGTTAGTTCAGCTAACTGCGCAGACAGAATTAGATTAGAAAATTATGCAGCATACGATGTATTCACTCTAACATTATTAAAAGATTAATGCCACTGCTAATTTGTGACAAATCTTTCCAATTGTCCAATGTAATATTAATAGAGAACACCTGTCCTGGCAGTTCCACTGAGGTAGACCAATGATTCTCAACTCAGGGGGAGGTGGCAATATCTCAACGTATTTGGAGCTGTCAGAACTAGGAGTGCTATCAGCATCTAGCAAGTAGAGGGCAGGAACGCACAAATCCTCCAATGCATAGGATAGCCTCTTACAAGGAAGGTTTATTCAGCCTAAAGTCAATAGTGCAAAGATTGAAAACCATAATGCACACTCACCTCAGCTCAGTAATTATACCGAATCTCAAATAAGCTGGAATAATACTATCATTTAAACCCCATGATCATTAGTAAAGGATTGACCCAGAGAACTCGTATTTGTCTCCAGTGACCAAATAAAAATATATATTTTACTCTTCTTTTTACACAGATAAAATGGTATTTACAAACCATTTTAGAAACTCTTTAGATATATTCCGAATGCAGTGATTTAAACAAAGATTATTGCCCAGTTCATAATTAGACTTCACGTTAGACACACATTGCAATGGGAAGGAAAAAGAGATTTGACTCTCAATCTTTCAGAGATGGGATCCTAGAATAAGCACGTATCAGCTGCATGTCCTTGGGAAGATAACATATATTCTTTGACCCTGAATTTCTCAGCTTTCAAATGGGTCAATCACAGTATGCAATATTAATACTGACTGCAAAGACATTGTGAGAATTAAATGAAATACGCTATGGGAAAGTGCTTTGTAAATTCTAAAGCTGCTAATATCAGCTGAGATTTTAAGAGCAATTATTTTTCCCTTGTCATCAAAGAGACAGAGTAATGACAAATGGCCTATTCTCCTTCTGCAGGATCATTGATTTTTGAAATCCTCAAAGATCGTAATAACAGTCTTTTTATTCTTCTCCAGCAGGTTTTAGTTTACCCTATTGTGAAGGCCAGGTATGCGCAACTGTATAGAGTAACCTGTCAAAAATCAGAATTTCGATGTCGCTTCACGGCAACCTATTCCATGAAATGTCTGAGAGCGTCTCAAAGGGGGAAAATTCGAGACTAAGCACGTTTCAGAGCCCACTCAGCAATACAGGGTCACATACGTTATTTTCATCTACTTGTGATACCATCCTTTCCCTTTTCATTGTGAGAGAAGCGATGTCTTGACTGCTTCGTGCATTTGGTTAATTAAACGTATCTTGCTCAAATTCAGTTTTTACAAGAATGCAGCGATGGCAAAAGGAACACAAGGCTTTCAAAATCATGACTGAAGCAACCTAACTTCAGTTAACTTCCTGGACTGTGGACTACGGCACTGAAGTGCTGTAAAACCTACCGGACGCTCTTCCCAGGTAACATATCCCCTCGTCCAGGTGCAGTTTTGTTGGGAGGGGTGCAAACAACAGAGAGCACTGCCTGCAAAGGAATATTACACTGGCTGACCACAAATTCTCTGTGTTGCTAACAGAGACTGACCACAGATAAATATTTAAGAAATGTCCAAGGAGACCATAGGGGTCTATTTTCAGAATTACATGTAAAAGACGCCTATCACCCAATCTGCTCTGTGGATGCTTTCGGCCCCAGGTGCTGATTCAACTAAGGACCAGGGTAAATCTACGTAACAATAAAACTAGAGAGACTGTCTTTCCGGCTCAGGAGACCTGTAGTACCCTGCTGATGAACTTGATTGACATGGACTGAGGGAAGTTCCTTAATACCCTTCTACCATCCGTTGGGGAGGCCACCTGAATTCACAATGACCTATTATTCTCTTTATGTTTACACTTTGGGGGCCACTTACAATCATTAACAGGATGGGAGAAAATGACAAAAAAATAGATGAAGTTTAAAACCATCTCACACGCTTAGGTACACTGATGTAAAAAGAAGATAAGTTTGGTTAAATTCTTTAATTGTTTTTTTTTTTAAATCTTTTAATACTTATTTTTGAGAGAGAAAGAGAGAGAGAGAAAGAGAGAGAGAGAGGACAAGTGGGGGAAGGGCAGAGGGAGAGGAAGAGAGAGAGAATCCCAAGCAGGCTCTGTGCTGTCAGGGCAGAGCCCAATGTGTGGCTCAAACCCACAACTGCAAGATCATGACCTGAGCCGAAGTCTGATGCTCAACCGACAGAGCCACAAGATGCCCCTAAAGTTTTTAATTTGTGAAACTGTTTCAGACAGCATATCCACTGCTTTTCTTTGCACATAACAAAATTGATAAACAAATTGAATAATATAGATAATTGGATTCATTCAACCCATTCTCAAAGATGAGAATTCCTTGTATTTTCTATAGATTATAGAATTCAGTGGGACAACTGTACCCATGAACTTACCTGTTCCTTTAGAAGAGACCAGTTCATATTTCCTATAATCTTTTCCAAGTTGCTGTGACAGAACCTGAACTGATTTGCATTAACTCTGTGCTTCCGAATTAGTCAACGTACTTCAGATTTATGGGACCAATACCTGATCCAAACAGCAATTTGTAATTATCAACCATATTAAAAATATGTGGGATAAATACCACACCGTTTTCATGAAATTCCCGTACCTGAGGGATATGCTTTTGAAAATTTCAAGTGTGTCCTTTTTTTTTAAATTTTTTTTTAATGCTTATTTATTTTTGAGACAGAGAGAGACAGAGCATGAACAGGGGAGGAGCAGAGAGAGAGGGAGACACAGAATCTGAAACAGTGCTGACAGCTCAGAGCCCAACGTGGGGCTCGAACTCACAGACCGTGAGACCATGACCTGAGCTGAAGTCGGACGCTTAACCAACCGAGCCACCCAGGTACCCCTCAAGTGGGTCTTAAGCCCCATATCTCCGCAATGATTCTTTCTCACAGAGGTTGATGCCAACAGCTAAGAACAATATTTATTGTATGGAAAACGGACTATACAAGGAAGAATGAATTCCTTTGGCCGATATCTTTTTATGTAAGTTTCTTCCTAGATATTTATAAATTTAACCTTCAGTATCCTAAATAGGTTAAAAAGAATTTGTCATTTAATTTTACCCCAGGTCTATGATTTCCACCTACAGAACAAAAGAAAAGAAACATTTGAGCACCCCCTTTGTCATCTGAAACAGACAGTGACAATCCCTAGTAGGGCTTGGTCACCATGAAGGTTTGTTTACTTCGTCACTTCCAGTACCCATGCTTTCTGGTACTGGTACCATGAGCAACACCAGCCCTGAGGCTCCGGTCCAGCTGAATATGTGAAAATTCCTGGCTCTCCACCAAGCACTCTAAGCAGTACTCACAACGTCTGCATGCTGCCGGGGAATCGCAATCAAAGCACCCAAGTTCAGCCAATGGCACAGAGGGAAGTAACAGTGACACACAGGACTTCATATGCTACTAATACAACAGCCACTGGTAAGCCCAGCTATTAAAGGGGGGGGGGGGAGGGGTTGGATGGCTCAGTCGGTTGAGCATGACTTCGGCTCAGGTCATGATCTCACGGTTCATGGGATCAAGCCCCGCGTCGGGCTCTGTGCTGACAGCTTGGAGCCTGAAGCCTGCTTGGGATTCTATGTCTCTCTCTCTCTGCCCTTCCCCTGCTCACACGTTGTCTCTTTCTCAAATTAAATAAACATTAAAAAAAAATTACAGAGAGAGAGAGAGTGACCAAGACTGAGAAAGCGCACTGATGAACAGAGGGAAGCATTTAAAGGCCAGAGTGAAGAATTTAAGGAGGTTTAATGACAGATATACGTCTATTAAAAAAAAAAAAAACTATCAAAAAGACAATGCACTAATTTCATGTGGAGATGAAAACATCTATCCTGCATATTGCAATGGGAAATAAACAATAAATAGTCAATCCTCAGGGTTTACTTGTGTTTGACAAGTTCTAGAAATCTAACATTTATTTAGTTGATTTTTAGACCAAATTAATCACATGATTGTACATATACACACTTCAGGACCAGAGATGCCTGTATTTGATTTCAGTATTCCACAAAGGAATCCTCTCTTAGACTTAGTTCCTTGGGGGAAAAAATCACAGCAATAAATATTCTTGCCTTGAAATTCAATTAGAAGGTTTAAATGTAATAACATATGAAAGCATCCAGTATTAATTTATTTTCTTTCAAATATAAGAGCCATTCAAATAATAATAATATGAAGGGGTAAGTTTATCATTTCTCAAAAAGACAATGAAATTCTCTTCATTGGTAGCAAAAATTTTAAGCTCTGAATAAGTCTGGGAAGAGAATGGACATATCTATTACAAAACAAAATAGGGGGCACCTGGGTGGCTCAGTCAGCTCAGGTCATGATCCCAGTGTCGTGGGATCAAGCCTCGTGTTGACCTCAGTGCTGAGAGTGGAGCCTGCTTAAGATTCTCTCCCCCTCTCCCCCAGCCCCTCCATGCTTACATGGGCACTCCCTCTCTCTCTCTCTCTAAAAACTTTAATTAATTAATTAATCAAAATAAGAATAGCCATATGCCAACACCATCGTATATTCTATAAACATATTTTCTGTTTCTGGTAGTCTTGCTACTTAGTACGACCTACTCACGGCACAGAGATTGTACAATGATACACTGAATCGACTGCTGTATGTTGGGGCACAAATCTAAACGAATCACAACTGTAATCAAAACAACCCCTTGTGCTTGTATAGCAAAACACCCTGAAGCTCGTTGGGGTGCCAGGCACATCCTACTAGGGCCCCTTCAAGGGTCTGCAGTCGCTTTGCCAGCTCCTGAACTCTGAGCACTGTGATTAATTTCACAAGGTAACCACAAGGTAACCGTAAGGTAACCGCAAAGGTAACCTCAAAGGTAACCACCGGGGTATAGTCGAGAAAGCCAGGGAGGCGAGAAGAATACAGATGATGTGCGATTCTAGGCAATGAGCTTCACTCCCTGGCAGAATGCTTAAAAGTGGGGTGGGACAAACTGAAAGACACCCCGGTTAAAAAACTTTCCACCCAAATAGTTGGCCCATTTGACTGGTAAATAAGGAGCCAACAATGTTTCCTTTAAACATGGGTTTTATAAGAAGAGGAGGCTCCCCACCAAGTAAATTGTTCTATTCAGTTAAAACCTCCTAATTCTCCAAGAATGGGAATTGCTTGACTGGAAAAGAAGATGAAGGACAAACAGACATTCCAGCCTTGGACATGGCTGGACGCCAAGATCAAGAGTCGCATCCTCTACCTAAGCCCCAAAAGTTGGCTTAGGATTTATTAATTGAAAGTAGGCTCTACACCCAGCGTGGAGCTTGAACCCAGGACAGGGAGTTTAGAAACTCTGAGGGCCGCCTTTGAGCTTTGGCTCATGAAAGCAGCTCCAGAAAAGGGAAGAAGAGAATTGACAGTTTGAAAGACAGCTTTTTTCCCTTTACTTTATACTAGAGGCAATCGATTCAGTATTATGTGTGCAGGACACGTTCTGACTTTAAATTAATGCATATTTGTTTCAGAGTTAATACACTGCATTTTTATGTTTCCCATTTTTAAGTTATTAGACATGAGTTTGACAGTAACTAGTAAGTCCTAATATTTAAACAGAAGGGAATTAAATGGCTATATTCTTTAAATACAAGTCACTTTTCCTAAGTAAAAAAAAACAAAAAAACAAAAAAACAAAAAAACAAAAAAAAAACAAAAAAACAAAAAAACCCCAAAAGAAAACCCCCTGGGGTTTCTGGAATGGCTCTTAAAAATAATTTGCTTTTCTTTTTTTAAATTTTTTTTTCTTAATGTTTTTATTTATTTTTGAGACAGAGAGAGACAGAGCATGAGCAGGGAAGGGGCAGAGAGAGAGGGAGATACAGAATCGGAAGCAGGCTCCAGGCTCTGCACCATCAGCACAGAGCCCAATGCGGGGCTTGAACTCACAGACTGTGAGATCATGACCTGAGCCAAAGCCAGACGCTCTACCGACTGAGCCACCCAGGCGCCCCCAAAATAATTTGCTTTTGACGAGTTTGCTGGTAGGTCTGTTTGTGCCATGAGCTGGTCTCCCTTGGTGCCTGGAGCACAGCCCATTGTGATCCGAGTACTTGGCGCTGTTTCCTTCCCTCTTCCTTCTGGGCCTCGTGGGTCCTTGTTGGGGTCTGAATAGACACACATACTTTGCACATATGGGTGTTTAGAAAATGCCATTTGATGCTAGTGATGATGATTCCCTGAAAGTGAGGGTTTTTCATCAGAAGAATGTGTGACTGTTGGGAGTCTTCCGATTAGATCCTCCTGATCTCTTAAAAATAGGATGGATTCGTTCCTCTATTTGGGATGGTTACAGGGGAGTCTTGTCTAAAGGCAGAGGAAGGATGGGATGACTGCAAGGTCCCTTCCAATTTTCTGAGTCTAGGAAGTAGGATCATTGCTTCTGACGAAAAGGCCTGAAGGTTCAGCATGTAGAAGATGGTGGCCAGCTGTGCTCTCTCCTCACGGATGACAGAGGAGGAAATATGTTTAAACTTGAATGTGAGTGATAGCAGCTTCAAGGGGAGAAATTCTTGACACCAAGGGAATATCAAAACGAAGCATAAAAGAAGTCAGAAATGCAGGCAGCTCACCTTCCCCAGTGGCAGGCTATTGATGGTGGAGGAGAATCTTTCATAAGCAGGGGACAGCGCACCTGAATTTCTTTTTGCTTTAGGTCTTTCTCAACACTAGTTTCGGATTTCTTATGACAAGTTAACGGTTCGGGGTTGATACTCATTACTTCGCATTGGTGAAAAGTTACCCAAGGGTTTATGGGTGTGGCTAGGACCCACTAGAAATGACTTTGATGTGTTCTAGGAAGTTCTAGGAAGATGTGGCACATAAGACCGATCATGTGTTATGAACTGCACTGATTTTTATTAATTTCAGATGTATAAACTTAGACATTAAAATACTGTATGAAAGGGGCACCTGAGTGGCTCAGTCAGTTAGGCGTCTGACTCTTGACTTTGGCACAGGTCATGATCTCATGAGATTGAGCCCTAAGTTGGGCCGACAGCATGGAGCCTGCTTGGAATTTTCTCTCTTCCTCTGTCTCTCTGCTCCTTCCCTGCACATTCTCTCTCTCTTAAAATAAATAAACATTTAAAAGCATATGTTGTATTAAAGTCATTCTCTCCTACTCTTCTACATTAGGTAAAATTACATTAATTCATATTTTTAAAAGGTCCTTTGGCTTGAGGTTTTTAGAAGTTTTATTTTAGAAATATTGGAAAGTAAGAGTCAATTATCCAGTAACTATGACTATATTGGTAGAGAATGCCCTATTAGCCCTCTGGAAAAATAGAGTCAGTTGTTGCTAAAAATGATTAACAATTAGTTATTACGAGGTATGAAACAACATGACAATAACCAAATCAAGAAAATCTATAAAGCCTACAGGAAGCAGATTATTTATATAATACTATTTTCTTTATGTTTAACAACCCAAAAAACATCTTTTACAAAATATTAATACAAAAGAACTATATACTTTAACATGTATACCTCATAGACAAAGTAAGGTCCATATTTCCACACGGCCCATATTTCCACAAAGTAAGGTCCATATTTCCATATATTATAATATATATATAATAATTATATATGGACAAATTATATACATATGTATATATACATAGACATGTATATATACATAGATATGTATATATACATAGATATGTATATATACATATGTATGTATATATACATATCGTATATATACATATCTATGTATATATGTATATAATTTGTCCATATATATTTGTCCATTATATATATTATATAATTATATATAATTACATATATATAATTATATAAGATATAATATATAATTCTAGTGACCACTAGAATGCAGAGTAAAATTCTTCCAAGTATTATTTAAGAATATGACACCCAAACAAATACTGACTACATATCCTTACGTACAGTATTGCTTAAGACACTTTTTAAATCCCTGAACAACAAAAAAACCTACATTCCCCTTGAATGGATATGGATTTCAGAATATTTGAATATAAGCAAATTGTATGGTCAGGATGCACCGAGCTACAAATACTAGAAAACAATTTAGCAATGAGGAAAATGTGTCCCATGTTATCACAAAAACCACCTAAGCAGGGTGGGTCAAAAGGGTTGCCTGTTTGCACCGCCATCTGCAGACGCTGGCTCCCCTCATGCTCTCAGTGGGTTCCAGAACTTCAAGGCAATCCATGCACACATGACTGTTTGGTAGAAGAAACAGAACCGTTCCCTCCCCCGTCCTTCTCTTAGCCAAAAGGAATCTTTTCTGAGAAGTCCGCCAGAAGAGAGGGTTATCCCGAATGGCTTTAGGTAGTTACATTTATCCATGGACTGGGAATAACATCATCTTCCATAAGTACATGGTTACACGGACGAGGGTGCCAAGAAGAAAAAGGGAGTCTGTAGAGTAGGTAACAACAGTAAGTCCAGAATGTACGTATTTTCTATTTTATCGTTAAGCCATAATAGGATAGAAAGGTCACCTTTCATGCATATCCACACAGATACAGCATACCAAAAAAAAAAAAAAAAAAAGTAAAAACAGTAACAAAAGCAAATCAAAGAAATCATACTAATCATAATCATTCAGATCAAGAAACAGACACCAAATTCCTTCTAATTCCATTTGTTTACTGTATCACCCAGATTGAACGTCACTTTTAAATTATGCCAGACATTTCAAACTATTAAACCAAGATGTAGCTCCCATTTTATGCTTTGCATACAGAAGTAAGAAACTTAAAGTTCATCTTAATAAAACCAAATTCTTTATATTTACATTTATTCAGTGAACTGTAAAATAACTTTTTTTAATAAAGAAAACACTGGTGTCCGTGGATACTTTGTCTAAAGAATGTGATTATAAACTTTAATATTCCATCTATATAATTATGTGTTATTACTATACGATTATAATATGATCCTGATTAAAGAACATTTTGTTCTTAATGCAATATGTTATTTGGTAATTTTTCTACAAGCCAAAGAAAACAGATTGTTTAAAATTCACATAAATTTGAAACGTGTTTATATTTTAGACATGATTGGCATTGGTATTCACTCTAAGTTCCATGGATGTCAACACTATTCCCATTCCTGAATATGCATGCGGGCAGGGGGAAGGGAGTTGGATGAAGAAAGGAACATTGATGATTTTACTACGATCTGACATTTCTATTTGTGGTCAGGAAATAAATAGACCCTTACTTTCTCCTAAATTGATAAAAATACAACAAAATTAATAGAAGATGTATAGGATAGACAATGTTACGATCAAACATAGAAAAAAAGATTGCTATAGATACTAAATTGATTTTTATCCCTTTAAACAGCAACACACATATAAACTGGATTGAATTACCAGTACAACTACTGAATATCAAATAACTTTTCATAGTAAATTTCCAGAATCGGGGAATACAATTCAGAGCACCTAGGCGGAGTGACAATGAATGTTTATTTTCTGCTCGATATCACACCCCCACGCACCTAACAGATGGAAGATGATTGGCCCAGCCACAGATGATCGTCTTGCTCCCACTTTCCAGGCCTCTGTCACTTAGGTATGGCCACATGACCCAGGTTCTGCCTACAAGATATAAACAGGGTATCAATGGAAAACAACTGTTAACAGGATTTCTGGGAAGGTGTTTTGTTTTCCCGATGAAGCAGAATCAATGACCCTTTCTCCTGTTCTCTTTCTTCTTGTTTTGGATTTGGGCACAAAGTCTAAAGTGGCAGAAACCATCGCGTTTCAGTCCTGTGGAAAAGGACAGGAAATTAAGCGATGATAGTGTTGACTTCATTGTTACTAATTTCATGTCAAAATCCGCCTGCATCCCAGAAAAAAATAAACCTCCATTTGTTTAAAACACTGTGAATCGGGTTTTCTTTTCCTTGTAGCTGAACGCTTTCCAAACTGATACACATAGTTTTGGTTGCGTGGCTATAAGACCATAATAAGTACTGCCCATTCGTCTATTTATAAAAATGCAGTTATATCAATCCAGTCATCACAGATCAAATCAGAATCGATATTTAAGTATACTGACGTGCAAACTATCTCATGAAACACGGAAAAGCTGGGGCGCCTGGGTGGCGCAGTCGGTTAAGCGTCCGACTTCAGCCAGGTCACGATCTCGCGGTCCGTGAGTTCCAGCCCCGCGTTGGGCTCTGGGCTGATGGCTCAGAGCCTGGAGCCTGTTTCCGATTCTGTGTCTCCCTCTCTCTCTGCCCCTCCCCCATTCATGCTCTGTCTCTCTCTGTCCCAAAAATAAATAAACGTTGAAAAAAAAAATTGAAACACGGAAAAGCTAATTATTTAGAAATTAGTAGATTTAATTCCCTTACCAAATCTATGGTAAAATCAGAATTTCATACGTGGCCACTATTCTATCATTTTGATTGTTTCCTGAAAACACAGACCATGGGGGGAGTTTCATTACTGGATGGTGCAGTTTTTTGAGGGGAGCATTTTTATGTTCAATCGAAGTTTAAGAAGTTGTAAGACTGCCATAATGGTGTAAAACACATCAAGTTTCTCTTAGGCTAACATGCTTGTCTCTGGCATTTACAATAGTCAATATTTAGGGGAAAGCATAAGGTGTGGTCCCGCATGAAATAGCTATCTGCCATTTCTTGAGAAGAACCGCACCTTACTGCTTGCTTAATGATTCACTCGTGATTAAGAGGTGACATCGGATGGGGTGCCTGGGTGGTTCAGTCGGCTAAACATCTGACTCTAGATTTCTGCTTAGGTCATGATCTCACTCTGCCCTGACAGTGTGGAGCCTGCTTGGGATTCTCTCTTTCCCTCTCTTTCTGCCCCTCCCTGGCTTGTGTGCATGTGCTCTCTCTCTCTCTCAAAATAAATACACTTTTTTTAAAACAAGAGGTAACACAGGAATGGGTCAAGAGTTGAGGCTCAGGAGTCAGACTCTCAGTTACACACATGACCTTGGGCAAGCTATTTGCCTTTCCCGTTCCCTTTTCGCTCATCTCTAAGCACAGAAAAAAAAGTATAAGTACCTGTTTTACGTGGTATTTGGGGGGATTAAACGTGTTAATAAATATGCAGCATTTAAGACAGTGACTATTTTATTGCAGTAGCCATTAGAAAGACAAGAAAAAAGAGCTATTTTAAAAAACGGGTAGTCGTGTGAACTGATCAACTTAAAGGAAGACTGGATTCCTTTTAGAAACGCAGTGTCTCCTTTCGTTAGACAACACAGACTTGTAGGCACACTCGTTCATGGTGAAGAGTCAGCCTGTGTAACCTGGATGAATTAATGGACTTGTTGGAGGAATGGTATTGCAAAAACAGACAGCTAGTGAGAGTCTCTAAGGATTAAGGGAGCACAGACAATATAATGAGGAAAAAAAAAAGTTGCAAGAGATAAGGCAGGTATCTGAGAGGTAGGAACACGAAGTGCCATGAGAACACGTGGGGGTGCGGTGGTACAGTTTTGGGAAGTGACACAGGCTTCCTGCAGGGCATGGTGTTGGAGTGTAAGCAACTGTTGTATCTCTGTGTTACAGAAAGGGAAAGATTACTGTCGCTGGTTTGAAATAGAGATTTCTAGGCTTGAAATATACACATTTAGTCATAGTTTTTCCATACTTGCTTATTTTTTATGACAGATGTTGCTCAGTGGTTTCCCACTGGGGTTGTACCATGATTGTACAGACCTCGCCCAAATAGTTATTCCTAGTCACCCCCATTCAATATGACCAATAATCATTATTTTGACCTCCATTCATATTGGGATGTCTCCTTTATCACTCTTTTCTTTGGACCTTTTCTTGTTTCATCAGTCATGGGTTTGCCTGTATTCTTTGAGAAACGTCTAAAATGGCCAGTAAAGATCCTCCTGGAGAAAACCAAGTAAGATTTGGAATTTCATCCCAATATAAATTCCCTGGTAACTCAACAGCTTGATCTACAGATTCCTTAAATAACACAGTCTGGGTGGGACAGTGGGAAGAGTAGGTGCATGGAGATTCCCAGGGGGATCTTAAACTGAAATTCAGACATATCTTGAGATAACTGATAAACTTACTCCAGAAGCTTAGTTATGTGGATGACCCTCCAGAAAGACTGAGCACTCCCACATGATGAGAAAGGACAGGCACAGTGAGACTGAATGAACAGCACAGCTTAGGTGGGAAAGGTGAGGCCTGTTTTACAACGGTATGATCTCTACAATTAACTTTTTTTTTCCTGGCCCCTTCCACACTGGATTCATATATGACTCCTCTAAACAGAAGCAGACAGCAATATAAATAATAATTAGCAGCTTTCACTTCTGTTTAGGAATTAGAAAGCCATAAAGAGCTAAAGATGAGAGCAAGATAGATGACCTAAAAACAAATAAACAAAACCTAAGTGAACAAAAGTGCAGAGAGTAATGAATCCCTCTTATAAGACAGGCACTGGCTTCTTGCTTCCTACTACTAGGTTGAGTGATAGAAGAAGCAATTTGCCAAGGAACAGTGTGCGAGGAAACAGGCCAAAGTTTCAACATAGTTTTAGAAGCCCATAAACGTTTCAGGTGGTGGTTTCAATGTCCGCAGAAGCCCAGGGAAAGAAAGCTCTGCACCCTGCACCATACCTCTCTTTCCATATGTCCTTCACTGAGTACATGCAAGTAATATACCTACATTTGGGAGCAAGACAGGAGTTCTAAAACAAATCCTCACTGAGGCTTACAGAGTCCACTTGAGGCCAGGAACAGGTCAGGATAACAGTGAGAAATCCCTCTGAACAGTTCTGAGTCTTCACCCACTGCAAGGCTGCTGCCAAGAGGTTAGGGCAGGGGAACGGCAAGAAATACCTACAAGTTTCCCCAGGACATTACTGTGTACAGTTGGCCTTCTGAAGACTCAAAACAGAGAACAGAGCACCTGGCTGGCTCAATTGGTGGAGTGTGTGACTCCTGATGTCAGGGTTGTGAGTTCAAGTCCCGTGTTGGGTGTAGAGATTACTTAAAAATAAAATCTTTAGAGAGAGAGACAGAGAATATGAATCAGGGCAGAGGAATCTCCTGAATGTAAAAAGCTGACTGTGGAAATGGAGAACAAAGAAAACTTACCAGAAGCCCCAAATCTGGAAAAAAGGGAAGTACAAAAGAGAGAGAGAGACACCCTTCTATTTAGGAAAACAGTAGCTGGGTTATAATGTTTTTTTAACTTTATTTATTTTGAGAGAGAGAGAGAGAGAGCGAGAGAGAGAGCAAGAAAGAGAGCAAGTGGAGGAGGGGGAGAGAGAGAGAGATAGAGAAAGAGAGAGAGAGAGAGAGAGAGAGAGAGAGAGAGAGAGAGAGAATCCCAAGCAGGTTCAGCACTGTCAGCAAGGACCCTGATGCAGGGTTCAAACTTACGAACCATGAATTCATGACCTGAGCTGAAATCAAGAGTCAGACACTCAACAACTGAGCCACCCAGGAGCCCCACCAGTAGCCAGTTATAAAGCATAAAGAGATATCTGGAGTCTTACTAGTGTGTAGATCACAAGACTTGCTAAATCTGGAGCCAGTAACAAACTGAATATAATGGAAACTAAAATAAAGCCCAGAGGTCAAATGCATATTCAATGGAGTAACCCCTCCCCAACACTAGTGGTCAAATGAAGAAGGGTTGTGCCTTTTTCTGGAGCTAAATACTATTGATTTCCATCTATAATGTTCTTTTGTTCAAAATACTCATCCTAGAATAAAAGTTATATGTGAAGGATACATAAAAAAATATAAGATATCTGAATAAAAATGTGATGCATGGTCAAGAGAAGATAGAGAAATAAAAACAGACCCACATATGATATACATGTTCAGACTATTAGACAGGAGATTTAAAGTAAATATGATAGATATGTTAAATAACATAACATAATTGATTTCTAGACAATTTGTGTGGGAAAAAGGGAAATAGTAAAGAGATGAGCACAATGAAAAAGCCAAAAGTAAATGAAAGAAATAAAAATACAATACTAAGATGAAGAATTAATGTCACTAGCCTATCAATAGACTGGCCATACTAGAAGAAAGAATCAGTGAACTTGAAGACAGATCAACAGAAATAATCCACATTGAAATTCAGAGAAAACCAAGAGTAAAAAAGAAAGAGATAGTGAAAAATAGAAGAGGAAAATAAGCATATGACATCTGCGGAAAATTCTATGTAGCCAAACCTATTTGTATTCAGGTTCCAGGAAAAAGAAGGCAGATAATGGAGTAGAAGAAATGTCTGAAGAGATCATGGCTGACGATTTTCCAAAATAGATGAAATATTTCAACCCACATATCCAAGAAGCTCAGCACACAAATTCAAATATGACATCAGGTAGGCAAATGATAATCAAATCGATGATGAAGACCAAATATAATTTTAAAATCCCAAGGGGACCTAGAAAAACAAAGAAACATTATACATGTAAAAAGAATGTCAACTTCTCATCTGAACAGTGGGGGACAGAGAAGGCTACAGAACCTTTGTACAGTATTGAAAGACAGTAAAACAAAACAAATGTGTTGAAATCAAATTATATATCCTAAGAAACTATCTTAGAAATAAGCACCAAATTTATAACTTTTTTATCAGAAGAAAAAGCTGACAGAAGTCATGTACCAGATCTGTTCTACAAGAAATGCTAAAAAAAAAAAAAAAGATGAAAACAAACAAACAAACAAAAAAACCCAAAAAACAAAATACAAACCACATTCTTTTAGGTTCAAAGGAAAAATACCAACTGGAAGAGAAGGAAAAATCCCAGAAAGGCAAAATCTGGATGAATTAAAGAGAAGTGTTAAACAAACAAACAAAAAGTAATTAAGTATGTGAGTAAGCACGATAGCAAACTTTCAAAACACATATATCAACAAGGAAAGAACAATTGAAATCATACAGAGTATATTTTCTGATTACAATGGCATTGTATTAGAAATCAATAACAATAGTATGTTTCAAAAGTTCTCAAGTTTTGGGAAAGTAAACAACATAACGTTTAATAACTGTATGCAAAAGTGGAAACCACAAGGGAAAATGGAAAATATTTCAAGTTGACCGAAAATAAATGAAACGTATCGAAATTTGGGGGATGCACCTAGTCAGTCTTAAGAGGGAAATTCGAATCCTTAAATGTCTATATTAGATAATGAACATCTAAAATTAATTATTTCTGGTTGTAGCACAGGGAGGAATAAAAAGCACAAATTAAGCCCAGCAAAGGTAAAAAGACGGCAATTATAATGGCGGACATCAGTAAAGCTGAACGGACAAATAATAAGGGAATATTATGACAAACTGAAGGCAGTACATTCAGAAATCACCATGGGGGCGCAAGGAGAGTACTACTCGTCATATTTCCATAGATGAGACAGAACTTCCACCCCAGGGAAACAGAGGTTCTTAGACCAGACTTAAAAGGTCCCATGCTAAGTAAATTTCCATTCACAGACGAACTAGAGTCTGCCTGACTCACCGCTGGGTTTCACTCTTTTTTGGAGCCACCCTGTTGTCCACTGGACATCCACATTCCTTGCTGTTCAATGCCATGATCTTTCAAAAGGCCAGAATTTCACAGTCATTAAGAAGAAGCCTGCCAATTTAGTTTTATGATTAATTGAAGGGGAAAGATTGGAAAGCCAATTATATGATCATACTGGTAGGCTGCCTTCTCAAATTCAGCTTCATCAGTAACAAAATGTGTTTAAATGTCCATTGGTGTGTTTTCTCCGTAGGTTCCAAACTCATAAGAGGGGAAAAAGGCTTAATTAAATCCCCAACACGACATCGGTCATGCGCTGCTCCATACTTCTTATCCTGAGTCTTCTACCCTTCTTTGACATTGGTTCTCTATCCTTACTCCATTGATACCACCTCCATAAAGCCCTCTGCTTCTTCTCTCCTCCATATTGTCTGTTTTAGCCAGATAGCAAAGTCCCTCAGTACATAAGGTGCAGAGGAGCAGGGAGTCAGAGAAATCTGAAAGAAACAGAAATTTACCCTGGGGTGAGGCCAAGGGCTTTATTGGCACCTGCACGGCTTCCAGCCAGTGACAAACACCAAAACATGCGCTCCGGGAAAGAGTGTAGATGCAACAGTGATGCTGATTTGGGACCAGTCCAGTGATTGTGAGAGAACGCAGATGCTATGCCTTCGTATTTATTGATGGAAGGTTGATTTTTGAGGTGGTTACTTTAAAAATGATTTCCAGAGACAAGTGGTAGACGGGAGACTGAACTGGGCTTAGAAAATGTATGGGGATTTAGATGGTAACTCGGAGGGTGAAACACGGAATTTTCAAAGTAAAGCATCCTCCAAGACTGAAATAAGAGAACACTCTTTGGTGACTTCTGAAGTACCAGTCAGCATTCCGGAGCCCCAAAGAGTAAATGCAGCTCAAACAGGACAGCATTTGCATGCCATTATTGAGAGTAACTTTCAAGGATCACAATTTCAGATCATGCATTAATGACTCGAGGGCAAACTGAGGTATGTCAGGAAAGATGAATCTCAAAGTATCCTGCAAACGACTGCCCAGTGACCCTGGAGATGACTAACACCAAATCCATCACAAAACCGAAGACATTGTCCTTTAAGAGAAGATTGGTTAGGGAATTGAGATTTCACCAATATTCATTGATTAATTTCTTAGTAATCTCCTATTTAATAGAACTGGTAAAGGGGCAATACAATGCTTCTGGACAACTACTAAAATGATATTTAGGCATTACCAACATATTACATGCAAAGCTACAGTCAAGTTGTCGGGAGTTGCATGCATGTATTTAACCACCTGTTTCTTGTTTAAAACCTAGAAGCATGGCAGTGTTCAGAACTGCATCGCAAAGATCTGGATTAAACTGACAAAAACAGGGCAATTCGGAGTTAAGGCTGTCACGTCATATTTGGGATCTCTCTGATACAAAAATGAAATAAAACCACTAACGGATAATGTCATATTTGTAAATAATATGGAAATCCGAAATCACTCTGAAATGTGAGTGCTACTATTTCGCCACAAATCTGCTGTCCACTTCTTACTTACAACTTAGAGTACTCTGAAAATAGAAAGCAATTTTTACAAGCCACAGTCAGCCAGTCAATTGAAGAGTTGAAATGTTTGATGTCATCGTATTATCTAAGGCAGAAGGGGGCTGAATCACAAAACACATGGAAATCATTTCCATCAAATGGTAGGACAAGAAAGGTGTCCTTGGATAGCCCAGCATGATGAATTTAAGCTGAAAATCAGGAAATTGATCTCTAATGCAGGTGTCTTTTAATTTTTCTCCAACGTAAGGTCACTTATGACCCATTGTACAAGACCGCTAGGGAATTAGGCTATTATCAAATGTTTCTTCTTCACAATAAATCCTACTGGAACACACTACTCGTATGTATAAATGGAACAAAGGTCATGTTATAATTATAGTACGAGTATGGTAGAGTAAATTGAAGCTAATTATTCTCTTAAACACTTGTGAATAATGTTAACACTTGAGGGCACAATTGTCAACGGGAAAAATATTTCTATTCTACTCTCACCTCCAAGAAGAAAATGTAGTACCTTTAAAATATATTAAAACCGACTTAAAAAATTCTCAACATGAATGAGAGACAAACTTACAATAAATACACAGTGGTATAGCAATAATAGATACACGCTTGCACGTGTGCGCACACACACACACACACACACATGATATACTTATTGTGTGTACATGTAATACAATGTTCCCTTTTCTGTTCTCTAAGACACATTTTAAGCTCTGAATGAAAAGGAGAGTTTGGCTTTAGAAATACAGTAGTATCAGCTCCAGGAAAGATGAAAATATAATGCTACTTCGAATTTCACCTCCAGGTTTACATTTTTCTCATGGCAAATATCTCTTATGTCTTAATTTTTTTTTTGTCCTGGTAAATACCTCTTTGGGTCTTTTTCTTTTAATGTTTATTTGTGTAATTATTTTTGAGAGAGAGAGAGAGCGACCGAGCAAGCAGGGGAGGAGCAGAGAGAGAGGGAGACAGAATCCCAAACAGCTTCCATGCTGTCAGCGCAGAGCCCGACATGGAGCTCACACTCACAAACTGTGAAATCATGACATGAGCCGAAACCAAGAGTCAGATGCTTAACCAACGGAGCCACCCAGGTACCCCCACCCTGACCCCGCCTTTGGGTCTTACATGGCAACAATCTGCCACTTTCTTTTTTGTCACAGTAGACAATATTAGTGCTCACCAATATTTGTGGATCTCCTTTATTTCATGGACAGAAAGCAGAATCTACTTCCGTACCTTCCCAAGGTTGGACCTACATGTGACCGTGTACTCTGTTTTGGCCAATAAAATGTCAATGGAAGTGATGTGTGTCATCTCTAAGAGGAGGTATTTCAGAGCCAATTCTTGATTATCTAGGCTCCCTGTCCTTTAACTCGGTCCTCTGACCCAAGATAAAGGACAATCAGTTCCCTCTGTAGGTCTCTGGAACCCAAAGTGGACAATGTGTGAACCAGAGCCATTTTTGTGGTGTTAAGTCTCTGAGATCTTGGTGGTGTTTTTTTTGTTGTTGTTGCCACATAATTGATCTTTTTCTTGTCCTACTGATCCAATCCCTTTCTAGCTGTGTACATGTGCAGTAAATCTAAACCAGCTTTAAAATGTGCTTTTCTTTATCAATGTTATTGTCTTTGTTACTGTAAGTCTTAGAAATATATGATTTGTATATATTTGGAAAGGAGCAGCAATCATAAAGTTACAAATGCCCATATTTTTATACATGGATAAATTCAGCTTCTTCCTTAAAAATTAGTTACTGACATATAAACACTGGATGAAAGGATGCATGGAAAGAAAACAGGATGGGTGAACGGACAGATGGATGGATGGATGGATGGGGTACTGGCTATTTCATTACATTAAATAAATAAAACTGAATCCCTGAAACTCTTTAGCTTACAAAGGATATCTTTCTATCTTTTGAATTCTAAGAACCCATTTATTTTCATTACCAGTTATTTATTTTTAATCATATTTTATTTTACTGATTTTAGACAGAGACAGCACAAGCAAGGGAGAGAGAGAATCTTAAGCAGATTTCACACCCAGGATGGAGCCTGATGTGGGGCTTGACACCTTGACCCTGGGATCATGACCTGAGTGGAAATCAAGAGTCAGATGCTCAACTGACTAAGCTACCCAGGTGCCCCATAACCATATTTTAAATCAAATACCTTGTTTCTAAGCAATACTGGTAATCAGATGTGTCTTTGTCCTCCATCTAGACTAAACTTTTTTAAAACAAGACCTATGCAGTGTTTTCATGTTATACTTTTCTTCAGGAAGCTACGTGGAATCAGAGAAAGTAAAGATTTTGAAGCCACTAAGAGTTGGATTCAGATTGTTATTACTCCACACTTAAATTCTGTGACACAGTTAATAAAAGAACTATTTAACCTTCAGTTTCCTCAACTGAAAAAGACAGGTGATAAGTGTCCTAACTATGTGTTTAAATGTAACAGTACAAAGCACAGAGCCCAAAACACCATCAAATGCTAGTGTTATTTCTCAGTATATCCCTCACACATATGCTTCATTCAAATAGTGCCCTTAAAAAGAGGTGGATTAATAAATTAATTAATAAATAATTAATCCAATCACTTAGTTCATCATCATTTGTTAACTAAATTTGTTATCTGAGACAAAATGTTTTAAGTTGACAGATATTTGCCTGTTCAACCTAGTCTGTGAACTATAAATTTTATTTTTCTCGCTAAGGATTTTACTAAACATTTAATGAGTCCAGGCTATTCCAAAATTTCGGGAAAAAGAAACAAGACTTGAGACGTTTTATATAAGCTCAAATATCTTTTTTCATAGAAAATAATATCTGCATTTTTAAGAAAGGGATTCAGGGCAATTACACCTAAGAATGCAGAAACACAAGAATGTTAATGCCAATCATACTTGGTAACCTCTTGGAAATGATCTAATCTTCAGAAAGATTAGACTAACAGAAACATGTGCAGAATGTATTCAATCTCACACTTATAACATCATGGACTGACTTAACAATGCCACCTCCCCTCCCCCCAAGAAACACAGTTTAAAGTAGAATGTCAATTGAGGGAAAATTGTCAGACTGTTCCTAAGTTTTTATACATCTGGCCAACAATCCTCTACCTGTTTATTTCAACTGTAGTAAGAACATAACACAATCTTACAGAGAGTAGCTTAAACCGGGCCAGTGATTTCAGGGAGAGGGCTAGGGAAAATTCGAGAGAACTTCTGGAACTAGAATTCATACAACAGCATGATGGATTTCATGCCAGGGAGTGGGAAGGGTCAGTTAGCAATGAAGTTCCTAGTTTGGGTGACTGGGTAGAGGAGCTCCTGCCTCATCATATTTCAAACTCTGTTCAGCTATCGGCCTCAAAAGTTTCCTCCTTGGACCTTCCCTGTCTTTTCTAATTCTCCATATACTGCAAAGGGCTAGAAGGATTTAAAGTGCAAAAACTGGATAAGCCAACAACAAATCAAAAAAAAAAAAAGCTTATCTTCGAAAAAAAATTTTTTTTTCTGAAAATGCATAATTACTGAGTAGGAAAGGGGAGTGTTTCAGACTATGTCTATCTGGATTTGATCATTAGGGATGGAAAGCAACTGGAAAACATACTCTATAAATAACTCCATAAACACAAAGATCTTGAAATCACCATTCAGCTGTCTCCTCTCGGGATAAAGCACATGCCTTCTTCGACCACTCTTCATAATCTCAATTATGCAAGACATGAACCATTTCCATTATTTTCTTTAAACTATATAAACTGTTACCTAAATCCAGGCTCTTCTCATCTCAGTATTGAGACATTGCTGTTAAATGTTTAGTAGTCATCCACTGCACAGGCCACAGACACAGGACACCCCGGGCCATGCCTGTCATTCTACTTGGTTGATCAGGTGTCTATACTTGATTCCCAACTCCATGGGACTTTGCCTTGTGATTATGCATAACAGTCTTTCCGAAACCAAGGCTCCAATTTGCCACTAGTAAGTGATTAGAGTTTAATGTACCTACAATATTTCTAAGAGACTCTAACTTGGATAAATAACATTTAGATAGTCAGTAGAAGATAGAAAGTGCCTTGATCCTGATCCAAAGGAAACTTCTCTATTGTTATGTCCATAATAACTTTCAAAGTGTTTTAATTCAATGAAGAACCATATGGTCTTCAATAGGACTTTTTCAAGTTAAAGAAATCAAGCTGTTTATTTATGAATTTTTTTAGCCTATCTGATGATGACTTTCCTCTAAAAACAGCTGCATAATAAACTCATTCCAGTAAAATGGAAGTTCTTGGGACCATGACCTTCACCAAGACCATGACTAGTTTTTTAATGCTGCATACTTCCTTCGATTCATGTAAATTCAGCCTCATTGGTCAAGAGGTATTTCAGGATCTCATAAGCCCTGGTCAACTCAAGACCTCCATGACACAGGAAGGAGAGGTCACTCTCCTCTTCTCATGGCCTGATTTCTATCATTAATGTTTTCCTTCCTGCTGTACCTCAGATTAGTTACCAGAAATATGTATATTCAGACGTACAAAGAAGCAGAATGTTACTGAAAGAAATACTACACAATATGCTTTTGCAAAAGAAAAGCGAACCTGGATGGGAAAATTTGGCTGTAAGACACATTATACTTGATTCTGTCCTCTACCTTAATCAATTTTTGTCTGAGTATAAAACTCTGGGATCACATGTGTTTTCCCCTTCTTTTTTTCTTCCTCTTCCTCCTCCTCCTCCTTCTTCTTTTGCAAAGCTTTTTGAAATTGTTTCTTCACTATCTCGTTATTCTCTGAATTCAAGTACACAAGAGAAGTCCAATTGTTATTTCTTTGGGGGCAATCTTTTTTCTCACTTTTAGCTTTCCAAAACGTGTATTTGGATGTTCTACAATTTATTACTCTGTGCCTTGGTGTGGATTTCTTTTCAATTATTTTTCTCAGTACCAGTCCCACACATCTGATCTGAAGTTTCATGTTTTTCTTCACATGTGGCAGATTCCCCACTCTTTTTTCAAATCCTGCTTCCCTTTTCTTTTCTTTCTCCTCTGACTTTGGGCACATTCTAGAGGCGCTCCATCACACTCTATCTCTTCACTGTTGTTCTATACAGTATGTGTTTGTGCACACAGGTATGCAATTCCTTAGTATAGCTTCAGTATATTCTCTATACTACATTCTGGGTGAATTCTTTCCTGGGTCCAGTGTAGAAACTACCTCTCAAATATTTTTGTGACAATGGCATATCTTCCATTTCTAATATATCTACTTTGTGTTTTGCTGTAGCCATGGATTTATTTCTGCATATGTTTCCTAACTTTTTTAAAAAGTCGTTTACAGTTGGGGCCGCCTGGGTGGCTCGGTGGGTCAAGGTCTGACTTTTGATTTCGGCTCAGGTCATGATCTCATGGTTTGTGAGTTCAAGTTACACATCTGGCTCTGCGTGGACAGGGCGGAGCCTGCTTGGGATTCTCCATCTCCCTCTCTCTCTGCCCCTCCCCCAGCTCTCTCTCTAAATAAATTAACTTTAAAAAAAAGAACTTTAAAAATAAAATAATTTTTTTTTACCTTTAATATAGCTGGCACAAAATGTTAAGTTAGTTTCAGCTACAACATAGTGATTCCACTTCTCATGCTATGCTCAAGGCAAGTGTTGGGGCCATCTCTCACCATACGACACTATTACAATCTCACTGACTATATTCCCCATGTGGTACCTTTTATCCCTGTGACTTATTCATTCCATAACCGGAAGCCGTATCTCCTATTCTCCTTCTCCCATTTTGCCCATTGCCCCATCCCCGGATTGTTCTTTGTATTTTGAGGTCTGATTCTGCGTTCTGTTTGTTTATTCATTTGTTTTGCGTTTTTGGATTCCATGGACGCGGGAAATCATATGCTTGCCATCGTAACCTTTTTGTTCTCTATATGGATGCTGTGGTAGACAAATCAATACACATGTTGTTTCCCCATGGCCTGACCTTACTCAGTATCTAGTCCCAGGACCTGTAAATGTATTACATCGTATGGGAAAAGGGACACTAGAAATGTGGTTAAGTTCAAAATCTTGAGATGGGAAGGTCATCTTGGATTATTTAGGTGGGTCCAAAGTAATTCCAAGAACTCCTGTCTAAGGGTCCAAGTAATTCCAAGAACTCCTACACTGCTGAATAGCAGGAGTGTGAGAGGAAGCTGTGAGGAGGTGACTGCAGCAGGGGTCAGAGAGATGGGCTTTGAAGACAGAGGGAGAAGCCCAAGCCAAGGAATGCAGGCGACTCCAGAAGAAGAAGGAAAGGAAACAAATTCTCCCCTAGGGGCTCCAGACGGAAGTATCCCTGCTAACACCTTGAATTTACCGTGGAGACACCCATATCTGGATTTCTAACCAGCTGTAAGAAAACAAACGTGTGTTGTTTTAAGCCACTAAGTTTGTGACGATCTGTTACAGAAGCAACATGAAACTAATACTGATGTTACATCTTTTTAAAACATATATTAACATATCTTCGAATTGAGCATCTTTCATATTCTATTTGTTTTATTATACTCATTTTATCTGAAGTGTATTCATCTCTCTCCTTTACCCACTTTTGCTCTGTCTCATTAGAGATAGGGGTCTTACTGTTTTGCTTCTGCCTCCATCCTGCCTGCCCCGAGGCCTCTATTCCAGAACTATGTATTAGAACAGCACCAACCTTTCCACCATGATGTTAGGCTATCTCAGGTCCAGTAGTATATCCGACAGACACCCTGGCCCTATCCCAGTTACGGTCGTCAGCTTCCTCATTTTTCCTACAAAAGTCTCACTACCTAAGCCTTAGCCCCAGTGATGATCAGCACTACATTTCCTTCCGGCAACATCTCTCAAGTCGGGTAGCCCAACCCCAGTGTCTTATTTTCAGCAGCAGACCTGTTTCCGGTTACTCGCCTTGTATGCGGTATCCTCCCCGGTGCCCCAGAGGGGACACGCATAGCACTACTCACGCCTGCCTCCAGACCCGAGACTGGGAAGCCTGCAGCCTTAGCTCCATTTATCATTGCCCTGTCTTCCTTATTTCTGGCACAGTGATATGCTTATTTTGCTCTTGTTATTTAAATGTTCTCTTTATATTCCATATCTTACTTTTTTTTTTTTTTTGAGAAGGCAACGTCTCAAAACTGGAACTTAAAAAAAGGTCACCACAAATAAGCACCTGTACTCACTGGCTGACAACAGTTTCATTTTTTTTTTTAATATTTATTTATTTATTTTGAGAGAAAGAAAGAGAATGTGCGGGGGAGGGACAGAGAGACAGGGAGAGAAAGAGAAAACCCAAGCAGGCCCTGCACTGTCAGCGCAGAGCCCGACCCAGGGCTCGATCCCACGAACTGTGAGATAATGACCTGAGCCGAAGCCAAGAGTCAGATGCTTTACCGACTGAGCCACCCAGGTGCCCCAACAGTTTCATTTTAAAAAGAACCCATGGTAAGAGACGAAAGAAAATAAGTACGATAAGGTAGCCAGGCAAAACTGTTCTCTCTTCCCACACCAATGCAGATTAACGAGTAATGCTTCCCGGAGCACTGTGCTGAGAACGATCCCTGGCTTGCACCTGTTCCCCTATGGCAAATGTGTCATGTTCGGGTAATGATTCCTGCCATGCGTGCTGAGGTAGCATGTGCCCCTCCCTCACGTGATATGTTTGTCATGATGCAGACAGAACCCTGTTGCGGAAGTTATGGTTACTTAGCTTCATACAACACAGTTGACCCTGAATTAACTAGGAACTCAAAGGTTTAAAAGGAGCTAGGGAAACATTCTTTGGATGAGTCAGGGTAGACCACCTCCCGGCACCCCTCAGCATTTCAGTGAAGAGTCACGTTGATAGCATGTCAGTAGAACCTTCTGGAAACAGTGTTGGCACAAGAGTTATCATATTGTCTCCGATAAGGCAGCAAACTTCAAGTACAGTCTGAGAGTCAATGGAGAATACACCATTACAAGTTTAAGGTTCCTCAAACTTCTGTAGAGATCCAAGATCAATATTTTCATGCTTTCTATCGTGTTCCAAGTGGATCCTAAAAAGGATGCTCTAAATACTTTACATTTCCTTTTAGTCTTGTTAAACAAATCACAGCAACAAGATGTGGAAGTTTGGCAGACCCAGAACCATAAGTAGGTCTGTAAATATAGGATATCTTTTGTGGTCTGGCAGTTTTAATGTGCTTTACACATATGGGATGTATATATTTCTACAGGTCTTTGGGGATGGATTTATTTTTTCAATACGCATGTATCTATATGCGGATTTATCTATATCTGCATATGTTGTTCAAGTTAAAACTCATATCTATAAAGACACGAAGATAACTTAGGTGACAGTAAAATTACAGATTGTTCATTGCTATTTCAGGAATAGAACACTTTTAGCTATCAAAAATCATGTGGACATTGATCTCAAAGAAGTAAAGAAAAAATAAATTTATTCCCTAACTGAAATGAGCATTGATTTAAAAACTTAGCCTAGGTTGAAAATTTGCTTAACGAAATTTCATGAGTATATTATTCCCACTATGACAAATAATTTAAAGATAACTAAAATATATAGCAAAATGCCAATATGCTTTTAATAATCCACAGCATGGTGATGGCAAAGTTGTAATTGTAGTTATAAATAAAGACTTTTAGAAAGCCACTCGATTCATTTATTGCCAAGCTCTCCTGCTTTGCCAAGACCCTTGAAAATAAAAATAAAAATAAAACTTGTTTATACCTTAGATTTGTCTAATATTTAAGTGATGGCACGTGATAAGCCTGACTGCAAATGTTTCAATTAGTTAGAAATAATCATTTCTGATGATATATTTTTCCTTCTTACATATTCTTTCACATTTGACTGGGTCTTTTTTGCATGAAGCCTTGATTTAATATCTCCAACTTGAAATATTACACTTCCCTTTTGGTTCATTTGGTTCCACAGCACAAATGTAATCTCAAGTTTATCACTGGCTCTTGGACAATATACATTCTACTCACAAAGCAAGCAAACTCGGACCTTGCTTTTCCACATACACCCACAGGATTTCTTTTTTACTTTCTCTCCTCAAGGCTATGAGCCCTGAACAATCCAAATTAAAATACAAGGTCTGACTCTGTTCTTTTCAAAGATTGTTAAAGCCAAGAAAGTAAAAGGGACATGGATTTAAAACAAACAAACAAACAAATAGTTCTCTGGTCCCTGACAAACACTCCCTCCTAGTTTCATATTGTTAACTTTTCTTTTCGTGCCCTTTGGGAGGAAAAGAGTTACCGGTTAACACTGGCAAATGTGGACATCATTCAAGCTATTTTAATGCACACACGTGAATAGAAACAGAATTCCAATCAAAACATCAGAGCAACTACTCAGGCAGGAAAGAGGCTTGTCACTTACTGACTTAACGGAAATACGCATACATGTTCACCTGTGTGTCTGCATGTCCTTACAGAAGTTGGGCATCTACTCTGGAGAACGGCAGCCACGCAAACAGATATGTTTGCAAGAGCTGAGTGTCCAGAGTTCCAGATCAAAGTCAAGAGCAACATAGTTATAACTTCTTTGTGATACCGAATCATCAAATGATCTCTTCTTGAGGAAAACTTCTTTCTTTCTTCTGTTTTTTTTTTTTTTTTCTTTCTACTCTTACTGAGATTGCGTGTGTAGCGAAAGAAAAAGAATTGCAAACTTGGACACCTGCTTCCATTACTAAAAAGTCAAACTGGGGTATTGTATGTCCTATCTTAGTGTCTCTGCTTATCCCTTTAGGTCTTTTATACTAATGAATTCTCAGCCTCATTCAGTCCCAAGAGGTCTAATACTAATACAGCAAAGAATTACCTGGTATCATTAGTTTGTATTATCTACATTTCCGTAACTTTCTGTTTTAGTAGCCCTCTAAATTAATACCACTTGCTTCTATTATATTTTAAAACTCTATTTCCACCAAGAAAAGGTGATTCAATTGAGAAGAAGCAAAAAACAAGAGTCAGCCTTTCTAAAGATTTGGTTGTACATGCACAATCCCTGGAGGAAGATAGAAAAAAGAAAGAAAACCCACTAAACTAGGTACCAAAAACAGAAATAAGCCCGAGTACTTTTCAGGGTGTACCTCACAATATTTAGCTTTATAGAAATCAAGCCCTGGACGTGGTGTCACCACTCAGCCATTTATCAGGGACTTTGTGCTCTTCTCCAGCATAAGAATTAAAGAGATGTTTTATATACTTGAAACTTTGATACCTTTGAATGACTTGAGGATATTTTTTGGCACGTTCGAGCTCATATTCATTACTATCCAAATTCCATTTCATTATACATAGCTCTAAAACAAAAGGCTAAGCTTCTACAAAAGAAATGTTTGAATCTGTGCTCATTCATTTTCACGGCCATGTCGGCATGGAAATAATCTCTTTTATCAGCGCGGAAAATGTCAAGCTTCACTTTCTGCTTGGGAGAGCTTTGGGAACCAGCAGGTGCTACGACTGCAGGGAACATACTAGAACTCACAGGTTAAGTGACCAGCCCAAGAGCACACAGAAAGGAACGACTACTTTGCAGTAGATCCCATATCCCCTTGCTACCACTCTCAAAGTGTAAGTACAAAGACATGCTATCATCAGGGAACATGAGCTTTAAGACATATCCTGAAAAACTAATTTTAGGATTTTTTTTTGCAATTAAATCTCTCCAGTTAAAATTTTGCAGAAGTAGCCAAAAGCTACATTTAAACAAAACAAACATAACCAAATGGAAAGTAAAACCTAGACATCCCTGACATTACATTGATAAAGCAAATGTTCTGGGTGGCAGCCAGAAATTTGTAACGTTCGTGCAGGTGCCGTCTGTTGCCAGACACACATTTTTCTTTTTCTTTCATGTTAGTGCACGTATGTCTTCTTATATTAGTCCAGTGCAGTCTCTTTTCTACTATCTGTGAAACACGACATAAGTAGCAAGGGCAAGCAAATGAAATTTTAGCATTTAATTAGCCAAAATATAAAAGCTTCGTATCTACTGATAAATTTTTACAAATCAGGAAAAAGTGATTTTAAAATATCCCAGTGCACAATAATGAAGAACTCATGTCCGAGCATAGGACAGTGAGGGAAGACTGTGAACTCAGTTCCTCGTGCACAGAAGACAAGGACCCACCAGCTTTTGGTAAAGTGGTAAAGTGGCTTTGAAGGCGGGTTCCATAAAGCGGCCTAGAACTCAGGTTCTGGTAAGGCATCCTAAAATGCGGGTTCCAGTAGAGCGTCCTGGAATGGTTGCTCTGGTAAAGGTTCTAGAATGCCAATTCCAGTAGAACTTCCTGAACTCGGGTTCCGGTAGATTGGCCTGGAACGCTGGTTCCAGTAAAGCAACGTAGAACGCGGGTTCCAGTGAAGTGACCTAGAACACGGGTTCCAGTAACCTGACCTAGAATGCAGGTTCTGGGCAAGGTTCTAGAATGCCAATTCCAGTAGAGCATCCTGAACACGGGTTCCAGCAGATCAGCCTGGAACACCGGTTCTGGTAAAGCGACCTAGAATGCAGGTTCCAGCAAAGCGGCCCAGAACACGGGTTCCAGTAACCTGACCTAGAATGAGGGTTCTGGTAAAGCGGCCTGGAACATGGGTTCTGGCAAAGTGCCCTAGAACATGTTTTCCAGTAAAGCAGCCTAGGACGTGGGTTCCGATAAAGTGACCTAGAATGCAGGTTCTGGTAAAGAACCTATAATGCTGATTCCAGGAAAGCGTCCTGAACATATCTTCCAGTAAAGTGGCCTAGAACACAGGTTCTGGTAAAGCAACCTAGAACGCGGGTTCTGGTAAAGTGCCCTAGAATGTGTCTTCCAGTAAAGCAGCCTAGAAGACGGGTTCTGGTAAAGCGGCCTAGAACACGGGTTCCAGTAAAGCGACCTAGAACACGGGTTGCGCTATTGTGACCTAGAACGCGGGTTCCAGTAACGTCAGGTTCTAGCACGCAGGTTCTGGTGACCTGACCCAGAGCACTTTCTCGGGACCATGCTTTCTGCAGAAGAGTGACTGAATTGAGTTGTCTGCTAAATTGAATTGAAAGCTAAAGGGGCTTTCCCTTTGAAAAGGAATCGGATGTTATAGTGGCTCTTGTCGCAGAGCATTAAACAGCTCGCCCCAAATAAAGCATTTCAGGGGATGGCGTGACATCTGTAAAGTGTGAGTAGAAAATACTCACTTTCGCCTCAGCAAAAAGCACCACCTTGATGCTGAGCTCCTATGTGGGCCATTGAACAGGACTCAGTCAGATGCAGCTTGCAGGCCGGCAAGGGAGTTCTCAGCCCATCGCGTAAAGAGAAATCGAGAAAGGAAAGCAGACATAGCCTAAAAATTAAAAAGGCTATCGTAGACACAGCATGCAAAAACACATATTTTAGGCAAGAATTTGCTAATGGCTGAGGGAAAAAATAATATACCAAAGTTTACATAAAATCGGGGCTAAGAGTGACAACATGTATTTGATAGCAAATCTATTGGAGGGTATTGGTGAATACAAAGCTGAATCCAAACAGAACAGTCATATTTCACAAAGCTCCGATTATGCTTATCTATGACTGTTTACGTTGTTTGGCTAATTCAATCCATAACAAGAGTCCAGTGACCCAGGAACATAACTGTACTTCCCCTGCTGAGGCACGGTTGGGTATCTGTTGTCATTCCTTTGCAAGTTCTTGCAGTACCCACGTTTTCCAAGAGTAAATGTTTCCTCCATAAACTTTATAGCTGTCACGCCATCCCTGACGTGCTTCACGTAGGGCGAGCTGTTTAATGCTCTTCTACAAGAATCGCTATAACATCCTAATTTTTTCCAAATGGAAAGCCATTTAGCTTTCAATTCAATCCAGACTGGTTACTCTTCTGCAGAAAGTTTTCAAAATTCCATGTTCATACACACACACACACACACACACACACACACACACTCGTGCGCGCCCGCAGGCAAACCCATCCCACGGAGCAACTGTAGTAACCGCCCTTTATTAGAAGAAGCAAAGTTGACAAAAGAATTATAGAAACTTAGAAAATGTTATTTGGGTATGTGCTGATGTGGAAACTGAGACGTTCTGAAAATAATAACATGGATTCTAACCCACACGAGAGATCAGGCCCATATGCAACAGTATGGCACAAGGACAGTGAGGGGTCCCTGGAAGAGACCTGTCAAAACTGAGATTCTATAGGAAGGCATGACACTCTGGATGAGACATTTCGCCAGCCCACCAGGGACGAGGAATTAGAAGTTAGAAGCCCTCTAGATATTATATGCACTGAATATATAAAACAAAATAGTAACGACTTTGTAACTCATATGATACGATATGGATTCTATACACCTAAAGTTATTCTCTTTTGTGATCTCTATAAAATCCATAGCAAATATTGGATTCTTTAGATTATTACATAAAACACTTGGGCTTTGTGGATGTTAATTCTCTAAGAAAGTCAGGTTTTGACAAAAATTGGACAGAAACATATTAGCGACATCCCTTAAAAGAAATTTCCCAGAGTGCGATTTGATCTAAGCGCCCCTCGTATGACTGCCTTAGACAGTCCCACGACACAACTCCTATAATAGAAGAATTATCAGTAACAACTTCTTTTACTCTCAGTTTTCTTCTGGTTTCGAAAATAAATGACGTGGTGACTGCTTCCATAGCCAACCACTCTTCGGTGCCTTCATTTTACACTGCAGATAGAGCACTTAGCTGGGTAATCCTGGCCTGCAAACTTAAAGCAGGCAAAAAGTCACCTAGAGGAAACATTTAAACATAGGTGATTGGGCTACAACCGCAGATATGATGTTATAAAAAGCTTGAGGAGAGAGGATTTGGGGAAGACAAAGCATAGGAAGTACCAGAGATCTGTTTTCCCACACAAACATTGCACTGGCTGCATCTGATCCAACTATTTTGAAACTCTGGAGTCTCCTGGAGGCTGGCAGCATCGGGAAGAAGGCTTGGACAGTAAATCGTGGTTAATCTCGGTCACTATAAGCTCTTAGCACAGTGACAGCTACCCACCCTCCACCGCTCAGCTCCACAGCAAGCAGCTGTGCACGTATCCCTAAAGCAGCTTTCCACACAGCTTACAAAAGCCAGGGCAGGCCACAAAAGGACTCCAAACCTTGGGGACCCGTGGCCTGATCACTGACTGCTGCTTCTGATCGCAGAAGTGAACACAAAGGGGCAGTAGCCATCTCTATTGTACTTCCCTCCACAGCAGCAAAGCCCTCCCCTCTGGCAGAGGTCACTTCCAAGAGATTTAAAGGGCAACATCTTTACCTCCCACCTTCATTCATAGATTTTTCTCTCTTTGGGGAGCCAGGCATACAAGAGCAGAACACTCAAAGGCAACAGGATATATGGGGAAATTAGAAAGTCAGCATGCACACACAGGGGAACACAGAGACTTCAGGGAAGACCCAAGAGCTTACGTTTACACTTCAGGCTGCTACTCACCATAGAGAGAGTAGACAGCAATCAGAAAAATAAAAACAGAAAAGGTAAACCCTGGAGAATGGAGAGAAATGATACCTAGCGTTGCCATCTTATTAGATTGGAGCATCCAACGTTCAATGAAGAAATCACAAGTCATATGAAGAAACAGAAAAAGTGTGGCCCATTCAAAGGAAACAAAAACAACAACAGAAACTGTCCCTGAAAAAAAAAATCTGATCGTGCATCTACTAGACAAACATTAATTTTAAAAAAATTGTCTTAAAGATGTTTTAAAAACTAAAAGAAGATGGGGAGAAAGTCAAGAAGATGATGTATAACCAAAATGCAAATATCAATAAAGAGAAAAATCTAAAGAGGGGTACCTGGGTGGCTCAGCGGGTTACACGTCAGACTCTTGGTTTTGGCTCAGGTCACAATCTGATGGTTCATGAGTTCGAGCCCCGAGTCAGGTTCTAAGGTGACAGCACAGATCCTGCTTGGGATTCTCTCTCTCCCACTTTCTCTGCCCCTCCCCTGCTCACTCTCTTTCTCTCAAAATAAATAAACTTATTTTTTTTTTAAAGAGAAATCAAACAGAAATTCTGGAGCACAACGGTGCAATGACCCAAGTAAAACACTGTCCGGAACGATCCAAAGGCAGACGCGGGTAAGCAGAAGGAAGACCCCACAATTCTGGGCACAAAATGACGGGGCTTGCTGGGTCTAGGAAACAGAAATAAAAACACTAAACAAGAGTGAACAGAGCCCAAGGGACCTGTGGGGCACAGCCGAGCAGACGACCACATGCTCTAGTACTCCCAGTTTGAACACTGAAAGTAACCTTAGTCTTTAATACTCTCCCCTTCCAGAAGAGCCCCATACACTTTAAGCAAAGCATTGCAGTAGATCTTTGATGTGACCATTCATATTTGAGGCACTATCATGGTACAGATGGCAACTAATAGATTCTAAGCAAGGATTTATCATTTCTCTGCTACGACCCTCCCAGTATTTATTCTTTACTCCTTCTCTCTACATCTTATAAGTGCTAGCTAGCACTAACGTATTCGGTGTCTGTCTCTGTAGATGTCTCCAGGTCTGTCCCTCTCTATCTCACACATTCACATTATTTGTCTCTTTCACCTGTCTTTAAGTGCAGAGACCACTGTTCTGCTAATGGTTGACACAGTTTTCCATCTAAAACCTTGAAGAAGAAATAGGAGGTTGCAAAGATTCTAGTTTCATACTGTAAGTGTCTTTACAGCATGTGATCTCAAACACGGGCTTTGGAAGTGGGGGTGGCGGGAACTGGGGAGGACATTGCTAAGCATTCTGGGTTTATTACTAAGCTGTCACACAGCAATTGGAGGAGGGAGGAGCTGGGGGAGGGCACAGGAGGAAGTTGAAGAGAAGAATCAAGGGCAATGAAGAGTTGCAATTACAAATTAGGTAATTGGGCATGGAAACATTTGCTTTAATTTCAACACTCTACTCTGCATTCTGAATTCACCACTGTCTATTTGTGTCAATGCATCCCTATTTTTTGTTCCTCAGTTGCTTTAAAAAATAATTACATTCAGCTGGAAATAAGATACGGCATGTGATACATCACATAGATGAAAACTGCATCACACATTGCCATATAAGGATAACCCTTTGTGTGTTGGTTATCACACATTTTAGAAAACCTAAAAACGGAAAAATAATTCTCATCTCCTGATAACGGGATTGATTCTGGAAATTATGGAATAATTTGTTATGTTATATTGCAGTTGTAAAATAAGAACCACTAAATATGCTGAAAATGGAATAATCTTTTGATTATAGCTGTATTTTTAAACATGATTCCACGAAAACATTGGGAGAAAATGTTTTACCCACTGAGACTGGAGGAGGAAAAGTACATAAACTAGCAGGCTAACATAACTATCGTAAATCATAAGTCCTGTATTCGCAACTGTAACATAAAATCCCTTGGACTTTTAATAGTAGGATGATTCTCAGCTAAATTCCGAGACGTTGTTCGATAAAAACTATTTTCTGACATCTAAACTAAAGAGTGTGAGGGAGGCCAATGACTTCCCATAAAATCTTTCACACATAAAGTCAAAAAGGACATTTTAGGCAACTGTAATCAGTAGGCTAGCTTTTCATCTTCCTCTCTTAGGAGAGGCACCACTACCCAGATCTCTGATGAGCTCATTGCTCTGATAAGGCTATGGCCACAACATAATGAGAAATTGTCAAAGAAGCCACCAGAACTGTGGCAGTTCCTACCCATACTGAAATCCACCTGCTAACACACCTGTAAGAAAAACTACCAAGTCACAGTAATTCTCTTATGCTGGTGTGTGTGTGTGCATGTGTGTGTGCATGTGTATGTGCGTGCACGTGTATGCATGCATGTGTGCATGTGTTTGTGCGTGCGCGCATGTGTGCATGTGTGTGTGTGTGTGTGCGCGCGCGCGTATGTGTTGGAAGGTCTCTGAGGAGGCTTTTTCCTAATGTGATCGATACAAACCATTATACCAAATAATTAGGCAAACAAGTACCAGTCCACTGAAACCTGAGCTATCTGATTTTGTTACACTCTGATTAAAGTAAGTGGAATTTAGGACATTGATTTTGAAAATAAAGAGAAAATAAATAGTCTGGAAGGTTTTGTTTTTGTGTTTCAGGTCTTTTGTCATTTCTTTTTGTTTTGTTACTTTATGCCAGCTTCTGGAAGGATATGTAAACAAAACAACTATAAATAAAAAAAAAATCTGAGAATCATTGGGGTGCCTGGGTGGCTCAGCTGGTTGAGGGTCCGACTTCAGCTCAGGTCATGATCTTGTAACTAGTGGGTTAGAGCTCTGCGTCGGGCTCTGTGCTGACAGCTCAGAGCCTGGAGGTTGCTTCGGATTCTGGGTTTCCCTCTCTCTCTGCCTCTCTCTCTCTCTCTCTCTCTCTCAAAAATAAATAAACATTAAAAATTAAAAAAAAAAAAGAACGAAAAACTGAGAATCAGTAATTGAAATATACCTGACTCTAACATCATTCTCTGCTGTGCTGGTAGATTGCGGTATCGTTCACAAATGTTTACTGTTCCTCTCTGCTCTGACACCATCAACGTCAGGGTTAGCACGTCACCCCTTCAGGCCACTGAAATGTGAGCAGAAGTCATGTGTCACTTCCAGGAAAAACTTTTGAGAGGCAACAGCAATGTATTCACCGTACTGTTTCTCTCTGACTAGCAGCAGCCTTCTCAAGAGGAAATGCTCGAGTCCCAGAGTAAAGGTGACGTGGGAGCAAAGCTAAAACCAACTGGTCGCACAAGTGAGAAATACCCTTGATTGTAAGTTATTAAGATTTGAGGTCATTTGTTACCACAGTGTGACTTGGCACATCCCGATTCGCAAAGACGACGGCATCAGTGAGGCACAGGGTACACTGCTAACCAGATTATCAAATGACAAGCAAGCGAATGCGACTTGTTCCTTAATGTGCATCTGAAATAATATGTCCAGAGAAGCAGACACCATTACCTTCCACTTATTAAAGAAATTACGGTGTCTTACTCTGAAATAATACATGCTGCTATTTATTATTTTTGTGGGCAATATGATAAAATCACTATATACATTAAAAAAAAAAGTAACAATCCCAAAATTTAGAGCAGTAAAAACGTAAGTTATTTTGGCTTAAATGTTGTAAGTATCACAACACTTACTAACCAAAAAGAAAAAAAAAAAAGTTGAGATAAGGGGCGCCTGGGTGGCTCAGTGGGTTAAGCGTCTGACTTCGCCTCAGGTCATGATCTCCCAGTTTGTGAGTTTGAGCCCTGCATCAGGCTCTGTGCTGACAGATCAGAGTCTGGAGCCTGCCTCGGATTCTGTGACTCCCTCTTTCTCTGCCCCTCCCCTGCTCACGCTCTGTCTCTCTCTCTCCCAAAAATAAATCAACATTTTTTTTTTTTAAGTTGAGACAAGATAGGACACTGACAAATGCCTTGTAGAGGGAAAACGTTTTATAACAGATGTTCCCTGAGCCTGCAAATTAAATGAAATATACCCAATACTAGCCACATTTATAATAACATTTGAAGAAAGCAAGAGTATCCCACATTGTAATTATAAATTTTAATTTCCCACATAGTTAGCCTGTACCATTCACGGAACAAATATTGAACAAAGCACTGTTAACAATCTGTGCCTAAATACATGATCCCTGACAAAAAAATAATTGTTTCCATTCCCAGAGATCCTTCCAAGCACCAGAATGTTCTCCCTGGGCATGCTTAATACCTTGAGAAAAATACTTTGTGTTTTGTACACATTTTTTAACTCGTATCATAATAGAAACCATTGAGCGTTAGTGTTTACTTTTATATATCTGTAGCAATGTGCAGATATTCTCCTTTAGCTTTAGATATAAAAACACAGATTTAGATATCCATAAACAGATAGATAGATAGATTTAGATATTCATATATACATACATAGAAAAGCTACTGTGTAAGCTTGATTCAGTGTGCATGGAGTCTGATTTGGATGTCATTCAACAAGACTCAATTTTTAGTACTCAAACACCTCGTGGCAAGCACCCCACGATGGCATAGTGTTAAAATAACAGTACACAAGAATTTTTAGATTTATTTAACTCAAATACTAAGGATTTATGTACTTCTTCCAGAAAACTCCATCTTGTTCAAAAGCTAATTATAGAAAACCTACTTTTACCACTAAGAACCAGGTCAACCTGCCCAAGGGAAAAAGAGGTAAGACTGTCAGCTAACCTCTCAGACTCCACATCTGCTTTGCCTCAGCGATTTAAATAAAGAACACATTCACGTCTTAACACATCCGTAGTTCTTAACCATACCTTTTCCCCCCGTGAGTCTCTGACCATGACAACACGCTTCAGCAGAAATGGCTGTGGTCCGCATAACTGGTCTGTTCAACCATCTTCTGAACCATCAGCTGATGAACAAATCAGATCAAAACGTGTCTTGAATATTTCCTCATTAGCATACCTGAGACTTCGCTCCTTGGTTTAGCCTATACTGTCATGTACGGAATGCGTGTATCTGAAAAAGAGGCGTCAAAAGACCATTTATGAAGCCTCAACACTGCGACAACACTCAAGTTCATAGCACTGCATGATCTTGAACTCGCACTCTGCTCAGAACTTGTAGGTAATATCGGGCACAGGGCCAGGGATAGTGTTGAAAATACCATGTTATGCTTCATTGTTTAAGCGAAACCAGCAATGAATTAGTCAGGAGGAGTTTACAAGAAAAATACCAGTGTAAGGAATACTTGCAATGTTACAGGCAGCTATTTTTAATAAAGCTTCATACAAAAGAAAGGAGATTGAAGGGGAAAATTGAGTCCACAGCAAAGAGAGTAGACCCGTAAAATTTGTCAAGCAACGTGTTCGAAATAGGAGAATAAGGGTCATTTGGATGCAAAACCAGACTGTAAGCTTCCGTGTCCGTGGCAGGTTGAAAGAAAGCTTTCGGTGAGGTGGAAAAATCTGGTGGAAGTCCAGACCAGGGTGGTTTCAGAAAAGGGGAGAGAAAGTAGCAGGGGTAAGACCGAGGGGAGAAAGGTGAATATAATGTGATGGATGCCTTTTATAAGTTCACATTTCTGTAAGGAACAGGGCTGCAATTCTCATGTATTTGTTGCATAAAACATGGGAGCTCGGAATGAGGGAAAAGAGGACAACTGCGTGCAAGTTATCCAAGGCCAATGTCTTTGTCCATCGGAGGGGGGGTCCTACTCTCCAAGACGCCCTCTAACGATCTTCACGTTATTCTCATTCTCAACACTGCTTTCACGTAAAGGTTGTCGTTTGTCAGAAATTTAGTAGATTTGTTAGCCATATCACACTTGAAACAATCCACTTAGTCCCACACAATGAATATCGTAAGACCTGTGTGTGTATGTGTACATGTGGGTATACGTACATATGTAGGTATGTACGTGTGTGTGTGTTCCTGGAAAAGATCAACAAATACTTATCCAAATTATCACTGAATTGAAAAAAATAAGATATAAAAATATACGGGAACATTAAAGTTTGGGTCTGAGAACAGAACAATTTCCTAAAATCTGCACTGTATTAGAAAATAATAAATGTGGGGCGCCTGGGTGGCTCAGTCAGTTACGTGTCCAACTTCGGCTCAGGTCACGATCTCGCGGTCCGTGAGTTCGAGCCCCGCGTCGGGCTCTGTGCTGACAGCTCAGAGCCTGGAGCCTGTTTCAGATTCTGTGTCTCCCTCTCTCTCTGACCCTCCCCCGTTCGTGCTGTGTCTCTCTCTGTCTCAAAAATAAATAAACGTTAAAAAAAAAAAAAAAGAAAATAATAAATGTTCCCGTTGGTTGCGGAAGCTTTCAGAGTAATTGATGTCCACGTGTACAAGACATGTAATATATAATTTCTGCTTCCAGACATGTAGATGTCTGAAATGTCTTAATTTCTTAGCTCTTAGGCATCACACATTAAATGAAAGCTACATTCAGGATCTTGGAACAATTTTGATGTTTTTTTTCCAAAGGTTATTTTTTAAACAGATTCACTGGAAAAGTTGGTGATAAATCCAATACCCAACAGTCCTGGTTCCCATAGTTAACGAGTGGTTAACAACTGAACATCTGTATCCCTTTCTCCAAAATCCTCCTCCTTTCCCCTGCCCACACTTACTCTTTTATGGAGTCACCCACAACACCACGGTGAATGCCAAGAGACAGAATGATCTCAGAAATAAAACAGCTTAAAATGTTTAAATTGATTATTGTCTTACCCTCGAGGTCCTTAGAAGTCAAGTGAGAATAAAAGATTTACTAAGGGATTAATCCTATACACATCCCAATGCTGCTACACAATCCTAGGGAAAAAGCAAGATGGGGGATCACGCAGGTGGGGAGGCCTCCTGGGCCCCAATGCTTACTGAAGATGTTATGCAGATTTCCTTCAGGCTGATGAGTCTCATGCTATGCAAAACACAGGCTAATTTGCTGCTACACGGGTTCGGTCTTTGGGAAATAGCACTTAATATTCTCAGATGTATAATGAGGGCGGAGAGGTTACTTGGGGGGTGCATGGTGTCTTTAGGACATTAGGAAATTAGGAAGGACACCACTTGGAGAAATATGCGTCTTTATCAGCACATGTAAGTTCCAAAGAATCACTCAGAAATTGAAGGTCGAATTGTTCACAGCACTGATGGGAGGCGCTTTCCAGTTGTTTTGAAATAAAAGTCTAACAGAAGCGGAAGCCCCTGGAGAATCACCATTGCTCCCCGCCTGCCAGCAGCACACCCAGGTGCTCTTACCAGGGCAAGGTCTTGACGTCAACCAGGCTAAGCAAGATGAAGAAACCCATCCCTCTTTCCTTAGGGCCACAGGCTCTTTTAAAACCAGTGTGAAGAAACAATCGAATGTTAGCAAAGGTCAAAAGCCAGGATGAAGAGACTTTGTGATTAAAGCCCTTCCCTGAAGACAGCACACCTTCTCCCCACCTTCAATTTCAAACCTAAGGACATCTAGCCCATGCTCGTTTCCTGGTTAATTTTTTAAGAACATGGGTTGCTAGGGATCGGAATACTGGATGAACTTCAAAAGATTTGAAAGGCTCTGCCTGGACCCACACGGTTCAGGCTGGGTCCCCCTGCGAGCACAGTGCTCATTTTTTCCCTTTCATTTCTGCTCTTCTCCGTTCTTCACATTTCTTTCTGACATCCTTCACAAGTTTTAAAAGGCTCATTTTTTTCAGCTATTATTTAAGACAAAGCATCTCTGCAAAGCCTTGGAGGAGAACTGAGTTCTTTACTATCCAAAGATGCGAGCAAGAAAATAGTTTTAAAAATCAGTAGCATTGATATACCAACGTCAAAACATTTTAAAGGCTTAATTTTTATCCAAGCTACGTTAATGCAGAAAACCTCAAAAGATCAAGTTTTCTTTCTATCTTCCTACCACTTCCTGAGTTCAGCCAGATCGGAAATGGCACAAAACAGCACCACTTGGATTTTTTGTTTTAATATGACACAAAAGTTTCCAAATTTGAGCATTCATGGAGACTCGGATTTTCATTTCTACAAGACAGGAAGCAAAGAAAAAATGGCAAGTGAACCACATTGATAAGAATGGACAGTCTCTCTCTGCAGACTCATGAGCTGCTACCCGGCCCCCTCCCTCTAGATTTCCAGGCTCTGGGGGTAGAGGGGAGGCCTACTTACCAAACATGCAAACAGTGTAAGTTGAAACTGAGGGAACAACAATTTGGCAGTTCCTTAAAATGCTCAACATGCAGTTACCACATGATCCAGCAATTCTACTCCTAAGTACAGACCCAAAAGAAACAAACACAGCGACTCAGACAGCTAACTCTACACCAATGTCCACAGAAGCACTGTCCGTAATAGGCAAGAGGTGGGGGGGGGGGGGGGCCCAAGGGTGCACCGAAGGATGAATGGAGACACACAATAGGTATATACATACAATGGGACATTATTCAGCCAAATAAAAAAGGGAGTTCGGATACTCACTACATCAGGGATGTAGAAAGAAGCCAGATGCCAAAGGAAAAATATTGTGTGATGCTACTTATATAAGGTGCCTAGAATAGGAAAATTCTTAAGGACATAAAGAATAGAGGAGTTAGAGCAGGGACTGGGGTAGGAGAAGGTAGAGAGCTAGCGTTTTCATGGGTATAAGAATTTTTATTTGGGATGATGAAAAAGTCCTAGAAAAAGACAGTGGTGATGGCTGCACAACGCGGTGAAAGTACTTAATGCCACGGAGTAAAACACTTAAACATAATTAAAGTGGTCAATTCTAGGTACATTTGGTACACATTTATGTTTTGCGAGTATTTCACCACATAACAAATACATCATTAAGAAAACAAGGAGACAATCTGTTAAATCAGTTAAGTTATATCCTTCCCTCTTCTCTTGATAAATAGACCTTTTGGTATCATTTGAATTTAGGCTCGGTGCAGGTCTCTGCCTCCCACCAGGAGTATGACAGTGCAGGGCAACGTCCTTGCAACCTGGCCCCATAATCACTTGGACTCGTTATCCCCTCAGAGGCACATCTTGGTGATGGTGTGGTCTGACCTCAGGAAGAGGAAGCCACACAACAGGCCTGCTTGCTCTTGCAAATGAGCCCCAGACTACGAGTAGGAAATTCCTGGAGCATCACATAGAAGCTGGCACAGGCTGATGGGGGCATGTTCCCTTGGCCCACAGGATATTCTGATTCCTTGCTCCATGGGAGAGGGAGGATGATAATGCACCAGTGTGCCAAAGCAGGTGCCCTCTTCAATAAGGGGTCCAGCAGAAGCCCCTCTCTCATGAGGTCTATGAGCAGAACTGGATTCTGTGATTGATTCAGAAGCCATCCATTTCGCCTCACTAGTGTCACTGATGAGAGAGCCCTTCATCACAGATCCATCTGACCTAGGACTGATACAAGACAAGTCTCTGGGCTCACACCAGTGTGACAGGTCTTTCCTATTTTATTTTATTTTTTTATTTTTTATTTATTTTTGGGACAGAGAGAGACAGAGCATGAACGGGGGAGGGGCAGAGAGAGGGAGACACAGAATCGGAAACAGGCTCCAGGCTCTGAGCCATCAGCCCAGAGCCTGACGCGGGGCTCGAACTCCCGGACCGCGAGATCGTGACCTGGCTGAAGTCGGACGCTTAACCGACTGCGCCACCCAGGCGCCCCAGGTCTTTCCTATTTTAGGAGATAGCTGTGGGGCTCATCCGTGTAGAATTAACACCACCGGCCTTCTGCAATACACAACGTTTCGACTTCCAGGCTGATTTGTTTAAACCCTCTTTGTGGGTGCTACTAGGTTGTTTCTCAAATGCTGACAAACTTCTGCACAGGCAGGCGGTCCACAGACCCCACCTGGGGCCCGGAGCGCATCACGGACTTTCTTTGGCAGCTGCCGTAGTTTCAATTCACAGACCCCGTTTCTCTAATTAAATTCATCTGGCAATAAGTTAACGAAAACTCTCATCATCTGACTTTTTAAAAACTGTGATGGTGATACAGAATGAATGAAGAACCATAGCCTTCTCCCCCCTAGTGAAAATAAGAAACTGATTTCCTCACAGCGTGATGAATACCACCCACCCTCCCTCCATCCTCTCCTGTTAAAGAACCAGGTCTACAGTAATATCATCATCTCTCTGCAGACTTACTAGACCAAGGGAGAAAAATGAGCTACATTACTCTGGTATCTTATTTGGATTTTGTAAGCATACGTGGTGGCTCTTCCTGTTGCAAACAGATTCGGTTGTTTTCAAATTTAGAAGACGATTCAGGAATACCGTCCATATGATCTGAAATTCAAAATATGTCTTTTGGTTCTCTTTACGAAACCAAATCGCCCCAACTTTTTTTTCTCCTTTTTGCCAAATAGCCATTCACATTCCTATATTAAGGACTTCTCATTGATTCACTTATATGTATCTATGGAAGTCATCAAATTAAACCAACACTGTAGAAACAGTTGTCACAGGCAAAAGCCAACTACTGATGCTACAAATTAGTGGGCAAACGTGTGATGAAAAACAGGGTATTTCCATAGACTCAAAGTACCCCTCCAGAAGATACTTCTAAATCACGAAGTTAAAAATAGTTGTGCTTTTCTCATCACGAGGTCTCAGGGGTACAGGAGATGGAAACATGGAAGACGCCATCAAAACCAAGGAATTCTGGTTTATACCTCATGCACCCCGGAGACCACTTGAGGAGAAAAGCATCAGGTCCCCTCAACAGTATTTTTGCAAGTATGTATAACCTCTGTCTAATCATGCCAAAACATCAGAAAAACCCCAGGTGAGGGGTGTTCTACAAAAATAACTAACCAGGACTCTTCTGAAGTTTCCAGGTGACAAAAGACAAGAGTGAGGTGGAGACAGATCGGAAAACAGAGAGACACAGAGAACCCTGGCAGCACAGAGCCTGGAGCTGGAAAACATTAGTGGCCAAACTGGGAAACCACAAGAAGTTCTATAAGTTAGTCAGTAGAGGGGCGCCTGGGTGGCGCAGTTGGTTATGCGTCCGACTTCAGCCAGGTCACGATCTCGCCGTCCGGGAGTTCGAGCCCCGCGTCAGGCTCTGGGCTGATGGCTCAGAGCCTGGAGCCTGTTTCCCATTCTGTGTCTCCCTCTCTCTCTGCCCCTCCCCCGTTCATGCTCTGTCTCTCTCTGTCCCAAAAATAAATAAACATCGAAAAAAAAAATTAGTAGAATCATCAGTAGAAAATAGTAGTGAGATTGCTATTAATATCCCATATCACCGCATTTTCCATTTTATATTACCATATATTATTTTGTGGTATCAATGCCATGACATTATTAATAAATAAGTAATGGTACTATGAGTTAATAGTATAGGTATTCGTTACAGCAGTTAAAGTGTTACTAATAGCATTTAGCAATAAGAGTAAATGGTAATTTCCAGATCTTCCTAGATACGCTATTGTTATGGATGATGCGAAAGTCAAGGGAAGCTGGGGAAAAGGGTATACAGGAACTCTCTACTTTTACAACTTTTCCATAAGTCTAAATTTATTAGAAATAAAAGCTTAAAAACACAAAAACAAGGCATCTTCATGGGCGCCTGTGTGGTTCAGCCCGTCAAAGGTCCGACTCTTGACTTCAGCTCAGGTCATGATCTCACGGTTTGTGGGTTCGAGCCCCGTGTTGGACTCTGTGCTGCCACCACAGGCCCTGCTTAGGATTTTTTCTCTCTCTCTCCTTCTCTCTCTGTCCCTCCACTGCTTGTGCTCTCTCTCTCTTTCAAAATAAATACACTTAAAAAAAAAAGGCACCTTCAGCACACCCTCTTTGTCCTCTGTCCCTCTTGCATGTGTCTGGAAGGCAGGCTCACTGTGGCAAGGGCAGCAGCATAAGGTAACAGGGACAAGATGCCCAGACAGCCGGAGTCCCTGACACCTGCAGACCCACAGTCACCGAGCCAGCCGCTCACCGCCTGCCTGTCGCCAACCTCTTATCATGTGTGGAAAACAACACATATTCAATCAAGCCACTAAAAAACTAAACAATTCTGATTTTTTAACCGTCCCTCATTCTCTGGAAATGAAGTTTTCACTATAAAATGACTGTTCTCCGTGGTTACAGTAGCCAAGGGTGTTGCATACAATTACAGTCTAGATTTATAGGTTTCCTTCTCTGCCACCTGCCCAACGTGGAGGTCATTGAACAGGATGTCTTCACATCTACCGAGTCCATGATAAAACAACATTAATGGTGCACTGATAATGGCATCTGCTTATATCTTACATTCATAAAGCAGGTAACATTTCACAAAATACGCCACATGAATCATCTTACTGAATAACCTCAATGATTCTCCTAGGTAGATGTTGTTATTTTCATTTGTGAAGAAAGCTGATGTTCAGAGAGGCTATTATTCCTCAGGATCACATAGCTGCTATTGTCGTTTAAAACACACCCATATGAGGGCACCTGGGTGGCTCAGCTGGTTAGGTGTCTGACTCTTGATTTCAGCTCAGGTTGTGATCTCTCATGAATTGGAAGATGGAACCCTGCATCAGGCTCTATGCTGAGCCTGCTTGGGACTCTCTCTCCCTTTCGCTCTGCCTCTCCCCTGCTCAAGCATGTGCTCTCTCTCTCTCTCTCTCAAAATAAATAAACACTTAATATACATATATATATATATGTATGTATACACACACACACACACACACACACACACACACACACCCATATACACTTTGTCACTCCTCATGTCCAATAATAAGACCTACTTCTCCTTCCCTGGAGAGTAGCTGACCTTAGCAACTTGCTTCTGATTAATGGGATGTGTAGAAATGAGGACCTGTGACTTTTAAGACTAGCTCATAAAAGGCACTGTGGTTTCTCTCTTGCTCTTCCTTGGGCAGCTCAGTCTCTGGAAAGCCAGCTACGAGGTGCACAGACAGTCACGCTGACAGTGAAGAACAGATTCCTCCTACCAACAACCTGCGAACGAGATGTTTGGGAAACCAATGTTCTACCCGGACAACCTTCATATGGTGGCAGACCCAGCTACCAGCTCAACTGCCACCTGAGGGGAGATTCCAGAACAGAACCACCCACCTAAGCCATTTCCAAATTCCAGGACAGAACCACCACCTAAGCCATTTCCAAATTCCAGAGCCATAGAACCTACAAGAGATAACACACATTTGTTGTTTAAGATGCTACCTTTGGGGATCACTTGTTATGCAGTAAGAGATAAATAATATATATACTAATAGTACTAGATTTAAGTTTTTTAAGTTTATTTATTTTGAGAGAGAGAGAGAGAGACAGAACAGGAAAGGGGCAGAGAGAGAGAGAGAGAGAGGGAGAGACAATCCCAAGAAGGCTGTGCACCATCAGCATGGAGCACAATGCGGGGTTCGAACTCATGAACCATGAGATCGTGACCTGAGCCACAACCAAGAGTGGGACATTTAACCGACAGAGGGCTAGATTTAAACTTAGTTCTTTTTACTGTATCATAGTTGCCTTCTCTCTGACACACTATAAACCAGTCCATTATTTTGCTGTGATCATGACTAACTGAGATATAGAAGTCACTCTGTAAATGATGGTTCTCAGTCATAAGAGGACTCCACTATTGTTTGGATAGGGTCTATCACTGCTTCAGAGCTCAGGCCCCCAGCATGACATAACATTTCACAGTTAATAGAAGGGGTAGAAAAATTCTCTTATGCTGTGGAATCCATAAAATAATATTCATGGAATATATCATGATAATATATTAAGATATACTTTAAATAAAGTATATTTATTTAAAGATAAAATATGTATTACTTAAGTAATTATATAAAGTGCATTTATTCAAATAAATAATGCATAAAGAAGAAAGCTTTGTCCCTCATAGGATTTAAAACTGCAATAGTTTGATCCCTTTAGAATAGGTAGCTAAATCACGGTAGCCCCAGTTAGCTGTTCTATTGGCATAGGATTACTGGATCTTGCATGATTTGTGTTTCTTTAGATGATTTCTTTTTTTTTATTTTTTTAATGTTTATTTTTGAGAGAGAGAGAGAGAGAGACAGAGACAGAGAGAGAGAGAGAGAGAGAGAGAGAGAGAGACAGAGCATGAGTGAGGGAAGGGGCAGAGAGAGAGAGACACAGAATCCGAAGCAGGTTCCAGGCTCAGAGCTGTCAGCACAGAGCTCAATACGGGACTCGAACCCACAAACCATCAGATCATGACCTGAGCTGAAGTTAGGTGCTTAACCTACTAAGTCACCCAGGTGCCCCTCTTTATAGGATTGCTTTGTAGGTCTACAAACAAAATCGTTAGGATTAAATGGAGTAATAATGAATACAATAGGGTAAATTATGCACACGTGAAAATTACAAGGGGGATGGCAAATTTCATGAGTTATTAAATCACTAAATGATACTGCTTTATTATAACGTAGCCGTCCCCAGCCCCCCAAACACACACACACACATCCCTGCCCCCCACGCACACGTTTTGATGCTCCTTCTGTCCCAAGTGCTAAAACGGACGCCAAGGAGGCAAAGTGCCCCGAGTGGCCTTCATGAAGACTTCAAGGGGAGGCTGGCGTGTGGTTCGCAGGCTTCGAAGATCTGCCCCATTCTGTTCTCATCTTCAAGTCAGTCTTTCTTGCCATCCCACAGCATCTGTGACTTGGGACAGATTCTGCGTGGAAATGCACGTGTTCTAGTCACGTGGCTTCCAGGCAACTGGGCTGTTCTTTTCAACAGAACTTGACGTTTCAGCCCACATGGAAGAGAAGCATCAAGGGCGGGATGGACAGCGGCCTGCCACCGTCCCCTGGCTTGGGGCTGCTCTTCGTCCTCCTCGTGCCAGCTCCGCAAAGGCACGAATCACTTAGTATGCCTGTGTGTGCGCCTAAGTGTCCTAGGTTGAATGTGGCCCACAACCCTTCTTTTTTTTTTTTTTTTTTCTTTCTTTTTTTGGTAATATATCTTCCATTGATCCCCTGCTGTGTTTCTACTCTAAAAGCAGGAACAGCTCAGAAGTTGACAGGAAATTGTTTCCTGGTGTTCAAAGAACTTCATACAGGCTTCATACCAAAAAAAAAAAAAAAAAAAAAAAAAAGTAAAGGGAATGCCCATAATTGTTTAAATGAAGAGTCGCCTCCAAATCACTGACTTCCATTTTTTGGTTGTTGCGTAGATGCACAATTGTCTTTAGAACTCTCATAATTATCATTTATATTTGCTCAACCTCTGCCTCTGTCGAGCCTCTATTACACAGAGATAAGCGATGCAAACTTCAAGGACAAACGTTAACAAAACTTACATGAGTAGGAAAACAGTAAGAAATTTTAGAAAGCAGGATGTGAGATCTTCCAGTTTGTGCTCTGACACATCAAACCCAGGGCTTCCTCACTCCTGCCCTAACAAGAAACTTCACTTAATCTTCTTGGATGTGTCACAGAGCTGAGGTTACAGGATAAAATGCCACCTCATCCGGACACATGCAGCAAAGACCTGCTACCTGGAATAATGAGTGTAGCAAGGCCAAGGGGTTCACTGTCAATATTAAAAAGCTCAATGCCTTCCTATTTATACGAGATGAATACTGAAACTTGAAATGAAAAAAACCTCCCCATTTAGAATAAATAGCATACAGTAAATGAAATATTTAGATATAAATCTAACAAAATATGTACATAATTTGTATATGGAATAATTTGCATGTACATAAAACACTGATGAAAAAACCAAAGAAGATCTAAGTAACTGGAGATATATTCCATGTTCATAGATTAGAAGGATCCATATTTTTAAAATGTTAGTTCTTTCCAGTTTGATCTATACCTTCACTGCCATTTCAATAAAAATCCCGGTAAGCTATTTTTCAGATATCAACAAATAAATTCCTTTTTTTAATTAAGGTTTTTTTATTTGTTTGTTTTATGTTTATTTATTTATTTTGAAAGAGCACGCACACATGAGCAGGGGAGGGGCAGAAAGAGAGGGAGAAAGGGGATTACAAGCAGGCTCCATGCTGTCAGCAGAAAGCCCAACGCGGGGCTCCATCCCATGAACCACTGAGATCATGACCTGAGCCAAAATCCACAGCCGGACGCTTAACCGACTGCCCCACCCAGGAGCCCCAACAGATCAATTCTAAAATTTATATAAATGGCAAAATATCTAGATTAAGCAGTACAATATAGAAGAAGAAGAGGAGGAAAAGATGGTCAAAGGACTCATACTGTCCAATTTCAAGATTTACTGTAAAGCTCCAATAATCCAGACAGGATGGTATTGGCCACAGGACAAACAGCGAGTCAATGGAACGGAACAGAGAACCAGATATCGATACATGCAAATAGAGTCACCTGGTCTTTGGCGACAAGGGAAAGATGACTGAAAGAAGAAAGGACAGAGTTTTCAACAAATGATACTGGATTCCTGGACATCCACATGCCAAATCAGGGCAAACAAATAAAAAACACCTTAGACCATACACAAAAATGAACTCAAAGTGGATCACTACATATGTAAGATGCAAGCCATAAAACATCTAGAAAAAACACAGAAGTAAATCACTGTGACCTTGGATTTAGTGATGAGTGTTAAATACAACACCACTAACACAATCAACAACAAAAACATGTTGGACTTTATTAAAATTAAAAACCCTCTGAGAAAGGCACTGTGCAGAGAACAAAGACAAGTCTGGGAGAAAATATTTGGGACTGGGAGAAAATAGTTGCAAAACACATACCTAACAAGAAATTTATATATAAAATATACAAAGAATTTCTAAAATCCACCAAGAGAACACAATTTTTAAAAATGAGCATAATTTCTGGATAGACACCTTGCCAGAAAAGATACGCAAATTTGTAAGAAAGCATACAAATAATCCATTATTTGTCATCAGGAAATGCAAATTAAGACAATGAAATAATCACTACACATTAAATGTCTAAAATAAAAATTGAAACAACAACAACAACAACAACAAAAAAAAAAAAACCCTGAGAATATAAATCCTGGCAAGGATGAGGAGTAGTGGGAACTCTCATGAACTGCTGATTTTAAGAGTTCAAAATGATACATCTGCTTTAGAAGACAGCGGGGCAGTTTCGTACAAAGCAAAACAAAACCTTACCATAAAATCCAGCCACTGCATTACTAGGCATTTAACCAACTTATTTGAAAACTCACATCCGCACAAAACCCAGCAAACAAATATGTACAGTAGCTTTATTCGCCATCACTCAAAAGTGGAACCAGCTGAGATGCCCTTCACTAGGGTAAATGGGGGAAGAGTGGTACATCCATACAATGGGATACTATTCAGTGATTAAAAAAAAGAGCTAGCAACATATATGCAGATATAGATGAATATTGAATTAATATTACCACATGACAGAAGCCAGTCTGAAAAGGCTACACACTGTATGATCCCATTTTTATGACATTATGGAAGGACAAAAGAGACAGGAACAGATCAGTGGTTGCAAAGGGTTCCATGCAGAGGAGAGAGCACAAGGGATGAGGGGCGGGGGGAGTGAAACTATTCTGTATGATACTGTAATGGTGGATTTATGATGCTAAGCTTTTCTCAAAAACTTGGGAGAAATGGCTGGGGTCAGTGATATATGGAATGAGCCTGGAGCATGTTGAAGTGTCAGAAAGATGGCACACCCCGAAAATCCACAATAGCATCAAAAGGACATAGCAGCCAGCTGAGCGGGCCAAATGGCCAAACCTGGAACAATTTGGGCAAAAATAAATACAGTAAGACGGGATTATATCCCAAAGGTCAAAAGCAATGCCTATGAATCCACATTCATGTAAGTAACATATTGAAATAAGATGACTGAATACGTAAACAACCTGGGGAGAAAGGATACATCTCTCATCAAGATGAATCCCAAATAATTTATATTGATTCTTTGTTTTCAAGAACCTGGAGCATAATTCTCCACTCCTTATGCGTGGGTGTTCACAGTGACCTCCTTCCAAAAAATGCAGAATGGAAATGAAAAATATTAACAGTGGAAACATATGACAAACATTACCTCCACTGGGGGATTAATGTCAACATCAGTGGTGGTAAGCCATGTTGATAATATGCACCTGTGATTATGTATGATGTGACAAAAACGGTACTTTGCCTCTGTGATCTTCCTCCCTGAAGAGCCTAACAGTGACAAAAAGATACAAAAAAAATCTCCAGAAAGGGATATTCTGTAAAAAAAAAAAAAAACCTGACCGATATTCCTCAAAACTGTCAGTCATAAGAAAACAAGAAAGAGGTGCCTCAGTGGCTCAGTCGGTTAAGCAGGCAACTCTTGATTTCAGCTCAGGTCATTATCTCAGGGTTCATGAGTTCAAGCCCTGTGTAAGGTAAGGCTCTGTGCTAACAGCTCAGAGTCTGTTTGGGATTTTCTCTCACACCTCCATCCCTTCCCCACTCGTGTGCTGGCTTCCTCTCTCTCTCTCTCTCTCTCTCAAAATAAACAAATAAGAAAAAAAAAAAAGAACAATTTCAAGAACTGTCACTGACCAAGGTAGCCTAATGACACAAGATGATTAAAAGTTCTGTGGTGTCCTGGGGCACCTGGGTGGCTCAGTCGGTTGAGCATCCAACTTCGGCTCAAGTCGAGATCTCACGGTCTGTGAGTTCGAGCCCCGAGTCGGGCTCTGTGCTGACAGCTCAGAGCCTGGAGCCTGTTTCGGATTCTGTGTCTCCCTCTCTTTCTGCCCCTCCCCCGTTCATGCTCTGTCTCACTCTGTCTCAAAAATAAATAAACATTAAAAAAAAAATAAAGTTCTGCGGGGTCCTGAGTACATTCCTAGAACAACAACAGCAACAACAAAAAAAATGAGGTAAAAGTTTAAGGAAATCTAAATAAGATATGGACTTACTTAGGTTAAAAATAATTCATTAGAACAAGGGCACCATACTAATGTAGGTGGTTAATGACAGCAGAAGCCAGGCTGGGGTGTGAGAGCTTTCTGCATTCTTGTTGGGATTTTTCTGAAAATTTGTAACTACTCAAAACTTAAATGTTTATTTTTATTTTATAAAAATAATTTCATAAAAATAAACAAAGTGGTGTATCTGTGAGAGAGGAAAATTAAAAGGAAAAGGAACAGAAGAAAGGGATTTTTAGGCACCTTTTCTCATTATTCTACTCTAAAGGCCTTAGTCATAGATATTCAGTCAGAGTTTATAAGAAACATTGAGGAATAACAAAGTATCCACATTGACCAAATGATTCTGGCTTATTCGCAGCAGCATAATGAGTACAGAATGACAACTCAGCTTCATAATAAATGTTTTGTACCTTGTTGTCTCACTTTTTCTAAGGTTTATAGAGTCTGCCCTTCGTATTGTGTTATTTCAAAAATGAAAATAACACAGTGAGTGTGAATGGAGTACCATAGCTTCAGATAATAGAGTTGGCAAGGTAGGAAAAGTGAGGGCAGCAGAAGCTTCCAGCTCATTTAGGAGCACAGAATCTGTTTGAAAAAACTCAACGGAGTAAATTTTAAAGAAATGTTAAAGATGTAATGCAAATGTTAAGGATCCTACTGGTTTGAGTCAATGATTCATGAACCAGGCAGCATCTATGCAGCACACAGAAGGGAGCCTGGAAGGGCTGTACAGAACGAAGGACTCTCCCGGATGGAGGGCGCGGGACCAGGAAATCCTGTTCTAGCAGAGAGAGCTCATTCTGTGTGGCAAGGTCGCCTTGCTATTTAGGAGATGGCTGGGGTCTGTTTACCTGCTAGTGTCGACCAGGTAATTCCAGACTGACTGGTTTAAGATTCCATTCCTGGAGAGGCTGGACTGTAATTAAGGTGGGCATTAAGTCTCCATTTGGTGACTTGGAGCTGAGAACAAGTGACTTTGGAGCTGAGTACAAGTGGTTGTCTGTTTTTTTTAATTTTTTTTTTCAACGTTTATTTTTGGGACAGAGAGAGACAGAGCATGAACGGGGGAGGGGCAGAGAGAGAGGGAGACACAGAATCGGAAACAGGCTCCAGGCTCTGAGCCATCAGCCCAGAGCCCGACGCAGGGCTCGAACTCACGGACCGCGAGATCGTGACCTGGCTGAAGTCCGACGCTTAACCGACTGCGCCACCCAGGCGCCCCTTTTAATGTTACTAAATCATTATGGTTCACATCTCTCTACGTAAATAGCATATGGTGATCGTTATACCACCCCGTGTCTAACGACTAGAATAAAATGATCTGTAGGGGCGCCTGGGTGGCTCAGTCGGTTGAGCCTATGACTTCGGCTCAGGTCATGATCTCACGGTTTGTGAGTTTGAGCCCCACGTCGGGCTCTGTGCTGACAGCTCGGAGCCTGGAGCCTGTTTCAGATTCTGTGTCTCCTTCTCTCTCTGCCCCTCCCCAGCTTGTGCTCTGTCTCTCAAAAAATAAATAAATGTAAAAAAAAAAAATAGAATTAAATGATCTGCACCCCAGGATGGTTTAAAGCCGTAAAGCCATTCTCTGGCAAGAATGCCGAAAGACATAAGGGGCTCTTAAGTATTCAGCAACAGGTTTCAAACGTTGTCCTTGCAGCTAATAAGTTTTATTGTAAATAAAACTGAAAGATGACGCAGGCCTACAAAAAGTCAATGTCTGCAAAAATAACTGAACTTCTCTTCACTTTAAAAGAAGTGTTTTTTTTCTAGAGTGTTGGGCTCGAAAATAAGGTCAGAATGTGCTTATTTTAACATATTACCTCTTCTTATTTTAACAAATGAGAACGGCCTTTCTTCTTGGCAGCCTTCAGAAAAGAAAATATTTTCCTCTCTCCTGTCAAGCTGCAGTTTCAGAATTCAAAAAAAAAATTAATAATAATAATAATGAGTTGCCTATGCAGTTCGAAAATGAGAAGTATTTCTTTTGTTGCTAGAAACGCTTACTTCAAACCAGCTCTGAATTGGTATTTGTCCACGAGGGACAATCTTTCTAATGGTCTGGCTCTGTACCAAGAGGAAGCAACGTTCATTTCGCAGAACTTCTCAAGATGGTGATTTGCAATGGTATATTCATAACAATTAAGGCAAAACTAACTTCGCACATGTCCCAAAGATGGGGGGCTGCTGCCACACCCCACTGGATGGCTGGCAAGGCCGTTTGGCTTCACGGTAAGCAAGACCTTGCACCCAGCATAGGTATGGCACACACCTACAGGTGACTGACCCACCTTCTCTCTTTCCCTAGTGCCTTGTCTGTCTGTTGTAGAGACCTGGAAGGCTTGAAACCTGATTTTTCCCTCTTCCTGGGGAACTCCATAGTCTGCTGAGGTCACTTCCTCTCTGTCTTGTTTTCCTGCCTGGAGGTGCCCCCCACTGTGGGAAGTTACCAGGGCCCCACTTCCTTGCCACCAAGATCTTGCCTGCCTATCCCTGTATTTCCTGTTGCACAAAATAAATACTCCGTGTTTAATCCACCACGACAATTTTCTGTTACCGAGGGGTGAATCTAGTTGTAACTGCGATAGTAAGGTAATAGTAAAATTCAGTGACTTTTTTTTTAAGTGGTTAACATTCTAGAGGCCTAAATGAATAACATCCAAGATACTGAAGGAAACCTGAATGACAGGTGATATGGAAATGCTTGAGCAGTACTCAAGGAATATTTGAATGCATTCTTCAGTAATTCTCAAAAAAACATCTGTATGAAGGGTGATATTATTGTTGCCATCATCTTACTGAGAAGGCAACAAAAGAGACGTTTCAGGAATTCAGCAAATACAGACCTATGCTCACTATACACTGTGCTCTAGTAATAGGAGACATGGAAATGAACACGGCCCTGTACTCCTGAAACTTACAGAGCAATGTTAGAGAAAACACTCACATTTTCACAAAAGACAGTATAAGATTACAATGGTTTTCTTTTTTTTTTTTTTAATTTTTTTTCAACGTTTATTTATTTTTGGGACAGAGAGAGACAGAGCATGAACGGGGGAGGGGCAAAGAGAGAGGGAGACACAGAATCGGAAACAGGCTCCAGGCTCTGAGCCATCAGCCCAGCGCCTGACGCGGGGCTCGAACTCCCGGACCGCGAGATCGTGACCTGGCTGAAGTCGGACGCTTAACCGACTGCGCCACCCAGGCGCCCCATATTACAATGGTTTTCAAGTGCATGGGAGGCAGGTCATGTCTGGCCTTATCTCGGCCCTCAAGGAAGAGAGAGCCCTGACAACGTAAGAAATGCGATGAACTTGAATGATCATAGGTATGAACCGAAGTGGGAGAGTTAGACGAAAACATTACAAGAAAAGAAAACGGCACCTGCAAGACCCCGCAGTGGGAAGACACTGAAAGACGTGTAAAGAAATCAGTGAAGGTTGAACCCGCAAGGGCGAGAGCCTGGTTCACCATGACATTGAAGAGAAGAGAAGGGTAGCAAGCAGCAGAAGCAGGTAGCCTTGCAGGCCGGGCAGAGGGCTGGGTCTTACCGAATAACAATGGGGAATCGTGAAAGGCTTTTAGTAGTGGGATAAATTGCCAGATCTGCATTTGGCAACTATCCTTGTGGCTAATATACGAGAAATGATTTGGATGGATAAAAGGATGCTCAAAGTAGCAAAGGCAAGGGGCAGAAAGGAGGCTAACCCTTACGTTGTGTGAAATGGTATTCGTGGAACGGAGATAACGGTGGAGAGTACCAGCCCAGGTGGTTATGACAGTAGGAGACAAAATAAGGGATGTTTAGGAAAAAATTCACGAACGCTGTAACAGCATGGACATGGTGACGTGTACCAATACTGGAAAAAGTGTTCAGGTATTAGTCTTTGATTTTGGCCATAAGCAATTTGACATAAGGTAGAACTACTGTCAGAAGCAGAGAAAACTGGAAGAGGTCTGGGAAGGAAAATCAGGAATTCCCTTTGTGACACGGGAGAATACGAGAGGCACTTAGGACATCCCGATGGAATGCCAAGTAAGCAATCGTTGAAAGGGCTTGGTCAGTGGAGGAGGGGTTGAAAATATAAATTTGTGCGAACGGATTTCAACATCTCACTGCTTCCCTCATTAATGGGTAAGTTAAATAAAAGTTGGATGTGTTTATTTTCCATTTGCCTGGGCAGCATGACTGTACTTTTTTGAAAATTATTTATTAACAGGTGTAGGAGTAGGTCATCTATCAAAAGGTTCAGCTGGTAACAAAATCCAGTTAAATGTAGCTGCTAGAGAATGACACCTGATGGCTGGCTTAAGCCTTGAACTATGGCTCCTGCTACACACAAAGAATCAAAAGTAGCAATAAAAGTTTAACTTTGTTAACTCTGTTTCTTGCACATTTTTTTTTCCTACTAACTTTGTGTTTTGTTTTGTCCCAGGCTAATCCATGCCTGGTCATGTAATTCCTGATTGGAGGAAACAATTAGGAATTTGGTTTTATGATCTGATAAGTTGAGTATCTCTGTAGATCTCCTCTTTTTTGAATGAACGATTAAAGATAATCTCAGTAGGTCTTACTGTCTATTTTTCTATTCGTGAGCTCAACTCAACTAAGGATTTCACATGCATTGGGAAATAAAACAGCTCTTTGATGTGGACTAATAAATTTTTGTATCTTTGCCTGTATGTTTGGCCTGTGACTAAAGTCGCTGAATGAAGCTATGAGCTCTCTAATTTCATGTCTGTGATTTAAAAAGAGCTTGATTTCTTCTTGTGGATATGAAATATTTTCCTTTCTCCTTAAATTAAAAAAAAAAAAAAAACTTAGGAATGCAAGCTGGTGCAGCCACTCTGGAAAACAGTATGGAGGTTCCTCAAAAAACTAAAAATAGAACTACCCTATGACCCAGCAATTGCACTACTAGGTATTTATCCAAGAGATACAGCATCCATCGAAGGGTCACATGCACCCCCATGTTTATAGCAGCACCATCAACAATAGCCAAAGTATGGAAAGAGCCCAAATGTCCATTGATGGATGAATGGATAAAGAAGGTGTGGTATATATATACAATGGAGTATTACTCAGCAATCAAAAAGAATGAAATCTTGCCATTTGCAACTACGTGGATGGAACTGGAGGGTATTATGCTAAGTGAAACTAGTCACTCACAGAAAGACAAAAATCATATGACTTCACTCATATGAGGACTTTAAGAGACAAAACAGATGAACATAAGCGAAGGGAAACAAAAATAATACAAAAACAGGGAGGGGGACAAAACAGAAGAGACTCATAAATGTGGAGAACAAACTGAGGGTTACTGGAGGGGTTGTGGGAGGGGGGATGGGCTAAATGGGTAAGGGGCACTAAGGTATCTACTCCTGAAATCATTGTTGCACTATATGCTAACTAATTTGGATGTAACTTCAAAAAAATTAAAAATAAAATTTTAAAAAACTGCTCCAATTAGCTTATAAAGACATATAAGCACTCAATACATCCATTATTCCTGAACTTCAAGGAAAATTTAAAAAATTAACATAATAATTTAAAAGGACTAGATTTAAAAAAAAATAAATAAATAAAATGTGTACTTCACGGGACGCCGGGATGGCTCAGTCGGTTGGGCTACCAACGCTTGATTTCAGCTCAGGTCATGATCTCACAGTTTGTGGGATCGAGCCCTGCATCTGGCTCTGCACCAAGAGCATGGAGCCTGCTTGGGATTCATTCTCTCTCTCTCTCTCTCTTTCTTTCTCTCTCTGTACCTCCCCCCTCTTGTACTCTCTCTCTCTCTCTCAAAAATAAATAAACATTAAAAAAATTAAAATGTGTACTTCAGAAACATTTTAAGATTCCACATTCATATAATTGAATACATCTTCGGCAAATTAAAACTATCTATCTATCTATCTACATATACATGTTTGTTTACACCTAGATCTCTTATCCCGGCATCAGGGGCTGACTGTGTCTCATTCTAATGTGAAGCTCCTGCCACCACAAGTAACAATGGAACATGGGCTACATGTATGTTTGCTCAATGCACATGCCCCTTCTTTCCTTATGAACAGTCCTAGGTTCTCTTGCCCTTTTAGAAGTATGTATATAACGCCCACCCCTATGATTCTAAAAACCTTCCTCTCTCCCAGCTCAGGGAGGAGGACCTGAGGTTGCCTGCCTTTCTCCTCCCTTAGGAATAAACCCTGTCCCTGCTGCACACTCGATGTCTCAGTGATGAACTTTGCTGTGCTTTGGGCAGACTAATTTGGGTTCTGCTACAAACTCTTTAGATTTTGCTTACGACTGTATACTAAATTAGGGGAAAATAAAGTTTTGTACATCTTTTACACTTAAAACTAATCTCAGGGGTCACTGGGTAATCACAAAGATGTGTTTGGGTTTTTTTGTTTGTTTTGTTTTTGTTTTTGTTTTTTTAATCTCATAAAAAGAAAGTGCTAGAAATAATTAGGTTTGACATACTCCATATTTCTTAACTGACCTCAACACTGTAGTAAGAGCTGCCTGGGAAAAGTTGTAAAATCAAAAGGGATGCTATACTGTCACCAGATAAAGTTTTAACAGGAGACTGTTATGGTATTAATCTGCCCAGGCAGCCGTAACAAAATACCATAGGCTGGATGGCTTAAATAGTAGAAATACATTTCCTTGAAATCTGGAGACCAGAAGTCCAACATCAAAGTGTTGGCAAGGTTGGTTTCTGGTGAGACCTTTCTCCTTAGTTTGCAAAAGGCCACCTTCTCACTGTGCCCCTCTAGGGCCTTTTTGTGTATGCATGCACAATGCTGTGCCTCTCTCTCTCCTCGTAAGGACACCAATCATATTGCATCAGGACCCCAACGTTATGATATTGTTTATCCTTAATAACCTCCTTAACAACCTGATCTCCAAACACAGCCACATTGAAGGTTAGACCTTAAGCATATGAACTCAGTGGGGGACACAATTCTGTCCATAACAATTATTAACATAAATATTTCAGAAAGCATATAATTTATGGGAAGACCCAAGAGATTTGCCACTTCTCTGGCTATCCATGATATAGTCTTAGCTTCAAGGAAACATTACCAAACCCTTACAAAATAGTTGTGCAGTATACCCAATAGAGACTCACCCTCTCCTCCATTCTGAGACTATTTGCTGTTATAATAAATTACCTACAGGCATTCAGTTTTTGCAATCCATAGGTAGTTTTTTATACCGCTGCCTATCTGAAGGCTCTGATATAAGCCTCACACCAGAGTTTATGTCTTCAATAAGGAAGGATACTCTCAGAGCTTCATGGAAAAGTCTGCACCCAGGGACTTTTAATTATTGATTACTTCCAGAATGTTCTCTGGTGTATAGGTTTCTGAGATGATAGTATCACCAGCTGGACCCCAAGACCTGATCTTTACCGCCCACCAGTCTGTATTCACTGACCTCTGTTCCACATTTTTCCTTAAGCTTTTCTTGAACTTAACCCCGACTCACACCTGCACAGATGGACCATGAAGTGACCCTTGAAGTGACTGACAGGTACCTCTCCACCATTATAATATCAAAATCTCTGTCCAAAGAGGAGCACAAGCCTCATTTACCCAACACACAATGTATGCATCGGTATGTTTTGTTAAGGTGCTCCTATGTCCTCTACATCCTCTACAAGGTGCCTCTATATCTGATGGCAAGTCTGCTCTATCTAAATATTCATCGTGACCCTAAATAAAAGAAACCCATTCACCTCTGCTCAGAGAGTCATGGCATTGCAAGTCACTCCCAGTGATCTCTTTATTTGCTGCCCATAAAGTTTCCTTTGTGCGACAACTCACCCAATGTACTTGATCTGTGAGTCACCAAGGCACAGACTCAGACAAACTTAGTTTGGTTACAAGAGTGCGTTATAATTCTCAGACAGTAGCAGTAAACAGGGGCAGGCTTTCCAGGGCACATGATCCCAAAGTAGACTTCCTTCATGGAAGCAGGAACCACAGAACGAGTAGTAATTCTGTAGGTGGGGCCTAATAAGGGAAAGGAAAGTTGGGGGGGAATATTGCTACTGTTATTTCAATGTTCTAAATCATACATAACAAAGCCCTTTCCCTCTTTTGAAGCAAATCTAACCCTCAACTTTATAAGCTCTGCTTTTGAAGTAATAAACCATTTAAAAAAAGTTTTAATGTTTATTTTTGAAGGAAAGAGAGACAGAGCGTGAGCAGGGGAGGGGCAGAGAGAGAGACACAGAATCCAAAATGGGCTCCAGGCTCTGAGCTGTCAGCATAGAGCCCGACATGGGGCTCGAACCCACAAACCATGAGATCGTGACCTGAGATAAAGTCGGATGCTTAACCGACTGAGGCACCGGGGTGCACCCAAATAAACCATTTTTAAAGGTGTCTGATCCTTACTAACCCCTCACAAGTCAGAAACTTCACTAAATCTCCTAATGTTTCATGGAAAATCTGCGTGGATGTTTGCATAAGTTCTCTAAGACTCTATCTTCTATTTTACTGGGATATAATTGGACAATTGGTGCAACCAACACCTCACATGGAGTGCCATGTTTGAAAATGATTCTCATTTCATCAGGCCCAACCAGTCCTGTTAAGTAACATGGTTGACTTTATGGGCAGAGCCAAAGCCTCAGAGCCTTTCCTGGAAAAGCATTCAGGTACCTGGCTTACAGGTTCTCAGGTGGTAACAAAGGTCACTCCCTGGCACATCACAAACCTTAGCTAATTTGAGGAATTCATCCCAATGTACCAGGAATGCAGGCTAAGTCTGGTTTGGTTTTTTAGCTGTGGAATGGCAAATCACAAAGGCTTTTAGAATCCCAATCCAGGATTCCTCAGGAAAACCCCCAGACACTACGTTACTTCTTGGCCTTAGGAGCAGTTCAATAATTGATTTTGATCTCCAAAGCAAACTCAAGGATCCCCATATGGTTAATTTAAATTCGGCTGCCTCTACGTAAATAATCAAGTCAAATCTAGCGAGATTTGTCTTGTGATCAAGAATCCTTCAGAGATTAACTTCGTCAGAGGGGAGAAGCTCAGGAAACGGGCAGCAGAAATTACTGGATGTTCTTTCAGTGACATGCTGGGAGTTACTCCAGAAGCTCTGAATGATCATCTGACTCTACGGGAATGTGCATCTTTGGTTGTCCTACAATTCTGCAGAGATGGAACTTAAGTTGTAACAGTGTGAATAATGCAAATGTTTCCTTCCATAGGCACGGCAAATACTGTTCATGACACTATAAATGCATCCTTCCCCTCCCTTCCCCCCCCCCCCCCCCCCCGGAGAATATATATCTCTGTGTGTCAAATTCTCATGGAGCTGGTTATAACATCTTACTTCTTCCCTCATTAACATGTCTCCAAGGAGACAAAGCAGGAATAGTCAGAACTGTAGAAGGAAAACAAGAAAATTGTGGTATTACAATCTCCAGAAAGGGGGCACACTTTCAAGTAAGGTAAAGGGTTAATTGCTCCTGGTGCCTCTGAGAGACTGAAGCCACAATAACGCCCAGGGCTTTTGGAAAGGGTTGTGGATAAAAGTCAATGGAAACAGAAAAGAGAGTCTGGAAAGGCACGCAGCCTGGGGCACCCAAGTGTCTGCTGTGGGTTCTAAGAAGTTAAACTGCATTTCTGATCATGAATTCGTCTCTTCACCATAGCCAGAGCTGAATCTCTGTAGTTTATATTTTCTTTGGAGGAAATGTTTACTGTGGGTAGATTTAAACTGCCATCATACAGGGAAGAACAGGCAGGAAAAGGAAAATCAAGGAGCCACAGTGATTGCTTTTAAAAACGTAAAGGGCTATCACATAGGAATTAAAATATTAAGTTTGTGCTGTTCTAGTGTGTGGAACATGGATCAATTGATTCAAATGAATATAAAAATGATTTTCTAACAACCACAAATGCACATTAATGAAATGAACTGCCTACAAGTCGCTGAGGTCTCAGTCCCGGGAGATATTCAAGGTGACTTTGGTTGATAACATTCGAGAGACATCACAGTGGCACCTGAAATGTTTCTTGGACATTTATACTACAGTTGTTCCTATATTTATATTCTGATCCTATAAAAAGCCACTGAGGCTTTAGGCATTAAAGAGATAATTTTGGGGGCACCTGGGTGGCTCAGTCGGTTGAGCATCTGACTCTTGGTTTTGGCTCAGGTCACGATCTCATGGTTCATGAGTTCTAGCCCCTCGTTGGGCTCGGCACTGACAGCATGGAACCTGCTTGGTATTCTCTCTCCCTCCTTCTCTCTTCCTCTCTCTCTGCCCCTCCCAAGCTCTCTCATTCTCTCTCTCAAAATAAATAAACTTTAAAAATGCAAATGAACGTAAAGTATGGAGAGAGGTCTCAAGCATTGAGTTTTGCCCTCTACCAGGAATGGCAAACTCCACTGTCCCAGGGGAAGGGAGAGACTTACAGACTCATTATTGCCAAAGTGTTCTAAAGCATTTGGTTGCAGCATCATTCACTCTATTCAATTCAAAAACAATTCTATTGGAATTTATTTTTTCATTCATAAAACTACGCCATGCATCCTTTTCCCCATTTATTCTTGTGCAGCCATCTAAGTCTATTCTTCAGAGTTTCCCTTTTGACAGAGATGTGGGTACCAAAAACATTTTACAACAGCCCAGGTCAGGAATTAGAAATGTCATAGGGTCTAGGGAGCAGGGCTGTGGAGAGGACACGCCCAGTCTTAGAAGGACAGCCTCTGCACATGGCGTCACCATGGAAGCAACTGGACGAGTATTGGGCAATTTTACAATTTCTAAAGAGAGGTTGGAAATCTTGATATTTATGTAAAATCACCTTCCCTTTTTTAACTGAAAGCAACTAATTCAATTAAACCAACGACCATACTATGTGGACCACAAAGGTCTGTCAAAAATCAAAGTCTTGTCATGTAGACCTTGAATCTGATTGGACCAACGTTATAGAAATTGTCTGTTAATATTATAAGAACAAATGAAAGCCAGAAAGACCGACAATGGGATTGTTGTTAAACCCTTGTCTGGCTTGTTGATGGGTCTGTGAAATTCCTTAATCAGGCACTTCAACAACAGGATAAATAATGCATGTTTCTGTATCCTTTTTAGTTTGGTTGAATATGGATGCTGAGCATGGCATTACATGAATTCTCATACCACTATGTTCCCATAATCTCAGGCACAAATATATCTCAGTTTCAAATGCACTGCATATCATTTGATTAAAATAAGACAGCCATTCCTCAAGGAAATTTCCAACAATTACCCAAGAAAGCCTAGTCTTAACATGCTGACACTTGTAGAGTAAAAATTAGTTGTTTCACTCAAGCCCTGCTTTCATCTACCCACATTCCCCTGCCCAGATTTCTCTTTCTCAAGTGTGCTCTCTCCTCAGCACGAGGAGCCACTAATTTTCCTTTCACTTCTTAGTTTCCTTATAATGCCATCGGTTTATAAAATACAAATGATGGAAAACCATCCATTGAGTCACCGAATGCTGTATTTTCAAGGCATCATTTTATAATAGACACATATAATTGGATCCATTTATTCTTTTTTTTTTTTTAATTTTTTTTTCAACGTTTATTTATTTTTGGGACAGAGAGAGACAGAGCATGAACGGGGGAGGGGCAGAGAGAGAGGGAGACACAGAATCGGAAACAGGCTCCAGGCTCTGAGCTATCAGCCCAGAGCCCGACGCGGGGCTCGAACTCACGGACCGCGAGATCGTGACCTGGCTGAAGTCGGACGCTTAACCGACTGCGCCACCCAGGCGCCCCATGGATCCATTTATTCTTAACAATAATTACTCTTAACTAAAGAACATACAAAATGATGGTTAAAATAAATCTCTGCTGTAATGCTATTAAGTCACCCTAAGACATGATATTTAAGAAGTACAAAGAGGAGCATTACTGAAAAGAAAATGTACTGGTGTTAAACAATATTTTTTTTAAATAGGCAGTATCATGAAATCCATACATGTATCCAAATATGAATAACAATAACACCAAATATGTTATTTAACTTGATAATTAATGAGGAAACTGGTAAGATGAAATTCAAACCATAAAACACCCACATGTAAGTGAAAGGGAGAATTTGCCACCCCAAAATATATTTTTTGGCATATTGGTTACTTTAGGCTGATTATTCTTGAGACTCCAGACACAGGAAAATCTCTGAAAGAGGTACAGAAGAGTATTTTTTAAGGAATATTTGCATTTGTAAGGGAAATCTCTATTTACAAGGGTGTCTCCCTCTCTGTACCAGGAAGAGAAGCATGATGCAATCTCTAGACACTCTTAATGGAGAAGGCGATGGCTTCTATTTGCATACAACCTTACCCCTTACCCCAACTTCCTGTGCTTCCCCTGCTGACCTCCCATTAACACTGACCCCCACCCCCAAGATCTTCCTTTCACTGCAGAGAGTATTTAAGGGGATGATTTGGGCCATCAGGGACTTACTCAGTTTTTCTGAGTATCTCCCACAGGTACAGGAGGTATACAGGTTATTAGACTCGTTTGTTATTTTTTTCCCTGTGAATCTTCCATTACAGGGGGTCCTATCCAAGAACCCAGAAGGGTAGAAGGAAAAAATACTTTTCCTCTACTACACAGGTAAATTAGAAACGCTGAAAGGAACTTAAAAATAGGTGCAAAACTGGCTTTTTTTCATGGGGGGGGGTCGGTATCCAGGAACCAGGTGTTCCTTCTTGAGACAGAATTCATCTGCATTTCTATGGGCAGAAGAGACTTTAAGTGCTGTCCCTTATCTGCAACTTACATAGTTCTTTTTATCTGGTTCAAAAAACAAGAGATATCCTGCCATAGATGGGAGGTGGGTTTTTTTCTCATACTTTTCCCCCCATTTCAAAATCTTTCACTGGCAGTGTCTTTCCTGACAGTGATGAACCAGGCATGCATGTAGCTGATGACTGCATTCTATGGCTTGCCAGCCTCCTGGGTCTCTATCCACCTCAGACAAACCCTCATGCCTAACTTAATGTTGTTTCATCTTCAAGCTGGATTAATGGTATATCCATGTTACATGACTTTATACATGTTATTTGTTAAGAGCAAAGCATTATCATGAAGAATAGAACACACACACACACACACACACACACACACACAGGCTCTGGGGTAGGTCCCTTTACTTCTATTCCCAGAGCCTATACTCTTATGTGTTGCACATTATGGTGACAGTTCAGTCACAAAGCATACGGACTATGGATATACATATGTGTACATGTGTATACAGTCCATGGTAATAAATAAATAAATAAATATATAATAAATAAAAGGGGGGGCCGCCTGGGTGGAGCCTGAACCTGCTTCATTTCTGTGTCTCCCTCTCTCTCTGCTCCTCGCCCACTTGCACTCTGTCTCTGTCTCTCTCTCACAAATAAACATCAAAAAAATTACCAAAAAAAAGTAGCAAAGTTTCAGATAATTTTAGATTCATTTTTGCCAAGACCTTCAGTGCTATCTGTAAGTTGAATAAAAAAGCTAAATCAATCTTTCTATCCTTTTCTTTCTTTTATTTTCTCTTTCTTTTTCTTTCTTTCTCCCTTTCTTTCTCCCTTTCTTTCTCCCTTTCTTTCTTCTTTCTTTCTTTCTTTCTTTCTTTCTTTCTTTCTTTCTTTCTTTCTTTCTTTTCTTTCTCTCCCTTTCCTCCTTCCTTCCTTCCTTCCTTCCTTCCTTCCTTCCTTCCTTCCTTCC